>NW_005841999.1:2874417-2916290 GCF_000455745.1 Alligator sinensis | reverse complement strand
AGCAGAAAAGCTTAGGCTGAAACCAAACGCAAACTGGCTACAGGAATCAAAGATAATAAAAAGTCCTTCAATTATGTGGGAAGTCGGAAAAAAAACAAGGGCAACATCAGACCCTTGTTGGACCAACTATGGCACCTGACAACTGACACCCAGGAGAAAGCTAATCTCCTCAACAATTACTTTGTGTCAGTTTTCCACCAGCCCAAGGGGATCACCCTTCCTGATGGGACACAGGACAAGCAGGGTAAGGGCAATCATATACCTATAATTGGTGAAGATCTTGTGAGGGACCAGCTTAAGAGGCTTGGCACCCACAAGTCACCTGGCTCAGATGGAATGTACCCAAGAGTGCTAAAAGAGTTGGCTGACATCATAGCACAACCAATGGTGAGGATATTTGAGAACTCATGGCGCTCAGGAGAGGTTCCTAAAGATTGGAAGAGGGTAAATGTGGTGTATATCTTGAAGAAAGGAAGATCCAGGCCAATCAGTTTGACCTCAATCCCTGGAAAGATCTTGGAAAAAATCAAAGAAACCATCAACAACAGGCTAACAGAAGGCAACATTTTGAGGGATAGCCAACATGGTTTCATTGCAGATAGGTCTTGCCTGACCAGCCTCATTTCCTTCTATGACCAGGTGATACATCACCTGAACAAAGGAGAAGAGGTTGATTTCATATGTATTTAAATTTCAAAAAAGCTTTTGACTTGGTCTCCCATGATGTGCTCATGGTAAAATTGGAGAACTGTGGCCTTGGCAACCTTACAGTCTGATGGCTGGGGAACTGGCTCTGTGGCTGGACCCAGAGAGTGATAGTTGATGGAACTGAATCAACATGGTGACCAGTGACATCCCCAGGGCTCAGTACTCGGACCAGTATGCTTTAACATATTCATAAATTACCTGGATTCAGGTGTCAGAAGCAGACTAGCTAGGTTCACAGACAACACCAAATTCTGGGGAAGTGTGGTCATGCTAGAGGATAGGCTGGCAATTCAGGCTGACCTGGACAGGCTTGCAAGGTGAGCGGACCAAAACCTGATGACATTTAACACAGAGAAATGCAAGGTGCTCCACGTAGGGGAAAAAAACCCCACATCATACTTATTGGCTCAGCAGTGCTACACTCACTAGCACCATGACTGGAAGAGACTTGGGGGTCATGATTGACCACAAAATGAACATTAGCCACCAATGCGATGCTGCAGCTGGCAAAGCAAATAAAAATCTGGTGCCCTGGTGAACAGACATTCTCCTAATTCCTGATGCACACCCCTTATATACTTACACGCTGCCACCAAGTCACCCCTGAGCCTCTCCAGGCTGAAGAGTCTCATGCCTCTCAGCCTCTCCTCATAAGGCCTCTTCTCTTGACCTTTAATCATGTGTGTGGCTCTTCTCTGGACTCTCTCAAGCTTATCCACATCCTTTCTAAAGCGTGGAGCCCAGAATTAGATGCAGTACTCTAGCTGTAGCCTCACTAAGGCTGAGTAAAGTGGGAGGATGACTTCTTGGGCCTTGATTGAGACGCATCAGTAGATGCAAGCCAAAGGAAGACAAGGTCTAATGGTCACAAACTGCTGGAAGACTGCTTTAGACTGGACATAAGGAAAATCTGTACCCTCCAAGACTCCAGAACCTAGAATAGACTCCCCACAGAAGTGGTGCAAGCACCTGCTCTGGATACCTTTAAGAATCACTTGGATGCTTATCTTACTGGGATGATCTGACCCCAACTGACTTCCTGCCCTATGGGCAGGGGGCTGGACCCAATGATGTCATGAGGTCCTGTCCAACCCTCATGCCTATGTCATCTATTAAATCTACAAGCATTGCTAGCAGATCAAGGGAAGTGATTATTCCCTTCTATTCAGCACTGCTGAGGCCACATCTGGAGTATTGTGTCCAGTTTGGGGCCCCCCAGTACAGAAAGGATGTAGATAAATTGGAGAGAGTCTAGTGGAGGACAACAGAAATGGTTAGGGGGCTGGGGCATATGACTTATGAGGAGAGGCTGAGGGAACTGGACCTATTTAGCCTAGAGAAGAGAAGACTATGGGTGGATTTAATAGCAGCCTTCAACTACCTGAAGGGTGGTTCCAAAGAGGATCAAGCTGAACCGTTCTCAGTGGTAACAGATGATATAAGAAGGAGCAATGGTCTCAAGTTGCAGCAAGGGAAGTTTAAATTAGATATTAGGAAGAACTTTCTCACTAGGAGGGTAGTAAAGTACTGGAGCAGGTTCCCCAGGAGATTGTGGAATCTCCATTCTTGGAGTTTTTTAAGATTCAGCTAGACAAAGTCTTGGCTTGCACGATCTAGTTGGGGATGGTCTTGCTTTGAGTAGGAGGTTGGACTAGATGGCCTCCTGACATCCTTTCTAACCATAATTTTCAATGATTCTATGATTCTTAGACCCAATACCCAAATGCACTGTCTTCACTGTTTTGTCATTGAACAGAAAAAACTTTTAAAATAAGATCCTGAAAATAACTCAATTAACAGGTAGTACTCCAGAATCAATTATGACCATGTCCATGTCACGCCTATTACAATTTGACCCACAGTGCAGTGTCACATTTCCAGGAAGAGCTCCAGGTATGATTATTCCTATGTAAGCTATGTAAGTACAATCTGTTCCCCAGATCCCTGATCTTTCTCTATCCTGTGTTCTAGAAGGTGGTCTTCTTAGCAATCTTTATCTTCCTTTCTCATCCTGTTCCCTATTTAGAAAATGGAATACTTCTTTTACCCTCTTTCATAGAAAACCTCCCATAGGGCCAGGAATAGTCTAGTCCTAAACTATTTGGTTTGTTCAGGACAAGTTCCAGCCAAAACACTGTTGACACATCTTAAGAAAACCTAATAGTGAGTAACAAAAGAATTTGTTTTTAATTGTTTCTGTGACTTTCCCCACAGCTCCTTCAAGAACTGTAGATGTGTTTCAGCTGGTTAAGAAGCAAATAGGAAACTAAACTATATACACCAGAGAACTGCAACTTTAGCCATGTATATTTTTTTACAGTTTATTTTCTTTGGGTGAAATTCATGGTGGGTGTGTAAAGAATTTATATGGATCATACTTAGGAAGCAACAATTTCTTCTTTCTGTTTCTTTTCATGTTCTTTTAGACCCTATTGCTGAAATATTAAACAAAGAGCTATAACAAGACAACATCTTGTAAAAAATCCATAAAATTTATGAGTCTATAAAACTTATATTGGCCAATGATTTATTCCCTTCCTTTCCCACCTGCCCCCCACCCCCATATTTTTTAAAAACTTTATTCCTACAGGGTAACTGGATTGTCTAGATATTGACATGTATTTAAATATTCTCATTCAAATTATTATCTAATAATCAAATGGGGATGCAGCAAGGTTACAATTCCTTGGAGAGGAATTGCAGTGTCACACCTTTGACATAGCTGCAAGAGAAAACACACTTGGAATGTTATTAATAGTGTGGTACAGCTCGGAGCGTTTCTTCAAGTGTCACGCTAGAGCTTTGTGTTTCAGGCATAAACTGATGGAGAGCATCACTTTTTTGACTCTCCTGGTACCAAGTGTTTATATCTATAATTGTGTCAAATTATGCTAATTAAGCACTGAAAAGACACTAGTAAGATGAAGTGTTCAAAAAGTGCATTACTTAAAGAGTCACCCAGGGGCTCTTCACAGCAGGCACTTGGGGGACTTTTTTTTCCCTACCAAGCACCGTTAGAGCACTATGTCTTAAAGTGTCTTTCTGGTCTTAATTAAATAGAAAAGCAAGTGCCAGTTAAGTGCATATGATTTACCCTAATCTTTTGAATTTTAAATTTGAAAGCAAAATGGCCACCCTTTCTCCTGTTCTTCTCTCTTGTTCATCCTCCTCAGCTCTCTCTCTCTCTCTCTCACACTATTTACTAAAATGTATTTAATTGCTAAATCATGATAAAAGATAGGAATTATCCCCATGTGTGAGAGAGGGGTAAGTTCCTTTAAGGGAAAAACATCACAAGAGAATTCAATTGTTCTATTAAGATTCCAGTTTATACTAGGGCTGCCATGGAGAACTGCACTACCCCCAACATGACTGTGCTTTCTTGTGCCTTCCATACTTACCACAAAGGAAAAAAGGACAGTCTGGTCCATGCTGTAACTTGTCCTAGTGTTATTCACCCATAGGACTCAAAGCATTTTTCAGATATGGTATCTCATGTTACAGGTGGGAAGCCAAGGCACAAAACAGGGGAAATGACCCAACGAAGGACTTGTAGGAAGGCAAAAATGGGACTAGAACTTCCGTTTCCTAGGCATAGGTACCATTGTATAAGGGGCCACAAATTTAATATGTATTAGCCTACCCATAGATAAAGAAAGCTACACTGCTGGAAGTTAGCTTTCATGAACAGCACAATTGAGCAGTCACCAGAAAGCAGCTGATATTTAGTAAAGCCCAGCTATCCTTTGCCCCACAGTTATTTGTGTGTGTATCCCTGCCCTGACTCCTAGCCCTGTGTCTTGTAGACTAGACCACATTGCTTCCCCTATTGGATTGCATAGCTATAATGTTGTTGTAAGGTGGATTAATTTATCCAGCATTGTAAAAGTTTATGAAGGGGGTACAGAGAATGCATAGTTTCTGAAGCAGGGTAGTTTAAAGGTGAAATTCAAGGGAGAGACACGACAGCACAAGGACGCGGAAATTAAATACATGTCTCACCGAAGAATCAAAAATCACTTGTAAGTCTGATCAAAAATAAACAGACACTTTTAGAAACGACATTACACAACATTTGACTGCAAGGGCTGTCCTGTTCCGTGACAGAATGTGCTTCTTTAAAGTGTACAGATAACAATCCTTATGTTACCTAATTCAGACTAGACTCTATTAAAATACTTTTTTTCATTTTTCTGTGAAACTGTATTTAATCCCTGTGTCAGTGTGCTGGGAAAGATAGTAAAGATATATCTGAACTCTACTTTAAACTTCTTTAATCTTTCTCTTTACCTTTCATTTTTGTAGCACAGCCTCGGCAATCAGATTTCAACACTCCATTACTCAGGAAAAAGCTAGCAGACTCAGAAGCCACAGTAAGCAAGGTCTCTCCTCTGACCCAAAGACAGATTCTTCTAAGTGTCATCTTCTGACGGTCTTTCAAATAGTCATGTCAACTGAAATTCTCCTAATAGAAGTTAATTTGGCAATGTCTAAACAGTAACCTACAGTGGGCTGAATGCTAAGAATAGTTTGAGTTACAGAACCTTTCACCTCTAGGTCACAGGCTCCTGTCCAGTCTTTGTTGGAAGCACAATCTGATGGGTCTACAGTATATAAAATGTCTTGCTGTTAGCCTAGGTTTCAGTGGAAAGTTATCCATATCACAGATGTCACTGTCATTTGTAGCCTGAGCAAAGAAACCATGGACTGTTAAATAAAAAACGGGGCTTAAATTCACACGTCGGAAAAATCTACTTCTAGTAACGGACTAGGCCTCAAATACATGAACAAGAAATACAGAAGTATTTTAAAAGAAAGCGACTGCTTGCAGTCAAAATGCCTTGTAGTTTAAGAAAACACAAAATTTCACCAGTCCATTACTCCCAGAGACACTCAAGTCCAAATCATCATGAGATTATATAGTTTAGTCCTATTACTTTTTAAAGGCAGTACTAATATGCAGGACTAATAAAAAAAGAGGGTCTGAGATAATGGGTCCCTTAAAAAAACCTAGATAAACTAAAATAGGATGCTTGGAGAGGAGGGAATACATTTTTTGCTTTTGGAACACTTGACACAACTGGGGAGAGATTTGAGAGGACTGTTTTACTTTGGGTAAGCCAAGGCTGGAATGGTTTGGATTGAGGTTCTATTAGCACAATGCCCTCACAGTTTACGGGCCCCTCTGAACATTTGGATTAATGGCTTGGGGTGTGGTTAATTAAATGATTTGGAAATCAAAGCATCAGCCAAGAAATGGCTTCCAATATCATTAATGGAGTGCAGGATGCTAATATTCACTAATTCCAAGGTACTGCAGATCTTTGAATACCCAAATCATCTGGCAGATCTGAAGGCATAATGGGGCTCCTTCAGGTTCCCCCACATGCCCCTTCCCTCAACCACCGTTGATTGGCAGAGGGGCCCCACCATTTCTTCCTGATTAGCAGGGAAGTGAAAACCACAGTTTTAAATATGGCATGGTTTTTGCCTCCCTGCCAGTCACCAATAAACATTGGGGCCACTGGGGCCCCTCAGCCAATCAGCAGTGGGCGGCAAAAATGGCACCATATTTAAAACTAGAGTTTTCACCTTCCTGATGATCAGGAGTGAGCTGAAAGCGCAGCCCCTCCACCAATCAGTGGTGGAAGGGTGCGTGAGGGAACCTGCACCATTAAAGGCGGCACAGCGCATCCCACTTCTGCCATGAATAGGGTAGATCCCTAGTCATTAAGGATTAAGCCCTTTAAAGATGCAGCTGTATAAGGAGTAGGGGTATAGATGCACACAAAGCTAACAACATTTTAAAAAGACCTCTGTCTCTCTCAAAATTGCATATGCAGTCCAGGAAGTTTGGGAGAGTGTCGGGGACAACTACCTGATTCAAGTGTTGGAGAGGACAAGTAGGGGCCATGTTCTTCTTGACCTGTTGCTCACAAACAGGGAAGAATTTGGGGGAATGTAGAAGTGGCTGGCAACTTGGGCAGCAGTGACCATGGGATGACTGAGTTCAGGATCCTGAGTAAAGGAAGAAAGGAGAGCAATAGAGCAAGGATCCTGGGCTTCAGAAAAGCAGACTTAAATTCACTCAGGATGGGCAGGATCCCCCTAGGAGACCTATCTGAGTCGGAGGGAGTCCAGGGGAGCTGGTTGTATTTTAAAGAAACCTGACTGAGGGCACAGAAACAAACCATCCAATGTGCAAAAAAACTAGCAAGTATGGCAGAGACCAGCATAGCTTAGCAGGGAAGTCTTCAGTGAAGTAAACCACAAAAAGGAAGCTTACAAGAAGTGGAAACTTAGACAAACAACTAGGGAGGAGTATAAGTGTATTGCTTGGTCATGCAGAGATGAAATCAGGAAGGCCAATGCACAGTTGGAGTTGCAGCTAGCAAGGGACATGAAGGGTAACAAGAAGGGTTTCTACAAGTATGATAGCAACAAGTGGAAGATCAGGGAAAGTGTGGGTCCCTTACTAGATGGGGGATGTAACCTAGGTACAGAAATGTAATTCATTGCCTTTTTTACTTCAGTCTTCACAGGCAAGATCAGCTCCCCAACTACTGCACCTGGCAGTGTGGTTTGGGGAGAAGGTGAGCATCCAACAGTGGTAAAAGAACAGGTTGTGACTATTTAGAAAAACTGGATGTGCACAAGTCCATGTGGCCAAATGCAATGCACCTCAAGGTCCTGAGGAAGTTGGCTGACATAATTGCTGAGCCACTGGCCATTATCTTTGGAAACTCATTGTGATTGGGAAAGGTCCTGGACAATTGGAAATGGGCAAATATAGTGCCCATCTTTAAGAAAGTGAAGAAGGAGGATCCAGGGAACTACAGACTGGTCAGCCTCACTTCAAGCCCTTGAAAGATCATGGAGCAGGTCCTCAAGGAATCTATTTCTAAGCACTTGGAGAAGAAGAAGGTGATCAAGAACAGTCAGCATGGATTCACCAAGGGCAAGTCATGCCTGACCAACCTCATTGCTTTATATGATGAAATGACTGACTCTGCGGTTGTGGGAAGACCAGTTGATGTGATATACCTTGACTTCAGCAGGGCTTTTGATATGGTTTCCACAACATTCTCGCAGGCAAGCTAAGGAAGTTCAGGTTGGATGAATGGACTATACAGTGGATAGAAAACTGGCTGTATCATTGGGCTCAAAGGGTAGTAAGCAATGACCCAATATCTATGTAACCCTTCTGCTGGGAACTGATTAGCAGAAAGAAGGGCTGGGTTCAATTTTAGGGTACTACATATATTTTACCTTGGCTCAAGCCCACACCCAGACCCCCTGGGAAACACTAAATGAATTACTAGGGTGTCTCACATAAACAAACCCCCCCTTCTTGCAAGCAGTGTAACCATAAAAGACAGATTTATTACAGAAAACAGAGGAAAACACCAAATGCAATTTAAAACATTACTAACTACAAGCTGTAGTCTATACATAGCGTTACACAGGGGGAATCTGCTAAAGAGTGTGGGTCCTTCTGTGGTGCAAGGGGCCCCTTGTTGCTCTTGGAGGAATGGTAGCATGCCAATCTTTGCTCCCACAGAAAGGCTATATGTGTGTGTGGGGAGTGACTGCAGCTCTAGACTTCTGGCTGGATTATATGGCCTGCTAAACCAAAACTGCAGGAAAGACTCCAAAAGAAGCCAGGTTGATTAATGGCTACAGCTGGCCCAACCACACAGCTTGACTAGGGCAAAGCACCATCAAAAGAAACAAGGGGAAAGACCAGGCCTACCCTCTAGGCCTGGACTGCAGGTAGTTTGGGGTCAAAGCTCTACTGGGAGCAGAAAGTTGCAAACTTCAACCCGGCCCAAAACTGGCAGGATTAGGAACTCCCAGGTTTCAACCCCATTTAAACTGCCAGGCCTAATTCCTGGCCAGCCAACTCTAATAACCAATACCTCCTCCCTGGTATTAATGCCTTAAACCTTAGAAAAGTGGGAAGAAAAGGAGGAGATAGGAGTTCCCAAGCGCTGGGACAATTCTCCCTCTCTCTCCCCTTTACCTGAGTTTCCCTTTTTGCTATCTGCAAACTCCTTCTCCTTTGGAGGAGACTTCACTTTTCAGGAGTCCCTAGCAGCTTCTCCCCCAGCAAACCAGCCTAGCTTACTTTATATCCCTTTGCATGACATCACCTTGGCCTTGTCCAGTCAGGAAGTGCCACACTCCAACTCCTCTCCCAAGTAATTGGCCTGAAGAATTCTCCACTTCCCCAGGCCAATGAAACCAGAGGATTTTACATATTTTCCCCAGATACAGTCCCCAGCTTGCCATGTGCTGAGCACATGGCCAAAACACAAAGGCCATCTTGCCCACATAAAAAACACACACATACACACACACACCCCATAATATACAACTCAAGTGTGTTTGTGGGTGTTACATCTAGTTGACAGCTGGTATCTAATAGATAGCCCCAGGATTCAGTTCTGTTTAATATCTTCATAAACGATCTGGAAGATGGGATGGTTGCAAGTTTGCAGTTGACACCGAGTTGGTGGAATAGTAGATGCACTGAAAGGTAGGACTAGGATTCAGAGACCTAGACAAATTGAAGGACTGGACCAAAAGAAATCTCATGAGGTTCAATAAGAAGTGCAAAGTCCTGCACTTAGGATGGAACAATCTCATGCACCAGTACAGTCTGGGAACCGACTGGCTGAGCAGCAGCTCGGCAGAAAAGGACCTGGGGGTTACAGTGAACAATAATCCAGATATCAGCCAACAATATGTCCTTGTGAAGAAGGTTAGCAGCATACTAGGCTGCATTTGTAGGAGCATTGCCAGCAGATCAAGGGAAGTGATTCTCCCCCTCTATTCAGCACTAGTAAGGCCACATCTGGAGAACTGTATCCAGTTTTCATGCCCCCCCCCTCCCACACACACACACACACACACACACACACACACACACACACACTAAAGAAGGGATGTGGACAAATTGGAAAGAGTCCAGCAAAGGGCAACAAAAATGGTTAGGGAACTGGGGTACATGACTTACAAGGAAATCCTGAGGGAACTCTGCTTATTTGAGCAGGAGATTGGACTAGAAAACCACCTGAGGTCCCTTCCAACCCTAATTTTTTATGATGCTATGAAGGAATATCTCTGTGGGGGCTGGCAGAGCAGTTGCTCAATCATCACAGTACAGGGTACACTACACCATGATGACGATGAATTACTACCTGATATGGAAAAGCTTCACTGTCAGGACACACCTCCATCCCTTCCGGGGTGATTAGTACTACGGGTGGCACTGGCTCCATCTTTCAACTCACTGCAGCAGGAGAAATCAGTAGTTATTTATCCCCAGCTTCCTCTCTGTGGCAAAAAAAAAACCTAGGCAAAAATTCAGCTTCTGGCCTTAAATGACCAAAATTAATTTAATGAAAAAAATGTATTTGCTAATCAAATTTCTTGCTGAAATCTATGAACCATGGAATTATTCAGCAGTTCATCTCCATCACTCCATCACTCTGTCAGATTTATTTCCCTTATACACCCCCTCCCCCAATAATATCATGATTCTTTTTCCCTCAATAGTCATGGTAAATAGCTCTCATGGGAGTGAGAAAAGTGTATCCTGGGGCAAAACACTCCCATGCAGAATTAGAAAACCCAAGCAGTGTATCTTTTAATTTTGAAGAACCACCCTATAACTGACTCGTTGCCAGTTCCGTACCTTAAACCATTTAAACTACAGTCAACTACAGAGATTTATCTTGGGTTGTGAAAGAAAATTAATATTGCAGTAAGCATTGGTTTCTCTACTGAAAGCTCAAGGATTAATATTTATTATAAAGGGATAATATGTACAGTGAGAACTGATAATATCTTAAGGTTCAAGTTACAGCCTTGGTCATTTAGGCCTTTCATGAAGATACAAACATGAGTACTTCATGAAAGCTTTGCCCTCTTTTCCCTTCCCCGCCTCTCAGATAATATTGTATTGAGAAATTCAAATGTAAGACAACACTTTACTGAAAATTAATGGAAATCTATTTTTTTGAAAAGAAGGAAAAAATCTCTTCTGTACCTAATCCTAGCACATAACCCCCAGAAGTATGACGTCTATAAGGTAACAACAGAATATAGGAAATGCATGAGGAACACACCGGTGATCCACCTGAAGTGGCATCTTCTCTTTGCAGAGGCAAACTTAAAATGCTTTAATGAAGGATACTGCATGGTTAAAGAGAATTAACATTGAAACACATTATAAAAATAACATTTTGATACATTATAATCTGCCTGGCAACTGACTCCCAGCCCAGCCCCTGGCTTCTTTACTTTGCATTCCATCCAGGAAGAGCACACACCAACTGCTGAAACTTCCTTAGCCTGACGAAGGGTTTTTGAACCCAAAAGTTTGCTTAATAACTATTCTCCAACTATTCGGGTTGGTCTAATAAAAGATATCAAATTCACCCAAGGAACCTTGTCTGCCTAACATTGAAAGAGTCACTCTAACTGCACTAACATCTCAAAGACATTCATTACATATCCCCCCATCCACTTTTCTTGCCTTATGTCTCTGAAATGGTTCTTGGCCTTATTAAGACTTTTTTTCTGATGGCATTTGTTCTTTATATGGACATAACTTCATATTCTTTAAAATATATGGTGTCCTTCTCTGAGACATCATTTATCATGGCACAGCATTGCATATAATTTTATTTTCTTATCTGGGCCACAGATGCCTTGGCCTAGATTCTGCTAGTCCATTTTCCCCCAGCTACTAATATATCTAGGGTGTAAATGGGGTGACAAAACTCCATACACCCTTAGTGAATTGTATTTTGTAAATCTTGGGGATTTCTCAAACAATATCCCTTCTTTTCCCCATGCCCTCCTCTCTTAGGGTATGGCTACACAAACAAGCTTGCCCCTCACTTGCAGTGGGAAATGATTCTTCACATATACTGCAGGCAGTTATTGCGGAGAAGCTAATTCAATGTAAAATTGCACCGTAGCTTACCTCATAGCAATGTGTTTGTGTAGCCAGGCTCTTACCGCATGCAATGGAATACTGTTCGTGTGAGATGCTCTTCTAGGAATGGCTTATAGGCCAACTTCTGGATAGCATTTTCATGAGTTTATGTGGGTAAAAGAGCAAATCTGTGTGAAGTGGGATGTAGCTATTGTCTCGACAGTTCCTTTAAAGCTGTTGCCATTAAAACTGAACAGGGTTTCGTTGCCCTCACTCTAAATTTCTGAGGCAGAACTAAGAAGGCATATTCACCATTTATTTCCTTGGAAAAATAAAAAAAATGACTTGGCTCATAGGTTCATAATATCTGAAAGAACTTGCTTAGGACATGACTGACAAGCATAAGGCAGGAGAAAAAGATCTTAAAATCTTGCCTAAATTTTGACTGTCATAAGTACAATATGAACCTGCAGAGGGAAGACATCCCTTTGATTTCAATCATTTGTAGCTTTATATGGGATATGCCTTTTTTGAGGGGAAGTTGTTTTTGCACTATTTTTTTTAGGGAATTTCTAGTTTATCCATGATTAACTAGAAAATGGTATGAATTTATCGTGCTCTGAGCTTAAAGGTCTGGTTCAACACTGAAATCACCTCCATGGAACAACTGACATCATGACTGTTACTTGCTTCTCAAGGACTAAAATGAAAAATCTTCAGTCCCAGTTTAAAAAAAAAAAAGACACTTGCCATATTTGTTGGCTTTTCAACAATTAAAATGAGCTATGTTCAGAGCTATGTTTCCTGTTAGAAGCTAAAACATGCCTTTTTAAAAGGGTTCCCCTTTTCTTTATGAACGGAATAGCAGCATTTCCAAGGGGTCTGTGGCAGGCATCCAAATGTTCTGCTGTAGGAATGCCAGGAATAGAAAAGGAGGGATTTTTTTTTTAACCTGTGAGAAAACAGTAATTATGTTCTTTGACTCAGTGACATCTGCCTTTAATATATACAGGGGAACAAAGCAGGATAAGATACACTCTGAATGTTTATACTCTCTAAGGAAATTCAGACCAATGCACTTTCTAAACAGAATACTTGAAGAATATGTTCTGTCTGTGCATGGATAAGAGTGGTGGGTGAAAGGAGCAATGGCACCATCTCTGCTCTCAGCCTCCAGTTCCCTTCCTGTGACAAATACAATTTAATGCAATCAGACAGTCCCTTGGAGTTGCTTCTCTGCATTATAGGGAGATCCAAAGGTCCCTTTTCCTCCACTGCAGCAAAGCAGGATCCAGGGCATTGTGTTCCTCCTCACCAGCCCCTTCACTATTGAACACCAAGCTACCCTGGGTTTTTTGTTTGTTGGGTTTTCTTTCTCTAATGCAAAAATATGCTACCAGGAACTGGGTATCCCTATGCTCTCTGAGATGGATTATCATCAGTCATACTTTTATGTTTCATATTTTCAGCTACTTGTGCTCCCTATGCATTTAGGTACCCAGTGATTGCTGGCAGGCCGTATAGCTGATGTGCAAGATTCCAGTTATTTCCACTCTGTTGTGTGTGTTCTTTCCATTCTGGCTGTGTCGTTCACTTTTTTTTTAAAAAGTATTATTTCTGAATAGCATTTTAGTGGATGATGGTGTTTCTAAGTCTGTAATAAAGTCAGGCTATAGTACACCTGTTGCTTTATAGGTAAATATTAGGGGTGTGCGAAGCGGACCCTATTCGATTTGGATTCAGATTCGGCCTGAATCAGGGACAGTGATTCGATTAATTGATTCAGATCACTGTCCCCAATTCGATTAATCTGAAATCGAATCTGAAGATTCAATGCTGATTCAAAGAATCAGCGATCCAGCCATAGACACAGCTTTAAAAGTTTTTTCTACATACCTTGAGGTACGAGGCGCAGCTCACGATCGCTGCGATGCTGGGGCAGATGGAGTGCAGTGGGGGGGCCCTCCATGTGCTCGGGGGACTCTCCAGCATGCTTATCAGCAGACCCGGAAGTGGGCCGGACATGCTTCTGGTCCACTTCTGGGTCTTCTGATGAGCACGCTGGGGAGCCCCCCCATGCTTCTGTAGTGCCTCAGCATCACAGCACTCATGAGCCCCTGCTACCTAGAGGTATGTAGAAAAAACATTTAAAGCTGTGTCTATGTCTGAATCTCTGAATCTTTCTGATTCGATTCAGAGGGTTCCGATTTGATTCAGAGAGATTAACGGGTCCTCTGATTCAATTTGGATTCAGAGATTCCGCCACCCAATCGGGCCGAATCGAATCAGAGATCGAAGCTTCGCACAGCCCTAGTAAATATAGCACCTATAGCTTTAGACTCAAATATACCTCCATGCTAGGTGGCTAGATAGTCTCTGGTTGCCACTCCTCCTGGCTCCACATATATACTCCTGGGTATCCAGTGGACCAATTTTAACAGAGGACTAGAGAATACTGTAAGCTAGGGTGGTCCACAGGCCACATGCAGCCTGCAAGTGGTTAAGTTGTAGCCCCTGGGCTCCCATTGGATTGTCACTGTCCCCACCACTTCAGCTATAATGATCTCCAGGCTCTCTCTCGCTCTCTCCTTCAGCTTTGACTGTCTGCCCCTATCCCGGGGGCAGGGCAGTGTAGAGTGTGTGACTAATGGTGCTAAGGATGAGCCTGGAGCTCATGCTGCAGAACCAGCACTGCCGGAAAGCACCCACATGATGCATCAGGGAGCTGGGGGGCATCTGCATGGCATGTGTCCCAGGGTGGTCATGGCTCACTCTAGTGTGGTCTGTGAGTGTGTGGCTTCCACTGGTGCAGCCCACAGGGCATTTGACCTGCTTACAAGTTGAAGAGCTCTGCTGTAAGCAATAGCCAGCTAGTGACCTAGTGATTAGGGTGCTTGGCTGGGAACTAGGAAATATAAGTTCAAATCCTTTGCTGCAAAAAGAAATAACAGAGTTTGACTTTTCACTTGCTGGGTAAGTGTCATCCTCACTAGTCTATCAGGCTAAATCGTGGGAGGGCTATTGCTATCTGTCCCCTAATACTAGCAAGTTATGCTAATGCCTTCACAGGGTTATGCAAGTTATGCAAGAATGCCTTCACAGGGTGGAGGAGGAATAGGATGTAACATCTCCCTAAGGGGCTACATGGCTAATTAAGTCCTTCTTAGTTACTTGTCTAAAGGTGGAGTTGATTTCAGACTTAGTGTCTGAGCTTTCCCTGAGGGTTGCAGCGAATTATACAGATACCCAAGCTAATTTTGGGACTTGTGATAAATCTAGCTGCAGAAGTATGGCACTCTGATAAGCTAATTTAGCCTGCTTCCTGACAGTGGTGGTAAAATAACCTGCACTGTGCTCTATAGCACTTTGGCTAGCTATATCTGGAACCTGAGCTAGATCATGTAAAGTGAACTCAGGTGCCCCTAAGCTATAAGTCTATATTGTAGACTTACTTACCTTTAGGATAAGGTGATAAAAGGAGAATCTGAGCATGTCTCAGAACTTTAGGCTGGATCCCCAAGAGAACTCCTCTCCAAGGCAGTGGGCATCAACTGCTTGCAGCTCAAAGGAAGGCAAAAGACATAGGTTTTAAAAGGGGAAGGCAGGAGAGTTGCTGCTGGAGATGCATTAGGTGTCCTCATGTAACTGTTATACTTGGAGGCTCCTAAAGAAGTCAAGGTTAAGTTACAATGGCTTTGGTACACTTACATTGTTATAGGAGCATATAAACATAACAGTTACATCATAAGCCACAGCTGTAAACCGGTTTCTATCCCTCTAACCCTCAAGCACTTGAATCCCAGGAAGGGGAAAAACTTAAGAACACTTATTTCTGTCCTCACTGTCTCCTGTTGGGTGTCCTAGACCTGGAGATATCCAGGTCTCTTTTGGCTATAATTCTCTGGAGGCTTTCAAGGAGTACTGTGTCCAGTTCTGGGCTTCACACTTCAAGAAGCATGTGAAGAAGCTTGAGAGAGTCCAGAGAAGAGCCACTCATATGATTACAGGCCTGAAGAGCAAGCCATATGAGGAAAGGCTGCCAGATATGGGACTGTTCAGCCTAGAAGAGAAGACTTTGCGGGGATTTGGTGGCAGCATACAAATATATAAAGGCTGAGCATCAGGGGCTAGGTGAACAACTATTCAGCAAAATGCCCCAGTGGAAAACCAAGAGCAACAGTCATAAACTCATAGAAAAAGGTTTCAGACTGGATATAAAAAGAAACTTCTTCATGGTCCACGTGACCAGATTCTGGAATAGACTCCCAGCAGGGGGGGTGCAGGTACAGACCCTGGAGATCTTCAAAAGGAAACTGGATGCACACCTTTCTGGGGTTATTTGACCTCAGCAGTCTTTCCTGCCCAAACCAGGGGGGCTGGACCCAGTGATCTCACGAGGTCCCTTCCAGTCCCAGACTTCCATGAATCTGTGAAAGGACAACCAAATGGAAACTGCAAAGTTCTTTGAATATTTCACTGATAGCTTCTGGACTGAGCTTTCTGTGATTGCCAAACTATCACCTCCAGTTGTTGGAGTGTTTTGTAGAACCAGACATTCACCATTACACATCAGTCATGTGGTGTGTAAATGAGTGATTAAGAGAGCTGGCACTACTCTCAACAAGCTACATTTGTGGTATGGTAAACCAGCAGGAGTTGCTGAGCTCCTTTTCACAACTAGCTTTTAAAAGTTCAGAGCAGTAGTGTTGGGAGTGTTGGAGAGGAGTTCATAAATGGAGGGTTGGGTGCTGCAGCAAAGCCCTTTGAGATGATGCTAAGATGACCATCTCCCTGTTATACACTGGTGGGCTGGAAAAATGTAAAGTAAGATGCCTTGGAGTTATCCCCGTTTAATCCAAGATTATTTATGTATTTCATAGAATTTCATAGACATCAGGGCTGGAAGGGACCTCGGAAGATCATCGAGTCCAGCCCCCCGCCCAAAGGGCAGGAAGTCAGCTGGGGTCATAGGATCCCAGCAAGATAAGCATCCAGTTTCACCTTGAAGGTGTTCAATGAAGGCGCTTGAACCACCTCCGGTGGCAGGCTGTTCCAGACCTTGGGGGCTCGGACAGTAAAGAAATTCTTCCTTATGTCCAGCCTGAAACGATCTTGAAGTAGTTTGTGACCATTCGACCTCGTCATCCCTTGGGGCGCTCTGGTGAACGAACGTTCCCCCAGATGCTGGTGGTCACCCCTGATAAACTTGTAGGTGGCCATCAGATCACCCCTGAGCCTGCGCTTTTTCAGGCTAAGGAGCCCCAGGGCTCTCAGCCTGTCATCGTAGGGTCTGCTTCCCTGACCTCTGATCATGTGCGTGGCTCTTCTCTGGACTCTCTCAAGCTTCTCCACATCCTTTTTGAATTGTGAAGCCCAAAACTGGACGCAGTACTCCAGCTGCGGCCTCACTAAGGCCGAGTACAGGGGGAGAATGACGTCCCGGGATTTGCTTGAGAAGCATCTATGGATGCAAGCCAGCGTTTTGGTCGCTTTACTAGCCGCCGCATCGCATTGCAGGCTCGTGTTCATCTTGTGGTCAATTATGACCCCCAAGTCTCTTTCTTCCATAGTGCTAGCCAACATAGCACTGCCGAGCCTATAAGGATGCTGCGGGTTTTTTTTCCCAAGGTGGAGAACCTTGCATTTATCGGCGTTGAACACCATCAGATTCTCGTCCGCCCACTTGCTGAGCCTGTCCAGGTCAGCCTGGATAACCTGCCTGTCTTCTGGTGTGGATGCTTTGCCCCAAAGTTTGGTGTCATCGGCGAACTTGGCCAGTCTGCTTCTGACTCCAGTGTCCACATCATTAATGCAGATGTTGAACAGTATGGGTCCAAGGACAGAGCCTTGGGGGACCCCACTGGTCACAGGACACCACGATGAGTGACTTCCATCGATTACTACCTTCTGGGTCCGACCCCGGAGCCAATTTTCCAGCCAGTGGATCGTGGAGGACCCCAGGCGACAATTGGCCAGTTCCTCCAAGAGGCGATCATGGGACACCAGATCGAAGGCTTTTTTGAAGTCAAGATATATGACATCAATCTCTTCTCCCTTGTCCAGGTGATAGGTCACCTGGTCATAGAAGGAAATGAGATTGGTCAAGCAAGACCTACCCACAACAAACCCGTGCTGGCTATCCCTTAAGATGTTGACGTCGGCCAGTCCATTAAGGACTGTTAAGCATATAGTTTGGATGATTTATAGTGCTATATCTGATCATTCACTTTGTATAGTACTCTTAAGATACTTAGAGTGTTATATAACACTTCTTCATGCCCTGAGTCCCATTTCTTAATCTAGTCCCTTATTCCTCATCTTATTTGATATTTTCTATTATAAATACACATACACATGCACGCACATGTGTGTGTGTATGTAATAGTAGTACCTAGAATTAGAGATTCCAGTTGTGCTATGCAGCATATACACAGCAGAATGAAAAGATGGCTTTCACTCCAAGTAAATGCAATCGTAAAGAAAAGATGAGAGACAACAGGTGAATGCATCAAATAGATGGGGAAACATGACCTGAAAATGAAGCAATTGGGATTAGTATAACAACTTGCATTCACTGTACACTGGATGCATCTACACGAGACACTTTATAGGAGATTAAAGCAAATTACTGCACTGTCAGTGTCACCGCTATATGTGAAGATGCTTACTGTGCAGTAATTTGCTCTAATATTGAGTACATTTCCTATCTGTAAATACAAGTAGCAGATTTACTTGGGAGTAATTACTGCACAGTACAGCACATGTAGATGGCTAACTAGGAGAAAATTTGCTCCTATTGAATCAGGCAGCAGGGGGCAGAAAATTGCTTCCTGCCCCTGGGAGCCAGAGCCCAGGCGGGGCCATTGTCCCCCTGCCTCTGCAGCAGAGAGCTCCCAGCACCCGCTCGGTGGTCACAAAGAGGGGGCTGGGAGATGATTGTTCTGTGATCATGGAGATGGGGCTGGGAACAATCATGTCCCAGCCCCAACTCCGCAACTGCAGAGCAGGGTCTGGTAACAAGTAATCATGGAGCAGGGGCTGGGAGCTCCCTGTCCAGCCTGGAGCTGACTGGGACCTGCCCCTGACTGAGGCAGTTCCTGGCCGGCTCCAGACTGCACGGGGAAGTTTGCATTTGCAGCCTGGAGGTGGCTGGAAACTGTCCCATTTTGGGCCCTGGCCTGTACATGATGATTTCCCTGCACAGCCCAGGGCTGGCTAGGAACTGTCTCAGACAGGGGAAGGGCCCAGTTCCATGCTCCAATTGGGCAATCGAGGCACAGGGCTTGGAAAGAGCTGCAGGGGAGGCGCAGGTCCCAGCTTTCTGCCCCAATCTGCTGGTGCGGTAGCTAGCAGTGACCCCTCAGCTGGAAGGGGTTCTCCACCCTGCTGGGGGCTCACTGCTAGCTGCCCCACCAGTGGATTGGGACAGGCAGCCAGGACCTGCCCCTCCCCTGCAGCTCTTTCCAAGCATCCTGCCCCTGATTGGGGAGCTGGGGCCAGGAGCTCACTACTGCTGGGGCAGAAGGACACTGTCCCCACCCAGGCTATGGTGGTGGAGCCCGCCCTAGCCACTAGTAGTTCCTGGGGGCAGGAACCAATCTCTCAGCCCCTGCCAGGAGCCAGCTGTCTCCTGGCCCAGTGCTCCTGACAGCCCCTGGGCTAGTACCCAGGGGGAGCCTAGAACTCCCCCTGGCTGCTGCAAGAGGCAAGTGAAAGGCTGGTGGGGGCAGGAGCAGTCTGTTGCCATGAACAGAAAATCTGGTTTTGCTTCCCCACATGTGTACATGCCTGCCCTGGGTGGGCTTACTCTAGAGTAATCACTTTAGAGTAAACCCACTGAGGAGCATTTGCACATGTAGATTTGCTTACTGACATCTAAACAATGGAAGGGATACCTAAAAACCTTCAATAGCCTCACTTCAGTGGTAGAATTTTAAGCTTATGAATGCACTGTCTGAATCTAAACCTATGCTTTTTTGCATAAGGAAGTAATTGTGTTTTCTATTATCCATGAGCATTTTGGCAGCACCCATGAGAAGGCCAAACAGTAAAACAGCCCTTGTTCATCTATGCCAGAATGTTGATTTTATTTGTTAAATATAACAAGCCAGAAAAATATAAATATCCACAACAGTCAACTGAAGTTAGAGATTTATTAGAGACTGTGCATGAGTACACAAGGATTGTAAAACAGAGTGCATCTCATAGGTTCACAGACGTTTAGGGCTGGAAGGGACCTTGTGAGATCATTGGGTCCAGCCCCCCTGGTCTCGGCAGGAAAGACTACTGGAGTCAAATATCCCCAGCAAGGTTTGTATGCAGTCTTTTTTTGAAGATCTCCAGGGTAGGTGCCTGCACCACCCCTGCTGGGAGTCTAATTCCAGAGTCTGGTTATACAAACCGTGAAGAAGTTTTTCCTTATATCCAGTCTGAAACATTATTCTAGGAGTTTATGACGGTTGCTTCTGGTTTTCCCATGGGGCACTTTGGTGAATAGTTGTTCACCTAGCCCCTGATATATTTGTAAGCTGCCACCAAATCCCCCCAAAGTCATCTCTTTTCTAGACTCAGCAGTCCCATATCTGTCAGCCTTTCCTTGTATGGCTTGCTCTCTAGGTCTGTAATCATATGAATGGCTCTTCTCTGGACTCTTTTAAACTTCTCCACATCCTTCTTGAAATGTGGCACCCAGACCTGGATGCTGTACTCCAGCTGCAGCCTCACCAATGCTGAGTACAGCGGAAGAATAACTTCCTTAGTTTTGCTTGAGATGCATTGGTTGATGCATGCCAGCATATTGTTTGCTCTGCTAACAGCAGCATAACACTGATGGCTTATATTCATTTTATGGTCATTTATGACCCCCAGGTCCCTTTTGGACATGGTTCTAGCTAGCATAGCACCACCGAGCCTGTAAGTTTGTTGCAGATTTTTCCTTCCCAGATGGAGCACTTTATACTTCTCAGTGTTGAACAGCATCTGGTTCTGGTTTGCCCATCTAACTAATTGGTCTAGGTCCTTCTGAATCACCAGCCTACCCTAATGTGTGGCCGCACTTCCCCACAGCTTGGTGTCATTGGCAAACTTTGCCCATGCACTTTTCACCCCCACATCCAGATCATTGATGAAGATGTTAAAAAGCACTTGGACAAGCACCAAACCCTGGGGGGACAGGATGTCGCTCAGAATTTTGCCTTGTACATGCTTATCACATATAGACTTCTTGAGGAATTTTTCAAGGATTTCTCCTGGGATTGAGGTTAGGCTGATTGGCCTGTAGTTCCCTGGGCCCTCTCTCCTCCCCTTCTTGAATATGAGCACAACATTGCCCCTCCTTCAGTCTTCTGGGACCTCTTCTGAGTGCCATGAATTCTTAAAGAGGTTCACCAGCAGTCCTGCAATGACTTCGGCTAGTTCGTTCAGCACTCTTGAATAGAGTTCATCCGGTCCTGCTGACTTATAGATATCCAGCCTCTCTACTTGTTCTTTCACTGGCTGTACATTAACTGTTCATAGGTGATACCATCCCTTCCCAGAAGACCTCTGTCTCTGAAGTGTGTGCTGTGGTCAAGGAAGTCAAAACCCTCTCGGGTAGCACCATCACTGGAGCCTTCATTTCACCTAATCTCCTCTTCAGTTATCTGAAAAAACTAACAATATAGGCTTTGAACCTATAGTAAGCATATAATTTACATGACTAATTAGTCAATATTAAATGTAATGGGCCAATTTACGTGGACACATTTACAGATGCATAGAATCATAGGTTTGTAAGGGACCTCTTGGACCATCTTGTCCCACACTAGTGCATAAATGCAAGAATTCTGTTTCTAAATCATCCCTATTAAATGCTTATCCAGCCTCCTCTTGAAAACATCCAGTGAAGAAGAACCTACAACTTTCCTGACTAGTCTGTTCCACAGATTTTCTTTTCTAACAGCAGGGAAGTTTGTCCTGAGGTCTACTTTAAATCTCCTTTCCTGCAATTTAAAGCTATTGCTTCATGTGTTGCTCTCTGCCACAGTTATTCTTCCTCTTCTTTATAGTAGCTTTTCAAATATTTGAAAACTGTTATCATGTTTTCATGATGCATGAAAATTTAATCTCCTTTTCTTTAGGCTAATCATACCTAGTTCTGTCAGTCTTTCCTCATTCGGTTTTCCTCCCAACTCTTTTACCATCTTTGTTGCTCACTGCTGGACCCTCTCCAACTTCTCTTATCCTCCTTAAAATGAGGGGCCCAGAACTGCATGCAGGACTGTAGATAAAGCTAGCAAGTGCTGAGTAGTGGTATTGTCATCTCCCCTGTCTTAAACCTAATACTTCTCTTGCTGCAGCCCAATATTACCTTTTTGTGACAGCATCATATTGCTGACTCAATTTGATTTTTAAATCCACCAAAAGCTCCAGCCTACTGCCAAGCCAGTCTTCTCCCATTCTGTATTTGTGCATTTGGTTATTCTTTCCTTTACATTTGTCTGAACTCAACTTCATTCGATTGTCTCTAGCCCATCTCTCCAATCTATCAAAATCCTTTTGAATGCTCCTCCTACCTTCCAAAATATCCACAATACTTCCTAGTTTTGTCATTTACAAACATGATCACTTCTGGTATCCAAATAATTGATAAACATGTCAGACAACACTGGACCCAAGACAGACCCCTTGAAACCTGCCAGGACACCTGAGGAAGGACAACATGTTCCCATAAGTTTGTCAAACCTCTCTTCCCAACTGCACAGATGGTCCAATAAAAAAATCATAAAAAACCCTCACCCATCATTCTGATTTTGATTGATTTATAATTACACTTCATTTGCAGTAATTGAGCCAATTAAGTATCCACCTTAGAGTATTTGTATCTAGCCACATTTCTCTGGTTTACTTATGAGAATGTCACGTGGGATTTTATCAAAATCCATACTGAAGTACAAATATACTATGCCCACTGCATTACCTTCATCTGCCTAATCACTTTGTCAATGGAGATTAAGAGTTAGTTTGCCATCATTTGTAACAAACCCATCCTATTGCATGTGATCAGCCATTGAACAGCTTAGCCTTCACTGCATCTTCTGCTAATAGCTCACCTTGGCTGTTAAGCAGTGGATCTATAGAATTTCATCTCTTTTCTGTCCAAAGTATTTATAGAATCCCTTCTTGTCATCTTTAACTTCCCTCATCAAGTATAACTCATTTTTTACTTTTGTTTTCCTGATTTTGTCCTTGCAAGTTCTTGCTATTTCTTAGCATACTTAGCTAAGGTCCTTCAGTCTGTCAACGCATGTGACCTAAGCAACTCTGAGTCAGTTGAAAGCTGCCCTTTTGAAGTCCAGGATCTCAATTCTGCTACACCTTTCTTAGAATTTTTAATTCCATCATATCATGAATGCTGCTTCCAAACTTACAATCACCTTCGTGCTCTCAACAAATTTGTCCTTATTCATCAGAACAGACAAACAAAAACTTGTCATCCATACATTAGAAATGTGCTGACTGTTTTATAATTTGCTTTATTTTTCTTCCAGCAGATAGTTAAAGATAGAAAAGATAGATAGAAAGATAGAAAGTAAAAATCTTCAGTGGCTCCATCCTATAATTTTTGGATAATCTTGTTATCTCCCTATAGAGTGCCTTGTCCACCTCTTCTTTCTAGCTTCCAGCCCCTACCATAAGATCACTGCTGTTCTTTTCACACTTTATTTTTAAGGATACACTCATTTTTGCTGCTTTCTTCCTCCTAGACCTGGACCCATCATTTTTCAACATACATATACTGCAGTACCACCTCCTTTTTTCCTAACCTGTTGATCCAAAAGGGTATACACCTCAATGCTAATATTCCAGTCATGGTAGTCAACCCACCAAGTTTCTTTAATACCAATTAAGTCATAGTTTATTGGACAGTCCTGTTTGTTCCCCATATTCTTTTTATTGTCATGCATGCAACCCAGGTTCTCTGCATTATGACCTACTTACTTTTCTCTTGAAGCTTTTTGGGCTTTTCTGTGGCTCTCAAGCCCTTCTCAAGGATTATTAGGCTTCGTTTCCCAGTCTCTTCCCTTCAAACTGGGAAAGAGATTATTTCCATGTAAACCTCTCCTTACCAAGTTAACCAGACAATGCTCAGAGGTATTCTTTCCATTCTTTGTCAGGTGGATCTTATCTGCCAATAGCAATGCTTTCCATAGAATTTATGCCCATTGCTGGTGAAACCATTTTGAGTTATGGTTAGTTGGCTCTAGGGCTCAGGATACACTTATCTGAATTAGTCTGTAGTTAACCCTGCCTTCTAGGGCTAAAGTTAGGATTAAGATTAGGATTAGAACTACTAGAGATTGAAGAACTAGGGTTAGGGGGCATTTTAGGCTAAGTTTAGACTTGTGGCTGGGAGGCCTCAGCAGGCTCAATTTATTTTGGGTTTGTAGGGCTGCTTTGGCTAAGGTTAAAGTTGTGGCTAGGGTGAAGTTTCCAACTCCTACAGCTCGAAGGACAATGATATAGGATAAACTGTAATGAAACCATGGCCGTTCAGTTCATGGCTGTTCTTTTTCAGTTTAGGTTTGGGTTCAGGCAGGAATTAGGGCTCAAGATGCTAAGGCTTGCCATGCTGGGTAGGATAAGGATATAGCTGTTTATGTTTGACTTTCACAGTATTAAATAAATGTCTACTTGTCTATATTAACTAATGAATTTATGTAGTAAAACCAGTGAAAATATATGCTTGTCTGCTTTTTGTATATGAATTCTCTAATATTTCTCTTTGCTTTAAATGTCTTTTTCTAGTTTGCTATTCCTTTTGGCTTGGGAGAAAAGCAATATTGATAATTATATATACAGATCATTATTCAGAGTTTGCAAAATTATTCATTGTGGATAAGTTATCTGACATATTTTGTTCTTTCTCTTCTGGTTGTAATGGTCTGTAAATGATGCTGAGTTTTGCAAATGGATTTTGCAACTATTTTGATAAATAATATTTAACATGAGTAATACTTTTAATCAACTGTCCCTTTTTGACTAGTTAATATTCACTTAGCAGAATTCATGCCATTCTTTGGGTTGAAGTTGCTTTCCAAATCTCAGAAAAAAGATTTAGTCTATGTAACCTAGGCAGTACTCCAAAAGGTACCCCCTCTCCAATTGAAGGGATCAGAGCAGGTGCACAAGTGCTGTGGAAGGTGTAGGGATTCTCCTCCCCCTGTAGAGCAGAGCCAGACCACCACTGGGGACTTAACCATATACCTTTTAATGAGGCAACATAACAGGCATAATCAGGGGGGTATAGTGGACACCACAATACCCCAAGGGGCAGGATTCAACAAAGGTTAGACACTTACAATCATTGGCAAAAGACAGGGTTAACAAAATATAAAACACAAAACACAAACAACAGAGCAAACAATACTGGTTGGGGAAATATAAAAAGGCACAAAATACAAACTGTCAAAGGACAAAGAAATATATGGTCTGAGTCACCTGGAGGGGGAGAAAACACAATGGGCTCCTATCTACTGCAAGAGGAATTTCTCCTTGTTAGCTCACTCACCCCAAGTCACCAAAGCAGGGACTTGAACTGTGATCTCCCATATGGTGGGCAAGAACACTGCTGCACAGCCACCAGTGCTGGTACTGCTCCAAATGGCTGGGGGTTTGGACCTTCCTGGAGCCCTGGCCTCACATCAAGCTGCCTGGCCTCTGATTGGAGGAGCTGGAAGCCAAGCTGGGACCCCTCAGGTCGTTGCTCGGATCCTCCTGCTGGCCACAGCCTCTTGTAGAGGATCCTGGAGCCCAGCAGGAAGCCTTTCCTGCTGGCCACACACCATGCTGCTGAGGGTCCAACTGCTGCTGGCACGTCCTGCTCCTTCAGGCTCTTCTGGGGCAACTGCTTCCGCCCCGCTGGCTCAGCTCTTGCCAGCTCTTTGAAGCTCCTTCCTCATAGTCCCTCGCTGGTCTCTTTCTGAGTCAGCCGTGCTGCCCCTTTAATCCCCCTCCAGGTGACCCAGAGGGCCAATCAGGGGACATGAGGGGTGAATCTCTGGGCCTGGTTGGTGAGGAAAGGGAATCCCAAGTCCTCCAATCATCTTTTGCCCTTTCAAAACCCCTGGGCTAGGTCACTGCCAGCTAGCCCGTCACATCTATATACAACTTCCTATTTATGGATTACCGAAATGAAGTCACATCAGGAGTGAAATGAGATAACATTTTATACTTTTTATCAACAATTTGGAGACAGAGGTCAGAAATACCATATATGCTTGAAATTTGTTGAAATATTTTGATTGATTCCCAACTAACCAAGTTGTAATTTGGCCAAGATATCAGCTTCTGTTTATGTATTATATTTATCTTTAAACTTTTTAAGATGTACTCTTTGCAATTATTCTTGGATACTTGTAAAAATAGTACTCACAAAAATCACCAATGCAATTAACAAGATACATAGATGTGTCCCAAATGCATAGCTTCTCCATGGTCTCACTTTTTCTGTTACCTTTCATACTCATTTAAGGATCACTAATGTGTTACTTCACCAGCCTTCCATAGCAATATTATAACAAGTAACTTCCTCAACAATTATTTGGTTTTATTGTCATCACTTTGACTTTGATAATACCCATTGCACACACTGGTCCTGATGCTAGAATGATGTAGCTATTCCACAGCATAAACACAAAAAATAGTTTACAAGCCCTAAGATACATATGTTACTTTGCCCCAATTCAACAAGCATCTAAGCACAAGCTTGAATCTATTCTTGTTCAGCACTGCACTGAAGTATATGCTTCGTTTTGAAATTAATAAGGCTGATGTGCAGGCTTAAAATGAAATATTTTCAGAAAAGGCATAGATTGATAAACAGGGTTCTTATTGAGCCCATCCATTTTATTTGTATGTCATTCAGAGTTACGGGGAAGAAATGATCAAAAGTTCAAAGGATGGAAGCCCCTTTTTAACTTTTTAATGATTTCCATTATGATACTGCAGGTTCTTACCATCAAAACACAGCTGAGTCATTTGAACAGCAGTCATCCAATCCACATTTGATTTTGGATAATTAGCCATCAGTCCCAATAAAGGGAAGTCCTTTCTGGCATCTGTACAATCAATGTTAGAAAGCACTTCACTTACCAGGAACAGTCATGTGCTCTCTGGTGAGACGTTTCTTCATTAAAGAGGCTTTAATGTTCAGGAAAGGTGTTAAATTTACTGTCTTCAATTAACCATACCTCTCTTTAGTTTCATAAATGGTACCACAGTATTATGGAAAGGTTGAAATTCTGCTGGCTTTACTGCACATACCAGTGTTCATTTCAATGTTCTCCAAAAACTGGACTTGAAAGAATTCACTGTACTCATTCATACTTTCTTCAGGCTCATTCAGTTTGTCCCTTCTGGTCAGACAACCAACAAACCTGCTTTTTTTAACATGTGCCCTCTAGTACCAGTAATTCTGAAACAGCAGACCCACCAATTTAGCAAACTACCCAAGGCCAACTAAAAAAGAAAGGGTGTATCATTCATCAATATTTCTAAGGTTTGCTATTACTTTGCACCACAGGTTTTTATGACCCTTTAAAAGCAGGCAAGGAAAGAAGGTCTTGGTCCCTTAGAGCTTGCAATCTAAATCTGCTTGAAATAGAAGCTCAATTATCCCATTATCAATTTCATTGGCTGGTATGACTCACAAGCTTTAAGTGGCCAGTTTTGTAAATGCTGTGTGAGCAGCAGAGAAATAAGGACTTTGCAAGAACATTCTTTGAGATTGCTTGCAAATATTAACAAATACCTTGCTTGAATCAACAGTAAGGACTATGTTCATCTCACATTAAACCCAGGCTTAAATAATTAGTAACATGCAGCATGATGCTTTTGCCTCACTGCCTTCCACTAAAAAGTAACCAAAACCATCTAAATCTTTCTCTAAATAGCATGTCCATCATATTTAATGAGGGAAACATGATATTTTTCCATTATTTTATCATTATTTCTTAGTTCATACTGTTCTGCCTGGCATACAGATACTTTCTTCTGAAGTGGCTCAATATAGGATCATAGGAAAGTAGATCTAAAACAAACCTTACAAAGGCATCAAATTCAACCTCCTGCTCAAGGCAGGATCTTCCCTGACTAAACTGACCCAGGCAAGTGTCTGTATAACCTGCTTTTAAAAACTTCCAAGAATGAAGATCCTATCATTTCTTTAGGTAGCTTAGTCCAATGCTTGACCACCCTCATAGCCAGAAAGTTTCCACTGCTGAAGCTTGAAGCCATTGCTCCTAGTCCTGTCCCCTACAGTCCTGGAGAAAAGCCCATCTCCATCTTCTCAGTACTTGTCCTTCAGGTATTTAAAGACTGTTATGAAATCCCACCTCAGCCTTCTCTTCTCAGCTAAGGATAGATACTCAAAAAGTCTGAGCCTCAATTGATTCCATCTTTGCAGGTTAGTCTAACCTGGCTAAACTAAATCAATTTTGTAACCAGACAGACATCCCAGAAATGCAGGCACATGCCTGCAGTGGCTCATGTTAGAAGTCGGGGGAGGAGGGTGATGCTAGAGCAGCCCTCCCTTCCCTTCCACGGGGCTGAGCTAAGAGGAGGCATGGCCAGGCCCCAGCAGGATGCTATGATTAGTGTAGGGTATCCCCACTCCTGTCCATGCCAGCAGGGAATGTTTATCACCCCTAACTCAGTGTTTATCACTCCATTAAGAAAACAACAGAGGGACATTACCAGCTCCCTGTTGATTCTGCCTTTGTCCAGTGTGCCACAGCTCAGAGGGAGCCAGCATGTAGTCTGCTAGCTAATGCTGAGAGGCATCTGTGAGGGAGTGGGGAATGCCTGCTTAACAGAGAATGGGGAGTGAAGGGAGCAGAGGGAGGGGGGAGCAAAAGCCAAGCAGACGCCTGCACAGACTGCCAGAGTTGCAGCCAGAGCAGAGGGGAGGGGCCAGCTCTGCTGTGGAGCAGAGTCCTGCTCAGCCCAGAGAGCATGCTGGGATGCCAGGGGAGTCTGGTTTAATTTAAACCAGCAAGGGATCCGAGACAGACTTTGCAAAAACCAGTTTCAGCCAAATCAGGTAAGTGTGATACTACATTCAACCAGGTTTATCTCAAGCTGGTTTCAGCCATTCTCAAACTGGTTTATGTGCACTGAACGTCTGTTCTGTTACTCCAGTTTCTGATCACTTAAACCGGTTTATGTGTAATGTCTGCCCCTAAGCCTCCAGACTAAATAACCATAGTTAGGTTATGCTGAGGAATATGATGAGGAAAAGGAAAAGTATGAAAAGAGCTAAAATCATATCAGCTACAATTAAGCAAATATACACATTAAAAAGATAATGACCCTGCTAAACATCTTCAAGTCTTTTTCCCCCCACAACAAAGTAGCACTAGAATGGCCTAAAATGCCCCCTCCTATCAATTTAACATGTCTATTGTGCATGAATGTTTGTGCCAAATTGAGATTTATGCTGTGTTGGGTGATAATATACTTGTACAATTGTTGGCTTAATAGATATAATGGTCTTATTAATTATATTAAATTAGAAGTCACTACCCACTGATGCATATTTTATTTTACCACTAACAAAATGAATGACAGCATGTTAAAGAGCTGTTGTCAAATTGAAGCCTAGTCATTTTGTAAAAATGAGTTAATAGCAGGTTCAGATACTGTACCTGCTTCTCTCTCTCCTGCTAAGTATTGTGGTTTTACCAACACATTTTCTCTTGTTTGTAAAAATTCTTTTCCCTCTCTTTTTTGCACTATGAAAGAGTCAGAAAAACACAAGAGGAAACTGACTACACAGGAGAAATACACTACACATGGAGAAGGAAATCCTCAAAGCAGTGGCAAAGATCCAGCAAGGCAAGATTTCATCCAAAGTGCAGGCAGGTGCACAATGTAAAAGTGCTGAAAGTACATGCTTGTATTCTTTTTGTTTGTTTGTTTGTTTAATTCTCTCAGCTAAAATAATCTGAAGTCTTACTTGGAATGACAGCAGATAACACATTTTGAAATGACAGTGTGAGTTATAAATTGATGAGGTCCCTTTGATTACCAAAACAGTGTTTCCTGTCACTTAAAATTTGTTGAGGCAAATGGAAGCGTTTACCGTGGGGAGGTTTTTCATTTTCAACTTTTTTTTTGCCGAAGTATATTGTGTCTGTTTGTATTCGCTGAATTTTTCCTTTTGTTTAATCATCGTGTTTGCACCCTTCTTCCTCCAGGCAAAACAAAATCCTGGAACCCAGCTCCATAATTTCAATATGCATATAATTTTACACAGTTGATAACTCTAACACGACATGGTAAACAGCAGGGAGGGGCTCAATGGAAAACTCATTTGTTAGTTTTCCCACTTGGAGACTGTTATTTTTATAAATTACTGATATTGGACACTGTAGGAGTGCCCTTTTTCATATACACAGAAGTACTGCACTGGCCCCAGGAGTCACTAAGACTAGTGGATTTTAATAGTTATAGATCTTAAATGGAGGGTTAGAAATTGTTTCTTTTCATTACAATTACAACAAGGAATTAACCCCAAGGGTATCCACTTAATTTCATAATATATAGACTGGAACGCTAATAATGTGGCTCTTCTAAAATGTAATAAAGAAGCAACTGGCCCTTTGCTCCCTGGGGTAGGTTTCTGTAAAATGTATTGCAAAAAATGTAAAACAAAGAAGATTTTAAGTTAACAAGCTTTGTAATGTCACTAGCTCCAGTGCTCAAAGTGATCAGAAGCTCACAGACACCGAGTATCGGCACTGTTTTTACAGCAGGAGTTCAGTACCAGCACTTCCTTTTGTGCCGCTTCACTGGTACAAGGAAAAACTAAAATAGTGATAGAGTGGAATGGAGGATAATTTATAATTAAGCCCAGAAAGACATGAAAGAGAGGACGAAGGCAGAGTGAATGCAGCAAAGTAATTACTTATTTCAGGGTCCGCTTGGACCTATACTGTGGTCCTCCAGTCAAGTTTCCTGTGTTATTTTAACCTTTCACGCCCTATTACAAAACAATGCTCAGCCTTGCAATTGGCAGTAAGTGAACTCCAGTACATTTTCTGTTCCATTTGGAGGAGAGAGTAGCACAGTAGCCTCTGACCTCTGACTCATTACAGGTTGTGACTGGAATAAATTCCTGGCAAAGATCTGAAATACTGGATAACTCCATGGTTTTAAATCTAAGCTAAGGACATTTCTGTTTGCTGAAGATTATTGTAGTGTCTGATTGGATACTCTGTCCTTAGAGATGTTTGCAGGAGATGGAACAGGACATACAAGACCCATATTTTTTTTATTGTACAGAAAAAAAAAAGAAAATGCAGGGAAAAGTAACACTGAATTCTCTGTTTTGTTTACAAATTGTAACTACTCCATCATAAGGTTCTTCTCTCCATTTTAACTGCAACCCATTGCAAGATCTTTTTGGTTTTGTTTCTTAAGAGGCTTTGTGGTGATGGTGTGCATGATGAGCTGGCATGGACAATTTTTAGGTTGTCTGCCATAGGAGTGGCCACTTGCAGCATCCATACTATAAGTGGCATGGGTAGCCTCTGTATGTGGCACATGGCAGATCAGGGAATGGACAGGCAGCACAGTGGTACATAAGACAGAAAGCAGATTGAGCAGGGGAGGAGAATCAGAGTGGTACTTGGTGAGCTTACCACTCTGAGTACAGAGCTTAATTTTAGGGGGGTGCAAAATGGGCCATCAATTTGGATTTGTATTCAGCCTGGATCGGGGACAGTGATTCAATCTGGCTGAATGTGAAACTGAAGACTCAATGCTGATTTGGAGAATCAGCGATTCGGCCATAGACACAATTTTAAATGTTTTTTCTACATACCTCAAGGTACCAGGCACGGCTTATGAAAGCTGCGATGCTGGGGCACATGGAGCATCCCACAGGAGTGTGGGTCCCCTCCTCCCCCACCACATGCTCAGTGGTGAACCTGGAAGTGGACTGGAAGTACTGCCAGTCCACTTCCAGATCCATCAGGGAGCACATGGTGGGGGGCCCCCCCGGACCTCTGGCTCAGCAATTGGCTACAGGGGGACCCTGGGTGCCCCCCCCCGGACCTCCACTGGGGGACCCTGGGTGCCCCCCCCAGACCCAGAAAGCACCAGTTGCCAAGCTGGGGGGGCACAGCCCCCCCCCACATGCTCCCAGCAGACCTAAAAGTGCTTCTGGTCCACTTCCGAGTCTGCTGCTGAGCGTGCTGGGGAGCCCCCTGTGCTCCTGTGGGATGCTCCACTTGACCCAGCATCTGAGTCTGGTACCTTGACATATGTAGAAAAAACATTTAAAGCTGCATCTATGTCTGAATCGCTAAACCTTTCCCAATCTCTCTGAATCGATTAGGAGGGTTCCAATTTGATTTGGAGACATTAAAGGGTCTACTGATTCGATTTGGATTCAGAGATTTGGCCACCAAATCGGGCCAAAACTCCACCAAATCAAATGAAGCCTCACACAGCCCTACTGAATTTGTTTTGTGCCTGGCAATAAGGCAGGTCTCCACTGTACCTGATCAAATGCTGGATGATATACATTGAGTTCAACAAAAAAATCATCCCTTTACAACTGATGGTCCAAGGGTTCCTCAGCAACCTACCAGAGCAACACAGAACTTGTGTCAAGCTGGTTGCTAAGAACAAAAGATAGAAATAGCAGCTAGAGACTGGTGGAGGATGCATGACACCAGAGCGGTGGAGCTGGGAATTCTGAGCACCCTGTATAGGTAGGGGAACCATTTGATGAGCCAAAACAACAACAACTGGGGAACATAAAAGCTCAAGGGACCAGATAAGAAGGATTAATGATCATAATTAATTGGGAAGTAGTACAAGCACCAAGGGTTCAGCTGGCAAAGAACCAAAAATAGTCAAGTGTTTGGGATGATAAACAAAAGAAGGTTCAGTTGTAATATGAAATATCCTTGCCGTATAAAAAGACTACTACCCCTTGACAACCTCACTTGGCCATCTCACCTGTGACATCACTCACTCTCCTCCTTGGCTCCTTACATGTAATCAGTCCCCTGGGCGTTACTGTATTTACATGCACAAATCACTACTCTTCCATATGAATAAAATCCTTTCGTTCTGACTTTTGCTGTCTTCTCACTCATTCACTTCTCTACAATCACCACTACCCCTCTTTGCTGGGAGCATCCTAATATTCAGCAGTTCATTAGACATTTCAGACTTGACTTAGAAAAGTTTGGAGTACCCTAAATGGCCACTTTAAGTGTTCCTTTAATTATGTTTGCTGAAAGCTTCCATGCTTCATGAACCTGAAGAGCAAAAAGCGACACAAAGAATTGAGCTGGCCTCCACATCTGGGACTTTTGGAGCAGCCTGAGGGAATATATATTCACCCTGAATTTCCGTAGGCACTAAACTTCCCTCTATGGCTTGCAAAACTTTGCCCTACAATTTTTTTCTTATTTTTTTCCCTAAGTTTTCTAAAGGGAACTGCATTCCAATTTAATTTAATTTTTAATGCCCTTAAAATTATAATTTGAAGAAGTAACTACATTTAGATTGATCATATTTGTGTCTTCATTATTATCTACCAATTAGGGTACAGTGACAATTCAGGACAAAGTTTTGGTACCTTTACACAGGAACAGTAAAGAGCAGTATACCTTTTCAAGAGTTCAAATTATGTCAGTGGGCACATCTACATGAAACATTTACTGCGCAGTTGACTAATTAGCTGTGTAGTAAATGTCTCAGCATCTAGATATGCATCCCTATTAGGCCACAGTAAACTAATTTAGCCCTCTACAGGATAGTACATGTAAATACAAGTACTATTCTGCTGCAAAATAAAAAACTGCAGTAGCACAAGTGTAGATGCTGCCCCAGCTGGCTGGGACACAAGGGGACATCAGTCTGGGGCTGCCTGGTGGCTAGCCCTGTGCTGAAGCACCCTTGTGCCCCAGCCAGCCCCTCTATAGCACATTGAGCCCGGGGAAGCAGCCTCGGGCTGGCAGGTTGACTTCTCAGACCTTCTGCCAGCTGGGGCTGCTCTGAACCAGATCAACATGCTGCCCATGAATACACTTCAGAGTTTATTGTGCTTATTGCTTCCAAACAGCACGCTGGGGAATAAACTCTGAAGCAATAAGCTCTGGAGTTTATTCATGCACAGTGATTGCTCGTGTAGACACACCCAGCAAAGTCTTCCAGGACAAGGTTGTGTTCATTCTAGGTATCAAAATTTGGCTCAGCATGTATGTGGAATAAACTCTTCTTTTTCTGCTACCACATACATGCCCTTGCATACGTGCATATGTATTTGCAAAACATGGTTTATGTGTAACTTTAACTTTCAATATTAAATTGATTTACAAATACAATCTGGGTTCCATTAAAGACTGGGAGATAATCTAAACTCTTTAGTTTGTCTCACTGTAAATTATATTAAATTCGCTCCTACAGTTGTACATTATATTAAAGAATATTTACTTTTTACCTTCCCTCTCCATTTTAGTACATATGAAGTATCTAAAATAGATGGGCTGGAGTTTAGAATTAATAAGAATTATAAAATTATAATTCTTATTAAATATAAAATTAAGATTCACAAAAAGGAATTAGTTTATGTAACAGAACTTACAATACAACAACTTTTATTAACTTATCTCTCACCTTCTTTAAAGTTAGCTCTCAAATTTACCCCAAAGCTACATAGCTCATTTAATACAACTCATTACATTTTAACAGCAGAAATTAACATCAGGCTATGAATACAAGCTGTAAATCTGGTCTAAACTCAAATACTACATAAATGGATAATTATTCTAAACAACTGCTTATTACTTTCAAGGTTAAAATATTAGAACCAAACTGGGGACCTAACATCCCCACTAGTGAGCTGTTATTCACACGAACAATCCCAATAACATAAGCATTCATGAGAGCACATAAGAAATTTGCAATCTAAATTTTAACCTAGTAGTCAAAATAGTGGTGAATAAACACAAGTCCTATCCAGTTTACTATTTATAATTTTATTCAGAAGATGTTGATGAAACTAGGTCATGTTTAAATTGATCTAGGATAAAATGGTACAGAAATGTTATGGGAAAAATAGAATGAGACGTTGGCTCCCTTTGATGGGTTTGGTAAAAGTAAAAGGTCTATAAAGTAAACTACAGCAAAGTACAGAGGAGGGTAGAAATAAGCAAGTTATCTTTTAAAGAGTTCTCTTGAGTATCAGAAGCAGGCTAGCCGCATTAGCATGGTATTCTGCTTCAGCTGCCAAGCATATTTGCCAAGGCAGAGCACCATGTTAACATCCTACTCCCCGTACCCTATCTAACAGGTATTTCTGCAAGGTACTGTTATGTAGCCATTGGGGTGTGCGAAACAGGCCCTATTTGATTTGGATTTGGCCGGAATCAGGGACAGTGATTCAATCTGTTGATTCGGATCACTGTCCCTGGTTTGATTTGGCTGAATCCGAATGTGAAGATTCAATGCTGATTCAGCGAATCAGCGATTCAGACACAGGTACAGCTTTAAAAGTTTTTTTCTATATACCCTGAGGTAGCAGCACAGCTTGTGATCACTGTGATGCCGGGGCATATGGAGCATCCCACATAAGCACAGGGGGCTCTCCAGCATGCTCGGCAGCAAACCCGGAAGTGGACCGGAAGTACTTCGAGGGTTCTGAATCAATACAGAGAGATTAAAGGGTCCTCTGATTCAATTCAGAGATTCAGCCACTGAATGAGGCTGAATCTCTGCCAGATCAAATCAGGGACCGAAGCTTTGCACAGCCTTAATAGCTATACCCTATGTATAACTCCAATGTTGTTTCCAAATTAGCAATATTAGACTGATGCCAAAAGTTGCAGTTGAAAAAAATAGAAATGAAAAAAACCCTATAGGTAGGCTGAGAAGTGTCTATCTCAAGTTAGTGCATTATGTATAGAGCCCCGTGACCTTGCATTGGAATCGTCACAATTCCTAGTTTGAGAGTGTGGAGGTTTGAAGCAGAATACACTGTCTCAGAGTTAAATTAATAAAGTCATGTGGTTTGCTACTTAAATCCTCCCCGCGTCTGTATTCATCCGTTTGTGTTCCCTGATCAAAGCTGAGCACTGCCCAAAGTGACAGTACCTCAGATAATCAAAGAACTGAAATCCTTATTTAGCCCTGATTAATTATTAAGCAAAGTTTCTACTGAACTTGTTTACAGTAATATACTCCATGACACAGCTGTTAAAATGGATAGTGCTTTGGTTTGGACTGAAAAATTTAACAGGATATTTGAGCAGCTCAAGAAATTACTAAATCCTTCTATAGTGCTTGTACATTTTGTTCACAAGTGAGAATTATTTCTCATATGTGATGCCTCAATTGAAGGTCCAGTGATGACACAACATCTCACATAAAGTGCCTTATAGGATTAAGAGGCCTGTAGCTTCCACATCAAAAACCTTAACCAACTCAAAGAAAAAATGTGCTAAGCTAGAAAAAAAGACTGCAAATATTGTAGCCCTGATCCTTCAGACAGATCCACCAGGACAAACCCTTCTTTTTGAATAGTCCCATTAACTTCAACTGGCACTTCAGAGAGAAGCAGAATTTCCTTTGGCGTATGAATTCACAGGATATCTGCAAATTGATATCTGATATTTGAATGTTTTAGCAATTCTTGGGGAAGCTTACAAGACTCCTGGTAAATGACAGTCTTTGACTCAAAAAAAGCATGGTACTTTAGTATTTTACTTTAGTAACTAAAAATATGGAAGTCTGGCATGTTATGCTAGTTATCTGTGAATTGATTAGATGTGGAAAATCCACCCCAACAAATTCTATTATCCGAATTTCCTTTTTGAAAGCACTTCCTTTTATTACAAAGTAAATTGCAATGTAGCTTCAAAGACTATAAGCTAGGCCTTTGGCCCAATTCTGCCTGTCTTATATTGTTCCAACACCAGAAAAACCACTGGAGAAAAGGAGACCTAACCTTGCTGAGATTTCACTGAGTGCCTCCTTGGCAGAGAAACATTCCTGGAGAAAGTATGGCACAACTCATGCCCTTGTTTGTTTCAGCTTGTTGAATGGACTGCTCTAAATTGTAATTGACGACTTGCAAAAGTCATTTAAAAAAGAGTTCAAATTAACCCCTGGTTTGAATAATGAGCACAGCAAAAGATGTGTTAACACCAGGAGCAACAGTACATCATTTGTTGTTTGCAAACAAAATTGTTAGTCAAAATGCATACAATCCCACCCTAGAATGGTTAAAATAAAAGCTGGCAGCAGTTAATGTTTAAGTCATAAATGGTGTTGGTGAGGGCAAAGTATGGCCTTGTTCAATACCAGCTTTGCATTAGGTCTGTAGTGCATCTGACACGCCCTGTGTCAGAACTTCAGATAGTAAATTCCTGTTGATTTTGCAAATCTGTCTCAAAATAAGATAATGAGTGGTTTGCTAGAGATGGCGTTGCCTTTAGCAAAGTGGCTGAAATTTACACAGTCACTTGCGAGGGAGGAGACAGTGGTCTTCATATTGTTTTAAGAGTAAGAGAATTAAACTGATTATTTGCTGCTGTGCATCAGGCATGGCATGAGGATTTTTCAAACATTATAAAGAACAAAAGAGGTAACCATGTTGGGATGTGATCTCCATCCCCAGTCTAATTACACTTAGCTAAAGAAATTAGTAATAACTTCCCTCCTCCACCTCACCTCTTCCCTCCCTGCTCAAACAAAATCAGAAAAGCTCAGCTAAGTAGTTTTTCAAACACCACCTTGACCCTATATAACATTGTGTAGATATGAGAGAGAAAAAATTGCAAGTAAGTTAAATGTGATCAGGTATTCTCTTCTGAACAGGTGTGAGAAATGACACAGAGGAGAAAATAATGATGCCATTCATTTAAAGAGAACCTTATCCAAGGACTTATTTTACGATTGTAAACTACTGGCACTACTGGTTTGTGAAAACTTTGTAAATGCCATTTACAAATGAAATTTATAATTAAACCCAGTTCTTACTGTTCTCACTGGATTTGAGCCAGATACCTTGTTCTGGGCAGACCCAAAACCCTCAGACCAACCACAGCCTTTCCATTTGATAATAGGTGAATTTTGTTGATACATAGTGATAGCAGACAAGAATAATGCAAACAATTCTATAACTACCAGTCCAAGAGTTGTCATCAGAGTCAAGGTACATCTGGCCAGTATGAGAGATTCACCCTGAGGTTCTCTCTTGAATGTCAGATGTCAGCAGCCTGGAGGTCAGAGGCCAAGGCCCTCCCCTCCCCACCAGTAGGGTGGGTGAGATGGGCTGGTAGTGTGCTTCTCCGTCCATAGTGGCCTCAGGTTCCCCGCTTGAGGACCCTTTGCTGCTCTGAAATCCTTTCTTTTGTATTCTTTTCCCCTTCTGATGACTCTTCATCCATGGGCATCACTGATTGGTCCCTCTGTAGTAGTCATATTGTCGACGTTCTGTCCTGTCAGCATATTCCCATTTCACAATCCCATCACATGCACACATCCTAATTTGGGCTTTACCAGTCCTCTTCCTAATTTCATCTGTTCCCCAAAACTAGAAATCTCAAGGGCTCTGCAATTGGGCACTATGACCTAAGGCCACCTTATCTCATGTTATGGAACAGTGTGGAATATGCCTTCAATTTTCCAGCCTGAGTGTTTGCTCACTGCTTGCCTGTTGCAGACACAGAGGGCCTTGAAAAAACTTTGTCACAGACAGGCTTTTTAGAAATCAGTTAACCCTTGCTGTTGTCCTGGACCATTATTCTAATGCACATCTACTTTACCTATAAGTCAATTCCCAAAACCAAACCTCTAAATACCATTTTCTAGTCATCACTTACTAGCCCTGATAGGGAGCGTTTATGACAATGGAGGAACTTGGCAGCATATAACTGGTCCTGAACTTGGATCATAGTCTTTGCAAGGCAGAGGTTTTGCTGAAAGACAATAATTGATAGTGGCCAGTTTTGCTAAAAATTAAAATGGAAATGCTTCTGCATATAGGAAGGGTGCCCTGTGCACATATAAATTGGCAGTCTTTCTGTGCTCCTACTGGCTGGAAGTGACCAAGAGCAAAGAAAATATGACATATTTTGTATCTGAAGTCCCAGCTTATACCTGCATTACATTAACTAGGAGGTGGAGCTGTGCTGAGACTGAAAGCCGCCATCTAGAAGACAAAGACAAGTATGCAAGTCAATAAACTGGTACGATTATTATATTGATCTCTGTTTCTGTCATTTTTTTCTGTTTAACAAACTATAGCATCACTTTTATTAAGGAAATCCAAGAAAGTCTTTTGTAATTTCACAATGAACAACATCTGAAAGCATACAAATGGTATTCTTGCCACAGGACTTCCTTCTCTGCTGCTTGTTCTCCCAGTCTCTACTGAATTGACCTCTATCTTCAAAACTCACAAGCTCTCAGCCTTCACCTGGGTTAGGTATATAATATATGCAGTATGTTTCTGACCCTGGGAAGTTAGGAAAAAAACCAGAAAATTCAAGATGCAGCTGATGCAATCGCAGCGGACTCAGCCAAAACTGCTAAGAACTCAGTAACATGGATATTTTACAAGAATGAGAGGGTGGCAGAGAGAAAGAAAAAAACTACAGCTTAAATAATCAAAAACTAGAATGTGTGGTCAAGAAGAAAAGCCAGAGAGTTAAGGGTGTTGGAGTTTTGAGAGAGTGTGATCAGGGAAGGAAGAATCAGGAAAGAGATAAAGGAAGAGGGGAGTGGAGAGGCTGAAAGTTATTGATGTCCTCAGATAATTTGTAAACTAAGCAATTCCATGAAGGTGACTAGCCACTTCACCTGTTCTTCGGCTATGCAAAATGCATTGTGGAATTCAGACCCTCAAAAACAATCTATTTTCTCCAGAATTCAGACAGAAGCCTGTTTTTCAGCTTTTAAGGATCCACATTTACAAACCAAGACTTTTGCAGTACAAAGCTATTGTATGACAAAGTTGATGTCTATGACCTTGGGAACAAACTGATGCATCTGAATGTATGTGCAGGTGCAGAGAGTTCTACAATTTAATTTTTTACACCGTTCATTCACATTTAGCTATTTAATTATGTTCAGGTTCCTGAACAATTAGCCAGGACTTGGACCTCTGTAGAGAGTTAATTTTGGTTAGGAGAGAAATGAGTTAATCACACCCAAGACTGTCTTTCAGAGTCTATTTCAAAAGCCTTCAGTAAAGATCGATTAATGTAAGCAGTGCTTGTACACACCAGCTAAAGTCGGTGGCTTCTGGCCCGACTATGTGGGGAGAATCACAAAGTTCTGTGTTCAAATGCTTCAGCCAAATAGCACCATATACCCTGGAGAGAGGTTTAAATTATACCTTCCTGCACCAAAGAGGCCATTTATATTTTTAAGCGAGTTACCTCAAGAGACAAGCTGCTTGCCTTTAGAAACTCCCTGGAGGTCAGAAGCAGTTATGACTTCAGAATTGTTGTGATCAATTAGAGAAAATAAAAATGCTTTTGAAATTCAAATTAAAATGCTTTTGAAGAATGGATCTTTGGTCCATCACCCAAAATCCAGTACTTTTATAAGACTTTTTCTATAGGAGCCTAGATATTTAGAAACCAAGCTATTGGCCTTCTTAGCTGATCTTGTTTCACCTATTAACAGAGGGAGGTGTTTTAACTTATTACCTCCTAAAGGAACAGTGCCTTTGAGACTATAGGTGACCCAACGTGATAATTATCATTAGATCTAACCCCTGGAGAGATAAGGGAAGCCTTAAATATGAGCTATTAAAATGAATTTGTTGTTTTCCCGTTTCCCACTTTGTCACAGAATAGATTTTCTGATACTGGTGACTAGCATGGCTAATCACCAAGCCATTGTAATTCTGTTGTGGAAATAACTGTTTATATCTTACTTGCTCTCACAGTGAATTACCCAAGTTTATCATTAAGGGCTATTAAATTCCTATTAGTATTTTCAAACATTTGTTAGATGCAGCAGAAACTCTTTGCAGAATAATTGCAAAATATTTCTTATCAGTCTTTTCAGTGATTTACTTCTTACCTGTTTTACTCTTATCTTTTTCCACCCTGTGTTGAAGGGCAAAGCTAAAAGTGGAGGAAAGACTTTAGCTTTTTATAGTATGACTTGATGATTTCAGACTGTAGGAGTTACAAAATGCTCGGAATTGAACTCCTGCACAGCCTCTATCCAGAGGTAGTAAAATGGTGGATTCCTGTCCCCAGGAAAGAAAGTACTGGGACTTATGACATTTAGTAACTATTCTCGGGAGTACTCATGGGATACTGGCAGTTACCTTGTCCCTTCATAAAACAGGAATATGTATTAGTACCCAGATCTGTAAATGTCCCAAGCTCCACACTGGGTTATAAGCTTTTTGCAGAAGAGGGGCTTTCCACATTAACTCCCTTTGCTCTCTCTCTGGATGTTAGAACAAACTGTGAAAAAGAAACCTGCTATGTAACTATGCAACTAGTAAAACAATCTGAAGCTTTTTCAGTTTTACAAAAATAAACAAATAATCAAGATGCTCAAATAATTTAGTCACTTCAGCCACACAGGAGGGAGAATCACAATGAACCAGAAGAATAACAGTGCATATCTGCCCCCTGAACAACAGCAGTGCATGGGGCAGCGATGCCTGTTGTACTGATGGCAACAGCACACACAGCCACCAGATGCAGGGGCAGCAATTTTGGGGCTCTCCACACAAAGTCAGTGCTCAAGGCAACCAGGGGAAGGGGCAGTAAAGCTACTGCAATGGACTCTTTGGACACAGAGCAAAGTAACACAATTCTTTCAATGAGCACTGAATGATTTTGCAAAGAACACAGTAAACTATATGGCATATGCAGATCTCTGGATCATTTTACAGTCATTGAGCCTGGGATTGATGATTTATAAGAGGTGTATGTTGCCACAGTTTAAAAGTAACAGGTAACCAGATAATTAAGGGCTGTCATTCTACAGAACTAATACTTTGACAAAAATCAATGTTCATGATCAAATGCTATGACTTGAAATTGGAAATTCCTGCAAAGAAAAAGAAACTCTTCTTGCTGAGAACACTGCAGAAATATATGGCACAGAACTCCATAAATGAGATATAAATAGAGCACTAAGTAATAGAAATTATACATATATAGGGATGAGGAGGGAAAGA
>NW_005841999.1:2861025-2874376 GCF_000455745.1 Alligator sinensis | reverse complement strand
ACTATCCCTTTGAATTGCAAAAAGAAAAAAAAGTTGGGGGAAAACACTCATACCAGAAAGCAGATTTTTACCAGGACATTATAGATAATAGTTACATATTTATGATAGCAGTAGATATGATTTTGTCACACACATTAATTTGAAGAAACTATGATTCTTTATGCTTTCCCCAACTGCTCAGTCAAAGAGAAATAAATGTAGCAGCATTAAAATTGTACCTACCTGAAGGGATAGGAAGGGCTGCCTTGCAGAGGGTCAGTGTGTGGAGAAAGAGTGGGGGACATGGTTTGCCCTGAGGGCCAGTGAAGCTGCTTTGGAGGCAGCCCTCTTTGAAGTGGGAGAAGTGATGTAACCCCAGCAGGGTTTTGAATGAGATGAACAACATTAGCAAAAGCCTGGGAAGACTCTTGGCCTGGGATTGGCTGAGAGGGCTTGTTGAAAAAGGGCGAGCAGTTTTTTCCCCAGGGAGGAGAACAAAGGAGAGAGAGAGAGGGGGAGAGACAGGCTGGAGGCCAGGAAAAGGACCTCACCATGGCCATCCCTCGGCAAGCCCCTGTTGGAGCCCTGCAGCAGTAGGAGCTAGAGGGTGCACCGGAGAGAGAAACACCATGTCCTCTCTTCCATCGGTTCCCTATTTTGGAGCCCTGACCAGGCAGGCACAAAAGGGGAGCTGCCTGTCAGGAGACTCTGAGCCTGGGAAGACCCTCCTACCAGCCCCTGTGTGGCATGAGTGAGTGCAGGAGGGGAGGGGGATGCAGGACCGGTGGCAGACTGCTCTGGTTTGCTCCACGAGGGGCAGACTGAGTGTCCCGGGGGAGCACGGGGCTAGAGGGGGCAGGGGACTGCTCCAGCCTACCAGAAGCCCCAGGGGCAGGCAGGCCCAGGGAGGGGGCTGCATTTGTCAGGTGGTGTGAGGGGTGCTGGGCAGGGGGAACTGCTATAGCCTGCAGCCCAGACATCACTCCCTGCTGTGCAAGAGGGTGAGGGTCTGGGCAGGAATAAGCTGTCTTGCAGGGGAGGAGCTACCGCTTGCTGCACTGAGACCCCTGGAGCACATACAAGGGATGCCAACAGCAGGGACCACTCATGGCTCCTTGTAGGAGGAACACAGAAGCAGCCCTGTTCCCTGAGAAACCAAGCTGAGGGGCAGTGTACACAGGGTCCTTACAGTTACTCTTGAGCATACACTAAGTTATAGACTGCTTAAATAAGTGGTTTATTAGTTGGTGTATCAATTTATTTATTTTTTGGTTCCTTGTTTAGCGTGGGTAATTTGTATGCCTTCACCTGGTGTAAGATAGATCAGAAAAGCATTAACCCTTAAGTCACCATTACCGGGTTATGTCTTGTAAAATTGTTTGTTTTATTGAATTAGGTATATGTTATCTTGTAAATAATTACATTCTGTAAATAGTTTTATAATGGTCTGCAAGGTTGTGTCGATTGTCAGGGGAGGCTCTCTGCTCGGGGACCCTATAGCAGCTACCCAGGGAGCTGAGCAGGTCCACTGGCTACCAGGTACCCCAGGATCCCACTATTCAGAGGAGGATGTGGGTAGCATCACGCCCAGGGTTATGTAAATATTGAATCATGAGGAAAGAGGTTGGCCTGTAGGAAGAAATAGAGCCAAATTACAACTCCCATGATGTAATGTACCACAGAAGTGAAATAGTCTTGGCCAGATTATTGTATAAATGTGTATATTGTATATACTGGTCTTACCTATGGTTTATTGAGGTTATCTCAGACCTATTGGGTAAGTAAAGGTGTTTAAGAAGCCCATAGAAGAAGTGCTCTAACTTTTGAGTTTTACTCTAAGTGCCCTCATTTAGGTCAGGAGAAGCAGAACACACATTAGCCCTTGTTCGGGGGGAGGGAGGATAGAAGCCTGCCTGTATGACCTGAGCGAAGCAGGTAGAGAGGGCTCTTGCATGCCTTCCAGCATGCTCCACAGGCTTCGCAGGCTGCCAAAGACTCCGGGCAGAGACAAATGGCTGAGCCATCTCTGATTGGCTGGTGGGCCCACCTGGACCTGATGCTGCAGTGGCTCATCATGGTATGACATGCGCTCTCATGGCCTCAAGCCACCCCCACATCCACTCAGCATGCCCTGCGCCCATCAAGTGTGTGTGTGTGTGTGTCAGATGCCTGGGTTTTGTGTGTGTGTGTGTGTGTATGCGCGCACGTGCGTGCGTGCTCCATCTCAGACACCTGGGTTTTCTGTGTGTGAGTGTGCACTCGCACGTGCGCATACACACACAGGTACACACACACCCCAGGCATCCTGGACGGATGGACACACACACACACACACACACACACACCCCCGGCATCCAGGGCACAACTGGGTCACCAACTTTCACATGACCAATGAGGACAATGCCCTCCTCTTGAGCAACTCCCTATTCCCCAGGCTTATGGAGAGCAGGCAGTATGCTCCCAGGGCCCCCAATTTCATTATTGGTGACATCGCCCCCACAGTCCCCACCCTCATCTGGGGGCCTGGCCTACTTTTTCCTGCTCATTAGGCCTTTTGGAGGGCAGCTGGACCACTGGAAGGAGCATTTCAACTATGGACCGGGACTGGCACCACAAGCACACAGAGCACAGGCACAGGGGAAAAGGCAAGTCTACTGACAATGCATGTAGCCCTACCTGCACCACCACAGGCTGCCCAGATCTATGAAGCCCTGGCCAACTGCCACCTCAGTTGTGTGAACTGGGAAATCTCCCCAAATGAATAGGACCCAATGGCTTTGAGTGTCTATGCCCTAACATGGGTCACCTGCCACAGGCTCCTCTGGCCCTGCATCATGGGCACTGCTGCTCACAACCCAGGATGCCTGGGCACTGTCCCCCTTCCCCACCCCAACCTCAGGGGCACACACCAAAATGTTGCAGTTGCCAAAATTTCCCTGCATTTAATAAAGAAAACCTGTGGAACATTACCCATGTCCCAGCCTACTCCCCACCTCCCAGTTCACACAAAACAGCAAAACTTTGGTAGCAGTGGGGTGGGGGTGAGGGGCATTGAGAACAGACAATAGAACCTAGAAGGGGGGTTGGGGTCAGGAGCAATGGGTCTGAACTCAACAACCATGAAACCCTGGAGAGGAGGCATGGCATAGGGGGCTTTTGACCAGGTCCCCTATTTTCAGGGGTCCAGAATCAACACTGGACTAGGGGTGTGCGAAGCAGGCCCTATTCAATTCAAATTCAGCCCGAATCGGGGACAGTGATTGGATTCGTTGATTCAGATCACTGTCCCTGATTCAATTCAGCCAAATCCAAATCTAAAGATTCGATACTGATTCAGAGAATCAGCAATTCAGACAGACAGCTTTAAATGATTTTTCTACATACCTCAAGGTACCAGTGTGGCTCATGAATGCTGTGATGCTGGGGCAGATGGAGGCATCCCACTGGAGTGTGGGGGGACCCCACACATGCTTGGCAGTGAATGCTAGGCTTGGTGGGTCTGCCAGGGAGTGTGTTGGGGACCTCCCCCTCCTCCGCACTCCTGTGGGACACTCCATGAGCCCTACCATTGCAGCACTCACAAGCCGCCTGCTACCTAGAGGTATGTAGAAAAAACATTTAAAACTGTGTCTATGTCTAAATCACTGAATCTCTCCAAATTGATTCGGAAGGTTCCGATTCGATTCAGAGAGATTAAAGGGTCCTCTGATTTGATTCAGATTCAGAGGTTCAGCCACCAAATCAGGCTGAATCAAATCAGTGACCGAAGCTTCACAGAGCCCTACTGAGGACTTCCCCATTTAAGAGCTGGACAGCTGTATGATCCTGGAGCCAATATCTGCCTGAGAGAGAGCATCAAAGACTGCTGGACCTCCCACACTGGACCCACGGTCCCTCATCCCTGAGGTCACGTTTTAGCCTTCAAGAACCATGGACCTGTGGCCATTGCAAACACCTGGGACTCATGTCATGCAGCTGACCCAGCCAAGGGACTGCCTATTGCTGCAGAGGCTGCCCCACTCCCCTGCAGTGGGACCCAGGCCAGGAGTGGTTGCCAGGAGTAGAAGAAGAGTTCTACAACTAGGCCTCCCTTTTGGGGGGGTGGTAGATGAGCTGGGGCCACCAGGTCTGCTGCCAGAAGGTAGCCCAGCAACCTGGCTGGTCAGAACAAGCATTTTCTGGACTGTTCTGAGTGCTCATGTGCCCCTTCAGGACTGACCTGGACCTGCTTGGGGGCCCCAGCCTACAGGATGATCAGCAGTGGTCCAGGACCATGTGCATTAACTCCTATGCTGGGGCTGTGACTCTTTCAGCTCTTCTCTAGACAGCAGGTGGCCATTGGGAACCCCCAGTCATGCAACTCAGCAGCCTGGGTGCAAACACCCCCTGGCCTGTCCATTTCCCCCATACATGGCCTGATACATTGGCCGTGCTGGTCTAACAGCCTCTGGTGACAGGAGTCCACAGTGCATGGCCTAGGCTCAGAGGCTGCAACTGGAGCTTGTAATATTTCTTCTTCATTTTGCCAATGCATTATATACACAACTTTAATTCACTCAGCAGATCTTCAGCCATTCATCCTGGACTCACCAAGCAAGCCACTGTGAGCTGGCCTTCCTCACAGATATGCAGAGCCTGCAGAGAAGGGGAGGGGTTGCTTAGCTTGCAGGAAAGGGGGGAGGTTGAAGGGGTAGGTCCAGGACAGGGACGGGCCCATGATTGTGGAAGTGGAGATGGGGGTTTCCCTGAGGGAACAGTATAGCCTGTGCCAGGAAAATCTGAATCAGCCAGCACCCATTGGATCTCACCCATGCACTGGATCACAAGGGGGGGGGGGGGAAAGTGCTGTTGGGCTGCTTGCCAGCCTCTCCAAATGCGCAACCCAACACCTTGGCAGCAAGAACCAAGTGTCTTTGATTACAGTTCCCACATGGGAATCCTTCCATCACATGTGTCCCTTTCTAGGAGTGGCAGGGAGAGAGAAAGATCTGGTGGATTTTTGACAAGGAGGAATTTTTCTCATTCCTTCAATAGTTGTCAGATAAGCTGCATGATATCTCCAGTCCTTGACCTGGGGTTCCTGTCTGAAAAAACCCTTTTGCCTGATCAGCTCAATAAAGGCCATCAATGCCTTTCTATAAGCACCTTGGAGGTGGAGAAGCTGTTTATGTGGAAGTGCTTAGGGTATCTGTGCTTAGGTTCAAATCTCCCATGAAACACAACACGGTCCTGACAGAAATGGCAAGGGCATGTGAACTAGGCAGGTTTAGGATCCCAATGAATGGGACATGCTCTGTTAAGTGTCCAAGAACTCGGGGGGAGAGGAACCAGCATGTTAACAGGGCTTCATGCTTTAGCTGGGGAGGACAGGGGTGGGGGAAAGCAGGTGATTCACCCTCCCCTTATGCCCCAGCATTCCTGGACCCTGCCTTCCAGCCCCAACCCTCTGAGAGAGAGCTGTGACTGCAGTGGAACAGTCGGCTTCCTCAGCTGCCTCCTCCCTCCCGGGGGGCTCTGCATTTCCCCTGGGGCCTGGGTCCCCATCATGGTAGTACAACTGGGGTGAATCTTACCATCATGGGTTGCATAGCACCCATGCACATGGCCTGACTCAAGAGAAGTGCCAGAAGAACTGGCCATGGGTCCTGAGGATCATGCCAGCACAGCAGCCACTGAGCTAGTACTGGGGAGGCTGGTACATGCTCCACTTTTCTGGGAGGGGCACAGAGACACGTGAGATGACTTGATATGGAGCAGCCATGGTATCTGTTTATGGAATGGTATCACAGGGCCTTGCTCCACCTCCTCCTCCTCCAGCATGGTCTCTGCAAGCCACTCTTCTGGAACATCCCTGATCCCATGGACATTGGGGTGGTATCTGCCCTGTTCTTGCTGAGGATATGGGATAGGTCCTGGTAGATCAGCATGATCTGCTTCCAACTCCCAGACCACTTAATAGAAATAAAGCATGTGATAATAATGTCTTCTCATCAACATGGTCTTGGCAAGGCACTGCTCCCAGTTTCTGTTGTGACCCTTTACCTGTATCTGCTGGGTGATGCACTTCAAGACATCTCTGATTTGATGCCCTATCTGGAGCTGGTACTGGATGTCCTCCTCACCCCAGATGGTGACAAGATCCTTTATTTCCCTGTAGCGCCAGTTCTGTGCCTGGGTTTGGCTAGTGGAGGTGGATGGGCCAGGTTCATCCATGGTCTGCAGCAGTGCTGACTGGGGTCTCAGTGTCCGTGGGTGACTGATGGTCTGGCTGCAACGGGGTGGGTTGAAGGCTGGAAGGGTGGGTAGATGGATGGATGGAAACAGCAATGGATGCACAAATGTGCAGTTGTGTGCACATAGCTCTCTCTCACACACACTTCAGAGGCTTGGGACCACTACTCCTGCTTCACCTGCTCAAGTAATCTCAAAATTCCCTGGGGCTTTCCACAGATGCCCTGTGATTCTGGCAATGCCACACACTCAGTCCAGGCTGTGAAATTAAAGGGTCCTAATCCCCAAAAGAAGGAGGTGGCTGGCCAGCCCCCACATAGGTCCTGAAGGTTCTAGAGTTGTATGGCAGCTTGTCCTGGCTTGGAGATTCAGTGTCTTCCCTAACCACAACCCCCCATGCCAGGAGTGGGCAAAATATGGCCTGCGAGCAACATCCAGCCCATCAGACCATTCTATCTAGGCCACAAGGCCCCTAAAAATTTTAGTTAATTAATGTTTATTTGCTCCTGGCTGCCTGTCAAAGATGACACGAGCTAAGGGCAGTAGGACCTAGGGGGAGCCAGCAGGACCCAGCAGCCTTGTCCTACCCTACCCTACCCCACCCCCAGCCATTTCCCTGCCTTCCTGTCCCCACACTGCTCCAGCACCACGTGGCTCCTAGCTGCATCACTGGACCACGGGAGCATGAGGCAGCACTGGTACCTTGGGGTGGGGGGGGGTGTAGGGAGGGAATCTGTGTGTGTGTGTGTGTGTGTGTGTGTGTGTGCACGCACGCACACATGCACCCACACCCCCTTTGCACTGCAATGCACATAGACCCCCACACCCACACCTCCTCACACACCCGAGTCACCCTTCCCCCCACACACATTCCCCACAAGCCCCATACCCACCAACACCCCACATATCCACACACATACCCACATGCTCTCTCACCCCACACCCCCACACCTATCCACCCCACACACACACACCCTCTCTCACATACCCACACACCCACAGACCCCACAAACCTGTACCCCCCCCACACATTATACAAGAGTAAGACTTAATTTTAAGCTATTATATACAATCACCTCTATGCACACTACACAAACACATGTAAACCAGGACAAAAACCAGGACAACAATATTTTTTTTAATCAATGATTTTTTTTCACTTTTACTTTTTCTTTCCCCATCCCTTAACTGACACTGCACAAAGTCCCTGTTTTGAGGAGATTTCAATATAAGTATACATGTCACAATTTAAGAGACACAAGGCAACATACTGTCAAGTGGTTGTTTTGCATTATTATGAATTCATTTAAAAAAGGAAGGATATTACAAAAAAGGTATGAAACAGAGATAAGCAGAGATCATCTCCTCTCATTACTTTTCATCACCCAGAGCTGTAACCCTTCAAGAACAGATATAAGCAAAACTATTCTAGTGTTGGAACCAAACCAATTTGCTAGATTCAGATCCAGCTCTAATGAAAACATTCCCCTACTCACTGAAATTGAAATTTCATATTTAAGACTTTATCCCTTCTCTGTTTGAAAGTATTGCCTGAATGAACTGAGCAAGTTCAGAGCTGAGAACTAACCTAAGTCTCAGACAGACACAAACTTGGTTTGAACAAAACACTGTTTGCATCAGGACATTACAAAATATGTCTGTGTGTTAGTACATACTGCATCAGATGCATCTGAAAACACTTTGGGGAATGCAAGATGGAGAGAGTAGATATTATGGATTGTAGGTAATGGAAACCAGAAATACAGTTTACATTTTTGTTATTTTTTTCCCCAAAACAGCCTTCAGATGGAGTAAGAAAGTTGAGTGCTATTAAAATATTTGAGGCAAGATTTGGCTTTCTGATTTACACCCACATGCATAACTGGCTCTTATTCTTTTTTTTTTTTTTTTTTTTTTTTTTTTTTTTTTTTTTTTTTTACAAGTGTATAGAGCTCAGCAGCTTCACCTGGTAAGCCTTGGTTGGCTTTATTCACTGAAGAATGTGCTGTCTTCTCTCTCCCCCTTACCTCAGACCGTAGAATTTTTGCATACTTGTAACTGCTCTTAATGATTACACAGCTCAAGCAATTTCTCTACTGCATTGCAAGGAAACAAAACAAGGACAAACTAGAGATGTACCTTATAGAGTAAATAAACAGTACAGTACAAAGACCCAATCCAGCTCCACTTAAAATCAAGGGAAAATTACCCCAATTTCAAATTTAAGTGTTACTACATTTCAACAACTTGCATGCAACTAAAGGACTGTGTGATAAACTTAACTCCCTTCCCCCTAAAAAGTTCATTGCCCTATCCATTAGACCACTTCAGAAAACACACACTTGGAAGTGTAATTGCCCTGAGTGCAAACATTCAATGCTTTTTAAAACCTTCGAACAGTTTCTTGGTAAACAGTGTATTGGCCTGGCAGTGACCATGGTAACCAAATTGTCAGATTGGTCACCTGCCTGATAGCAGAGTTTGGGGACAAACATTCTGTTTTTTGCCAAGCAGACTTAGTGCACAGAACATATTTGAAAGAAGTAGGTCTTGGCTAATCTCAAGGTTTGAGGTGAGGCAGAAGGGAGAAAGGGGTCGTATAGCTGTGTCTTTTAGGTACTCTCTTAGGCCTAGATGATCAAGAACCTTATAGATCCAAAGCAGCACCTTGCACTGCACCCAGAATGTCCTTAGAAGTCAGTACAGACTCTGGAGCACTAAAACAATGTGTTCCTGGTGACCCACTGCATCAGAAGGTAGGCCATTGTGAGCTGCACTAGCTGCAACTTCCACATGGTCCTTGCAAGCAACACCGTGTAGAGCACATTGAAGTAGCCAATCCAAAGGTTAAGAAAGATGGCTGTGAAAGATGGTGGCCAGATCCCATTCTGAAAGAAAGATGATTGCTCAAACGGCTGAGCTATTGCACTGTCTTATGGAAAGCAAAAGCAACACTCTCTCTTCTCTTCTCTGACATGTTTAGTGTGAAACCATACCTGGCTGGCTTCACTGAGAGCACCCAATGAATCTGCCAGACGGATGAAGGCCTTCCGTGCGAATCCTGATGGGGTTTAGACATGAATTAGGCACCAAGGTGCTCAGAATTATTAAGAACTAGGCAATTTTGGGCTTGTCCATATGCAGATATTTAAGGTCCTAGGGTTTTTAGGTGGAAACTGAGCAAGGATTTTGAAGTTCACAGTTTTAAATTTAGGTGCCTAAAGTGAGCATTGCCCTGCTGAGATTAGCCTGTGTGCAGCTCTCTGTTAGCTCTGTGCAACATACAGCTCCCTAATCCTTTTTATAGATCTAGCTCTAGGTGCCTGGCTCCCACTGATTTCCCCAGGGCCTTTCTGAAATCTAAGCAGCTAAATATCTTTAACAATCTGGTCCTTGCTGAATAAAAATAGATACAATATAGGAAACTATATATAGAAGATATATTCATGAGTCTCAATATCATCTCTTTATTCTATGTATTGATCAAGAACCAGTATCATAACCCAGTATCTCTGTTCTTGGCTTTGTTACATTAAACTTGCCTCCTATCCTTTCTGTGACCATACATAATACTCTGTAAAACAGAAATAATGATACCCAACATGGAGAAGTGTTGTGAGGGTTAATTCACTAATGTGTGCAAAGAGCTTTGAGATCCGTTCATGGAAGGTACTACAGAAATTCAGTGTTAGTTTATTATTTCTTTATTATTATTATCAACTTCAATAGCATGTGAAGTATAACTCTTTTGTTTTTAAAAAAATGAACTAATCAGGAGTCCCTTATTCATGCTGTCAAATGCTGGTAATGACCAAATAGTCACGTTTGTGGAAGCAAAAAAATACTTGGGTTGTTGAAGCAGCAATTAGCAGGCATTGTGGGGAGAAGAAGTGGAGCTAGACCAGAAATGAGCCTTGATGAGCCTAATTGCCTTTAATTATCCCTAAACATTTTCTTGTCATCTTATGGAGGCATAAGAAACCCTGTAGCTCTAAAACGAAATAAGCCTGAGTTCTGTTTTCCTCTTTTAAAGAGGGCCATAATGGCCACTATGGAAACATGTTCTTAATCAACGACATTAAACTCCTGGCTGCACTGCTTGTCTTGAAATTGCCTAGCTTCATTATTATCAGGGGGAAGGAGGAGGTATAAAGGGGTTTAATCGCTATTTAGCTCCTTTCTTGGTAAATTAAAATATTAATTACAATACACATTATTTTGTCTTTGCTTAAGTTATTTGTAAGTATGGGGAATAAGAGGGCTCACTTTTTGTAAACTAATTTACTCAAAGATTAGTCAGACTTGCTTTTTAAATTCCTCAACAAAAAAAAAAAAAAAAAATCAAATCAGGACAGGAAATGCTGCATTTTGAGAGCCAAAATTATACAGCAAGGGTTGTTTTTTTTTGTCTTGAAGAGAAGTGTGTAATTAGGAGTACTTTATCCATAAACTGATGACATGTAAGACCGAATGCTTAGGGAGGGTGACTGAATGCCAGACATTGTCTTAGGGAAGGAGGAATGTTTCTCTTTCACTGACACAGCACAATGCAGTAATCGACCTGATATTCTTCCATTCAAATGCTGAATGAGTAAAAATGAAGGGAAAAAAGAGGTTTTAGCAAAACCAACCTTTTGTATAAAATTTCATTTTTTCTATGAAAAGAAAACTTTTATATATTTACCATGGTGATAAAAACCTACAAGTATGAGGAAAAGCACTGTGGTAGCAGGAAGGTGACAAAGGTCTTGTGTAGCTAAAGGGTGCTATATGCTTTCTGTGAATACCCACATTTTCACTGAGCATGCTCATTCCACTTCTATACTTGATTGCTGTGAATAATCTCGTGTAAAAGTTTGAGGAGCGATGTTTGCAGAAAGAAAGCAGATTTTTGAGCCAATATCTAAACATTGACTTTGCATCATACTGTAAGCCAGCAGGGATCCTTCACGTTATTTTTAATACAGATTTTTCAAAAACGTAAAATACAGGAAATACTGAAGATGAGGCCCTGCCTATGCATTTTTTGTTGTTGCACTTGTTACTAACAAGATAGTTAACTATGTAAAAATTAGAGATAAAATGAAACATGGCTAAGGCAGCTTCCATCTACGCTCAGCTCTAAACTTACCCATTCTCTTTTTTCTACAGCATCAATCTTTTCCCTGGACTTTGAAGAGTTACTTTGTTACTGTAAACACCAGAGTGGGCAGAAGGGATCAACACAAATAAATTGTATTTTGAATTATAGCCCAGGGACAGAAATCTCAGAGGGTGAACCATGGGGTGAAGGTACTTTCCCTCTTTACTGGCAGCACCCTGATTCAAAACTTCTCCTTAATAATGATTTGCCTGTCTCTCACACTATGGGTCTGATCTATTTCTTGTGGCACTTCTCCCTCCAGTGATGGCTTCATCGTGTTGGATGTATATTCATTGCTGCTGTCTTTCTTTCTATCCACTGTTTTATGTACCTCTGTTCTTTTATTATTATTTTTTTAGGTACAGCTCTCAGAAGAGAATGAAGTATAACCCTCTGAGGCTATGGACACAAACAGCTAAGCCAAGAGAGACAAAGCTTGAGGCATAAACCTGAAGCAAATCTAAGCCAAGAGAGACAAAGCTTGAGGCATAACCCTGCAGCAAAGTGCATTGTGGCAGCCACACACAGAAAATCAGGCAATGTTCAGTTGATATATATAAAAAGAACATGGCAAATACTTGGCAAGCCCAGTCCTATCCAAAAGTAGGGGAATTAGTATCCCACAGTCCAATATTGTGCAACCTCCCTAACAGTTGGAGAATGATGCCTACAATTTAGCTTCTATAGATCAGCTTTGAAAAAATCCCCAAAGTCACTTGGCCAACTCTTTGTAGGAGACTGTGCCATTCAAATGGTAAGTGCAGTAGTGTGCATACTTCCCATTTTGATTTCCATAACTTGTTACACAGGTAGCCATTACTAGATCCCACATTACATCTATTTTCTCACTGGTGAGTATATCATTCACTGCAAGTCCTCAGTTTCCTGAGCAAAGCTAGCATCAACCAGGTCTGTGCATGGTGGTAGCACAGAGGAGATGGGAAATGACACATATCCACTGATTACAGTTTATTCTATTTTCTTGCATACAGCATGCCCCAGAATAAAATATGCACATTGGTTTTGAAAGTCAGAATGAAGAAAAATAATCTTTCCTTGAACTAAGGCACTGAGTAGCTGCAGCCAGGGAGCCAAATCTGATCATTATTTTGCTCCTGTAGATCACTGCAGATTTTACTTTTTCTTTTTCCTGATAAGTGGCAGAAACTGTTCTTTCCATAATTCTTGTGTATAATGCACACTCAAGTTTCCAACAGCTGATTTTTGGGGCAAAGGCATGTGTTTTATGTGAGAAAATATGGTACATCTGTTCACCTGCTTTTTTCAGAAAAATGGTGCTTTCTGCTCTTTTGCCTCTGCTAATAACTCTAAGGGTACATTGCTGTAGTAAACAATTGCACCAAATTCATACGTGAAGCTACTGGGGTTTCATGCCTGAGCCAAGCAGTAGTCAGAGTGGGGAGAAGGGTGGACTCTGAATATAAGGCTTAGCTGCTACTTTTTTTGCAAGTCAAGAGAGCAGCCCAAGGAGCATTCACTCATCTGTCCATGATGATGGCCCCTAGACACAACAGCAACATAAACACTGGCTAATCACAGGCTGACATGCACAAACAGCTAATCCAAAAAGCATGCACACTTACCCTTATCATCTGTGCCCTTGTTGCTGATCAGGATTATGTCAAGAGCGGGAGACTGAGGATCTTTTGGAAAATGCCCAGACTCTTGGCTGGCAAAGAAGTCCTGGTTCTCTGGGACTTCAACTGTGTAGTCCTTGCTACTATTGACCACTGGCATTCCCTGACAAGATCTGGTCCAGGTCCTTGTCATAGGGAGCTGAGAGACATGGCCACTATCTGAGAAGCAGTTGGTCCCTTGACTTCATACAGCTATAGTTTAGATCCTTGGCCTTGGAATGGCACTGCTGGTGGCTGCTTGTTGCTCTCTGAGTTGCTATGATTTCTAGACATCTGAGTTAATCTAATTCTGCCTGAGTATTTGCTGGATGTTTCTTTTTCCCCAGGAAGTCCAGAACTT
>NW_005841999.1:2840763-2860994 GCF_000455745.1 Alligator sinensis | reverse complement strand
CAGGAATTTTCCATGATACCAAAGTCCTTAAAAGGATGATAAAAGGGCTGGGCTTCCAAGGAGATGACATCCAGTTACTATAACCCCAGAGAAAGAGAAGTCAGAAAAGTAAACAGAGTAAACTGGTCTATGGGCCCAAAGCAGTGTGGAAGGCAAGTGGTAGACTACTAGTGGGCTAAATTTGGGAAGGGGGAGGGTCACATACAAACAAAAGGTAACCCCTTGTATTTAAAAGCATGGAAAAGTTAGTCCTGATTTGTCCAGGAGTAAATTAACCACTACTAGGTTAGAGTTATACTTCTTCTAGCGGTTGTATCATGTGCTCATGACTATTTTCACTTACAGCACCTTACCTTTTCACGGATTTCCCATCTTATATGCCCATTGCCTGTGTCACAATTGACCTTCAGCTTCTATCCTTGTTTTGGGGAGACCCCAGGCATAACCTATAGCTTGTTTCTACCCAGACCAATGTTGTGCCAAATGAGCTGAGCAAACCACCCTGCAGAACAAAGGCTTCACTCACTTACCACCTGCCTCTTGTGAGGTGTAAGGAGTAATGTAGCATCTGTTTACTCCTGAATGCCCAGATCCATACACCTCCCACCAGGATATAAGGGTCTTATTGTCATATTTGTGTGTGGGCAGTAGGGGTGTGCAAAGCGGAGTGTCCCCCCAGACCCAGGAGGCACCAGTCGCTGGACTGGGGGCAGGGGCCCCCCGCGTGCTCTGCAGCAGACCCAGAAGTGGACTGGACATGCTTCTGGTCTACTTCCGGGTCTGCTTCTGAGTGCACTGGGGAGTCCCCACACTCCCATGGGATGCTCCATCTGTCCCAGCATACCAAAATTCATGAGCTGCCTGGTACCTTGAGATATGTAGAAAAAACATAAAGATGTGTCTATGTCTGAATCGTCAAATCTCTCCTAATCAAATCGGAGTCTTCTGATTCGATTTGAAGAGATTAATGGATCTCCGGATTTGATTCAGATTTGGAGATTCGGCTGCCAAATCAGGCTGAATCTCTTCTGAATCAAATCAGCAACCGAAGCTTCGCACAGCCCTAGTGTGCAGCATGTTTGCTTCTCTGGCATTCAGGTTCCCCGTCTTCCTGGTTCACTTTTCCAGCTGAAGGCTGGAACATGCTACTTAGCACAGAACTTTGCCCTTGGCAACAGGTGAATACAAGCACAGAGGAAGTGACTTTAAAGGGAGAGTTTAAAGGCATACAACTTTTTCCTACCCCTTTTATATAGTTCTTCTCTCTCCCCCCACCCCCCTCCCTCCCCCTTGACTCCTTGGACTAACCTACATTAAAAAAATGAACTATGAAATTAAACCCTTTGTAGATTGTTGGTAAAATTAATGTCATACGGTACCTGTAATATCAATGTCTGATGATGATGGATCTGCAGTTCGGTGTAGGATTCTACACATCTTGTGCACAGATGTTTGACTGCTTTGGCCATATATTATGCGTGTGTTTAATGTGGGAGAGGGCTTGGCTTGCCTGCAGTTGTTACAGACAATTTACAGTACTGGGATTTAGATCAAGTCTTAAAGAGAGCTTTGCTGTCTTTTTCATTCTCCATAGCAAGACCAATGCTACAGACAAAACTAATGCTTCTATATCCGCCCCTTTCATTGTGTCACCACAAATTCTCCACAAGGAGAAGGAAATCCAGGAAGGAGATCATTCTTTTTACTTGAAATTCATAGGCACCATATTGTTGGAGCTGCTTGATTTGTAATATTTACTTGCTCTATGATCCTTACACAGTGTCTCTCAGAGAACAGGGAGAGTAAAGAAACCATGCAAGTGCTAACCAGCTTGTCTCCTTAGGCTGGCATTCAGCACTGGCACTGCACTCTTCTGCAACAATTCTCTCTCACCAGCCTTGTCTTCACTGCTGGAAAAAAAAAAGAAGCGGTGTTTTATTTTTATTCTTTACCTCGAGGTAAGTAATATGTGTGAGCTTTCCTAAGGTAAAAACACGCTGAAGACAAGTACTTTAGTTTTACTGTGAAGTAAACTAGATGAGGTCAACCTCAGGCAGGTGGAGGGAAGAGAAAGGCTTGTGGTGCTGACCTCACCTCACAGTAAAACTAAAGTGCTTGTCTTCAGTGTGCTTTTACCTGGGGATAGCTCATGCACATTAGTTACCTTGAGGTAAAAAAATACAGCTTTTTTAGCAATGAAGACAAGCAAGGGCTTGTAGTAGTTCTCCACTGTCCTTAAGTGAATGCAGAAGAACAGCGAGCCATGCTAGGAAGACATCCCTTTAACGTGAGTGTGGTGGCTGTTACAGTCTTAGGACTAAATTCTTCAGGGTTGTGAGCACTCTGGCAGCAATCCAAGAAAAACACGTATGCACATTCTTTATTTTTAGTGCATAATCTCCCTGCAGTCATTTGGAGAACATATGCAAGTATATGTTTTTTGCTAGATGAGGGTTAAAGTGATTAGCTGCAGTTGCAGGATCAAACCAACAGTGCGCCCAATAGTCTTCAAAAGATAGGACTCCTGGTTATTTCCCCTTCTGTCTGGCTGCAACCTTTTCCTTCTAAAAGTGTGAGAAACCTCAAAAATCCAAGATTTTTTTAAATTAAGATGCATTTGGGATTTTTTTTTTTTTTTTTTTTTTTTACATATTTAGTAACTCTTGATGGTATACGCTGAACGTGGTGCAAGATACAGGTTGATCTCTGCATGCTCTGTGATGAAATTGGCCATTTACTTCTGCCAGTATTTCTGACACAGAAATAGTGTAAAATGATTCAAACCTTGGTTGCCCTCAGACAGTGAAATGATGAAATGGCAGCTTTTCTTTTTATTAATTGGAGAATGAAGGAAAAAAATAACCTGTTGCTTTGTTAATCACAACAACTTTGAACTAAATATAGGAAGAAAACTCCCAGTAACATTTTTATTGCAACAATGTTTTCCCCTTAAATTCTTTATTTTACCCCTCTGCCACAACATATCCTATGAAAGTGTGAAGGCTTCATCCTCACTGGTATAGTTCTGTTGGCTTCAGAGAAGCCAAGATGCAAATACTATTGGGGAATCTGCCCCATACTTCTCTCTCATGAAAATTAATGTCATGAAAAAAACTTGAAGTAAAGAAAGGGTTAAGTGAAGAGTGCATGAGAAAGCTTAACTTAAGAGGGTAGCCATGGTATTCTACAGTGAGCATTTACTGATAAACTTTTTATTTAGTTTGTGCCTTCAGCACTCTCAACCATCAAAGTTCCTGTTTCAGGCTGCATCAAAAACTGAAACTTTAAGGCACAACCAAGCATCAACACAGCAGTGAAAGAAGTCTGACACTAGAGACTACTGAGTGGATGTCTTAAATAAACTGTAAGAAACATCTTTCTGAAACTGCTAGTAAATAAATAACCACATCCAGGATTTCACAAGGGCAGGTTTAGGTTCTTATTTTTTCTCCATAAGTTACATTTCCACTTTTAGTAACAGCTAGCCAGCCAGTTTAAATATGTAAAAATATATTGAATAATCATATAAGCCATGAGAGAGGTAGAGCAAAATTACAGCAAAGATGAGAACAAAAGGTGACTTGAATCCTGTGCAAGGAGCCTGTACAAGGTTTATGCACACCTTAAACCCTACTTCTGCCCTATTGTGCTGAAGGGGACTTGCGTTTTGTCTAGGACTTATGCCAACTCTCAATATAGGGTGAATTTCACCCATTATGCATTGCTAAGACTACAAATTACATAAAAATTAATGCACAGTAAATAATAGCTCTCTTAAAAGAGAACATAGCATTCTGCCACCAGAATGTCACTCAGCTGTTGATAGGTTGACATCATCCAAGTCATTTGGAAATCTGTAGAAGTAAGAGTTGAATGTTACCTTCTGTTCTTTAAATAGATTCCCAAAATATAAGTTAAATTAACTAACTCCACAAGGCAATATATAATAAGGCACAGTTACCCCTGGGGCAACTCCATTCATTTCAGTTGATTTATACCAGAGATGATTTTGACAAATTATTAAGATTTATAAAGTGCCATGAGGCACAGAATCATATGAAGAGGTGGTGTGATACTTAGTTCAGTTTATGTATAATATAAGGGTCTGACTGAAATGAATGAACCCTCAGTAAAATCCATCCATACAAAACTCAGAGGAGAATCGGGGCTGAAGAACTTAGACCACTGCTCTTATTCATGTCATTCTTTAATGTCTGACCCCATGGCAATCTATTGGACTCCTGGCCTGAGTCCATCCACTCCTGTTATTCTAATGACCAGTGCTTAAAATAAATTTTTAAAATCAAACTGGTTTCCTGTTGGAAGTCTCCAAGTCAAAGTTCTCCTTAATAATTCTATCCCCATCGGGGGGGGGGGGGTTATACATGTATATCTGACAACAGAATTAACCCTTATATTTGACATATAGTCAATATGTCTGTCAATGTTATGAAGTCAAATATAGTCCAGCTTATTCTTCTCAAGATGTATTGATGCTGAGGGACTAAATGAAGTACAAACTAGTAGAAACTTATTTTAGTAGCTTTAGCAGATACGACATTGAATTGTACACCAGGGTCAAGTCTCTGGCCATTTTACATAACCATTTTCACTACCTATTCCCTTGAAACTTCTTACCTGCACAAGATGCTAGCCACAGATTGCAATAGAATTTAACAGTCCCTTCTCTTATTTACTTCATAAAATATGCTCCTTCTTCTTCTTCCTACTATCCTCACCTACCAGACCTCCAGGATTGGGAGAGGTAGACAAAATAAAAGAAACTCAGGATATGCCGTCAGTCTGAAATCCCCCAAAATCATGACTAAGGCAATCATGACTCTGACAATGGCTTAAAATCAGATTTTTGAATCTGTAAGTTGCATTCAGGTCTTGTTTTCCTGCTTTTTTTCCCCAGCCATAATAGCTGAAACATCCTTTTAAAACATGAAAGCTGAGATCCTAATGACACACTGGTAGCTTGGGCTTTAAGAAAAGTACCGTCCTGAGACTCATGAGAGTTGACAACATCCCCCTGCCAGGCTTGCTCAGAGAAAAATGTCTTGCCTGATGTACAGCAAGCCAGCTGTGGCAACTCCACTGTCTACAGTGCAGGACAACTTTCAGTAGCAAGTGAGCACCCAGAAGTGCTTAAACATATGGAGGAAACTGAATGCCAGGTTTTCTGGAGCCAACCCAGTCCTTAAGAATCCCTGAATATGGGAATGAGTGGGTATGGTAGGTTGTTCCTTTCTCCTCATCTAAAGCATTCTGTATGTTCACTCTGGACAGCTAAAAATAAAAGGAAGTGGGGTTACATTACCAGCCAATACTCCTGGTCTAATCATATTCCAGGGCATGACTATTCACCTGCAATCCAGCCAAGCTGATTTGTTCTACTAAGGAAGGAAAGAGACATTTGGAATAATGGGGCATGTCTGCATTTGAAGGTAGAGGGTAAAAGTTAATGAAAGAAAAAACTCCTGGAAAGTGTTCTAAATCCAGGGAGTGTTTTTGTGATTTCTTAGTTGGTCTAATAAAAGGTATCATCTCTGAACTAAACGTTCTAGAGTTTTGCATTTCTAAATGCTGGGCAATTTCTTCCTCCTTCGCTGTGTACTGAAGTACCTGTTAATGCACCCATTAAAGAAGCAGTACAACTACAGCAACTAAACTAGCTCCAACAGTTTACAGGCTGTTTAAGATAACTTCACAGGACAGGGTGGCCCCTGGGCAGAACAGAAATCTGGTGAGGGGCATGGTCTTTCTGAGCTCAAAGTGACAAGTCATGATAAATAGTCTCTACCTTTATGTCATAGTTCAAAATGTCTCAAATAAGCCTCTGTTACCATTACCTTTTCATAACATGTTTAGAGCCAAGGTTGGCATTGAAACACACCAGCATAGATCAGGAGTAACTCCTTTACAACTAGCCCCTGCAACAATCTACCATATTTACTCACATCCAAAACAAGGTTTTCCCCCCATTTAACATGCCCCTGGTCTTGGATTCAAGTATGAGGCAGGAGGGAGGGCAAACAGCTACTGTGGTTTTGGCTCCAGCCATGAACCTGGGTTGGGACCAGAGCCATAGCTGCTTCATCCCCCACCCACAGCCTCTATCCGACACCTCCATGCAGCCTTGGGCGCCCTACCTCACTAGAGCTTTGGACTGCCTGACCCCGCACTGCTTCTGCTCCCCACCCTGCATCTTCTGCTCCCCTGCCAGCGCCCCGCTGCAGCCTCTGGAACCACACTGCCTCTTCCCCATGTCCCCCTTCCCTATCCCACAGCCTCTGCTCCCCAGTGTTTACCCTTAATCCAACTCCAGTAGGCTCTATCCTCTCTCCAACCTAGGGCATGGAGCATGTGTTTGCTCTGGCACAGCCCAGCCCGGTAACAGCAGTAGCTCCAGGACCTGCCTCAAGCTGATGCTACTGCAATGGGACCAGGCTATGGCCAGAGCAAACACATGCTCCATGTTCCAGGCTAGAGCCAGAATTAATCCTACCAGAGCCACAGGAAAGGTGAGAGGAGGCTGGGGGAAAACAATGGGAAGGGAATGCAGGGGGATCAAGGCTGTGGAGGAGGCTGATGTGGAGAAGTAGGACCTAAAGCTGCCCTTCACTGCCCCTCCTACCACCTGCCCCCACACTGCCTTACCCTCTAACACCTCTCCACCACCTGCCATCCTCCTACCCACTGCACTGCCTACCCCCCCACCACCTGCCCCCCTGATACTGCTTTCTCTGCTGCAGCAGTGGAGGGGACATAATTCAAAATGACTCTTCAATTATTAGAGTCTACAAATATATAATTTTTCCATGCATAGAATATAATTATTGGGGGGCACTGCCTTATATTCAGAGTCCTCTTGGATTCAGGTAAACAGGTGTACTATAGCATGCCTTCCCTTTTACTTACCAGGTACAGATCCAAGCTCTTTGGGGTTGAGTTTTGGAACTATTCTGAATCTAACCCTTGATTTTGGATTTAACTATGGTATTAAAGCTTTACAAAATCTTTATGTTGACATAAACCGGATCAAATCTGTGCAGCTTACATGATCATGTATTACTGACAATAAGCCAGTGAGGTTTCACAAGTTTGCAACTGAATATTAATTCATTACACTCTTAATGAACTTTAGTACATTGGTATGCAATATATAACTGTTGCATGTAGTTATTACTCTGCAGACTTAATAAAGGCATATCTACCCAAACACAGTCCCATAGCCTAGAACACCTTTGAGTTCTGCCCACTTACTCCCACTTAGCCTCATTTCTGAAATTTGCGCTGTCAGAGATCCTGGTTTTCCCTGATACATTGCAAATTCTCTGATAAAAACCCCAAAATCTGTGATTAAAATGAAAAGCCCCCCACCACCTCCCCAGCCCTGCTGGTGCCCCTCACACACCCCTCCCCCACAATTCCCTGGCCCTGCTCATGCTTCTTACTCCCCCCTCCACAGCCCCCAGCTCTGCTGGTGCCCCTAACTCCCACAACACAGCCCCTCCTGGCCCTGCTCATGACCCTCATCCCCCACAACCCCCACAAGTCCTGCTGGTGTCCCTCATCCCTACCCACAGCCCCTGCCACCCACCCCAGCCCTGCTGGAGACAGCCCCCAGCGGCCAGGGCTATAGGGCCAGGGACCAAGGTCCACGGCCTCCTGCCCTCAGCAGGAGGTGGCAGCTGGTGCAGTGGAGCGGTGCATGGAGCCTGGCTCCCCGCAACCTGCTGCCTGCTGTAGGCTCAGGCAGGGTGGGGCCAACTCCCTGTCACTGTATGCACTCCAGGAGAGAAAGGGGGACCCATGTCCCTCAGATCTGTACATGGGGCAGGTGCAGGCTGCCCACTGTGGGCTTGGGTTCCCTCCCTGCTGCCCTTTTCAGCCAGCAGGTGTGACCTAGTGCTGCAAGACAGAGCGGGGTCACACAGGAAAGCTGCTTGCTGCTGCAAGCCCTATGCTGTCCTGGCAATGCATCCCCTGCACGCACAGCAGCAGTGAGGGGCAAAACCCCACACCGCTGCCCCCACTGCTGCTGTGTGCACAGAGGATGTATTGCCAAAGCAGCACAGAGCTCAAAGCAGCAAGCAGTTTTCCTGCATGGCCCCACTCTGTCCTGCAGTGCTGGGTCACAGCCACTGGCTGCAAAAGGCCAGTGGCTGCAAAAGGCTAGTGGGCAGCCTGCTCCTGCCCCATAGGCGACATGTAGTGGGGTACAGAGGGGCATGTGGAGGGTGTCCCCCCTAGTCGCAAGAGACACCAGTTGTTCATGTTCTGCTCCATGCAACGGTCTGGGGGGCAGGGGTGTCCCCTGCCCCCCAGGAGTGTGCACAGCATTGGGGAGCTGGCCCAATAACCCCTGTTCCCCAGACAAGCCACTTGGGGCCCTGTTCTGCTCCCCACCGGGGCCCTGCAGCTGTCCATTATGGCCCTGGGCTCCAAGCCCCATGCACCACCTGGCTGGGCTGCAGCCCCAGCCCCAGCCAACTTCCTCCCTATGGGGCCTCAATCCTCCCCACCACTTACCTGCAGGCACTGCTCTCCAGGCTGCCTGGCAGCCATGTACATCTATACACACATGGCTCCCCCTGCCTGACCACCTTCCTCCTGCTCTCTGCCAGCCTGCAGAGAGTTCTTTGCAAAACTGCTAAATCCATGGGTTAAAATGAGACATCTACATTTTCCTCTGGTAAAGAGGGAAATCCGTGTTTTACTCTGTTTTTCTGTGAAAACAGAAAACCCAGATCCCTGGTAGTGGATATGGAATGGCACTCAGCAGAAGTGTCTACCTCAGATGCTTTACTGAGCAGCAGACATTTTCTGTGCAGTAAAGAATTACTTTCTACATGTGCACAGCAATTAGGGTGCACTAGACTAATTTACTGTACTGCCAGATAGCGCCATCAGATACAAGGGATATCCAGCAACTCACATGTAGAAGGTGATGTCAGAATTAGTATACTCCTGCTCAGATTGAGCCAGAGTATATTCAGTTACATTAATTGCATATGTAGACGCACCCAGCATGTACCAGGATGAGACAGGCATCCTGATGGCAGTGCTGGGGCAAGCACTCCGGGCTGTACTAAGATGGCTATGCTGCCTTTTGTCTGGGATTTGGCACACTGTGTGTGTGGGATGTGTAAACATGGAGGCAGTATAAGCAAGCTCCAAGCCCTAAGATCTGAACATATGCATCAAGGTTTAACAACTGTGGCTAGAAATTTTCAAGTTGCGAATCTCCTATTGACTTGCAATGGAAGCTGGGCACCTACTCAACTTAGGTGATACTTTCAAAGGGTCTATATATGATATTCATATTTATACATATAACATCAACTTTTGTATTGATGTTCAGATTTAAAATGCTTTCAATAATCCAATGGCATTTATTCAATGTACAGTAAGTATTTTATGCCTTTAAAAATAAATATGCAGTTAATACAATGCTTAGGACCTGTAATTTACAAGATTGCCAATTCAAAGCACAGAATTAAATACAAACATAAAGAGAATTGTCTGATTATCTCTTTGCTCACCATTTAGCTAAGCAGACAGATAATGTATTATTTGATTTCCAGACAACACAATTCTGTAAGATGCAGGCAAGGTTGTAATGACATATCAATTATGTCTGCTAAGCTTCTTATTAGACTGGCGCAGTGATAAAAGCAAAAAAAAAAAGTTGAAAGACAGAAAACCCTAACGAAGTCAAATATATGGAAGAAATCATGGTATTTTGAAAAATCTGAGCAACAGTTCTGCAAACAACATCATCACTTACTCCTGTGCATCGCTATAGCAATAACAAAGCCTTGATCCAGACAAAGACATAAATGCTTAACTTTTATGTTAAATTTAATGGGAATACACACACACACACATATTTAATGTTAAGCACTTGCATGAATGTTTCCAGGATCAAGTTCTGAGCTCACAGATTTGAAAATGCAATAGGCTTCTGGTTTTCGTGGGAAGGGGAAGAGTATGTCATAACAACTGTTTTCCCTGTTTTGGGATGGGGATGTTGTTACTCTTATTACAAGGTAAGAGTTGGTGCTATGCCTCTGGAACCCTAGCCCAGGGTAAGTAGGGCCTTCTGTGAATTATATCTTGGGTGTACCCTCCCAATCTTGGTCTTCTCTGGGGGCTGCTGTATCTTCTGGGGACTGCTCTATGAGTGGCAGCGTTGGTTGGGACTCAATGCTGAGAGTTGTAGCCCAGCTCCAGAACATCCATCCCTCTGAGCAACTGACCACTAAACTGGAGCTTGTAAAGAGGTTACTAGAAGCCTTTGTCCGGGAGAATCCTCCTCCAGCCAGATACAGGCCTCTGTATGCTGCTCCAACCCTTCTCCTTGGATGAATCTCACCCACAAACTTTGATCTGTGTGTGGAAGGCAAGAAGGGAATTCATTACATCATCAGTGAAATTGACTAGACTAAGTTGTGAATGGTCCTGTCTCTGGATAAGTTGTTCCAATGAGTAAAAATACCCATAATTACATGGAGTAAACAAAAGCAGAACTACATGTCTCCTTCTAGAAGTGGATGGAGAAACATGATATCTGGTTGTGTGAGGTTTTCAGGACAGAGTGATCTTTAACCCAAATGCCTAAATAGATCCTTCTAAATTATATCATGCAAGTTTAGATTGAATTACCAAATTTACCAAAATCTAAGATGACTTTGAAGTTAAGACAACACTCCAATAATTAGATTCTATACATGGAAATTTATACATGTTATCATTTTCCCATGTATAGAATCTAATTATTAGAGGGTTGTCTTAAATTTGTCCCCTGCACTACTGTGATGGGAAAAATTGTGGCAGGGGATGATAAGCCAGACCTCCCCACCCTGCCCTCCCTGCCTCCTCTGCCCCTTGACCCCCCAGTGCCTGCCCCCTACCACATGTCCCCCTGCTACCTGCCTCCCATGCCTGCACTTGACCCCTGCTGCCTGCCCCATGCCCCTTTCCCTTCCATGCCTGTGCCTGACCTCTGACACCCATCTCCTCATGCCAGTCCCCCTGGCACTTGCCCTTCATGCCAATGCCTGCCACCCTACTCCCTGCCTACAACCCCCATCTGCTTTTGCTACTTGTGCCCAACCAAAACCCCCCATCCTTGTTGCCCCACCCTCTGCCCCCCGCTCTTTGCTTCCCTAACCCCTTGCACCCTCCACCCCCTGCCACTTACCTTCTGCTGCAGCACTGCTATGACTCTGGGGCAGTCAGCAGCAGCAGGGGCCCTGGCCCAGTCAAGTCCAAAGCCAGAGCAGAAGGTAATCTGGAGAGGGCTGCAGGCTGCAAGGGGGGGAGGAGGGGAAGGGGCAGGGTGAGCAGTGCCTGCCATGCTCCCCCAAAGTGTGGGTCTCCCCTGCATGCCCCCACCCCCATCCTGTGGTCTCCCTCACACTATCCAGGCCACACCCTGGGCCTGGAAGCTGAAGTCAGAGCTGAGCCACCACCTGCCCCAAGCTGGCAATCAAATTTAAAATGTGGCTTTTTCCCCGCTTGTGGACTGAAGGGGTGGACCTCATCTTGGATTTGAGCAAGTACAGTATAACCTGTATACACCATGTAGTGGGAAGATCTAATAAAACTGAATTTGAATCACAATACCAATCTGGACAAGTATATGAGTTTGCAATGAAGGGAAATGAATAGGAGCAAAACGAGGCTTTGAAGTAAAAGAAAAATGTAAATAGAACTTACTTGGGCACAGCTCATTTGGGTTTAGTTGTTATTTAAGAAAAAAATATTGTGGCTTGAAAGATATTTTCTTTGGCAAAGAAAACTGTATAAAACTTACGCTTGAACTAAAAAAGGTGGTTTTACACTATGAATAAAGCAATCATCATCATTGGCCTGATGTATTTATTTTATTTGCACATCTTGGCTTTGAATCATGGTAATAACATCCATATAAGGTGATTTCAAAACAGTTAGGTGACTAAGTACCTTTAGGGATCTGGGCCAACCTGCCCTAACACACAATTAGAAGTACCAGATCCCAGCAGCATTAAAATAACAATTCGAACAGGAACCACCTACAGAGACTTCTTCCATGGCTTCATTGTCATAGGAAGTATGGGCCAGACTTTTAAAGGAATTTAGGCACCAAAATATCTTTAAAAATCTGATTCTGTAAATTCAGACTTCGCCAAAAACTCAGTCAAAAAGCTACTTTTTTCAGTCTGTCCAGAAGGTCACTAAAGTCAAGTTATATTAGAGCAAGGACAAATTTAAACCCACTTGTAGACTGATACTATTCCACAAATAGGAAAGCATTAGATTTTCCAAAATATTTGCAGTGAAACATTTTATAATTTTTAAATGATTAAAGGTTCCAGGAATGCAATTCTAGCAAACCGTGTGCACTTTAGCACTGTATATATAACATTTCTTTGAAGCTCTCACTCACAGGTGTAATTTTAAAATCTGTATAAGCTTTCAGCATTTCATGCAGCTGTTCTGAAAGCTCCATTCATAACAATATGATTATATCACAAATAAGAAAATATTCCTAGGCAATCCCATATCCAGTTCTGAGCTTGAACCAAGATTCACAGGAGAGAACAAGAGTTTCTGTTTTGCTAGCTCAATTTTGATGAAGGGACTATTTTTATGAAATGTGTGGCTGGGTTTATTTTGTTATTAATTTACAAAGTGATCTGTAATAAAGATTTTTGCCTGCTTTTTGTTTCCTTTAGCATTGCAGTCTGGATTTATTCTAAATCTCTCCTTCAGTGTCATTACCTTTGAATTTAAATCTATCACTGAAAGAGTACTTGTGCTCACAGTTTTATGAACCATTAAAATTCTGACCCAATTTAGCCAAAACAATCCAATGCATTTTCTTTGTTTGGCAGTTTTAGTATATCCATTGTCATCCTTCCCTCTCTTTCATTTAATCTTTATTTTCTGGTGGCAGGCTCTTTCTGTTTTATCGATTTTTCTGTTTATATGTTCAGTGTGCTAATTTGTCTTTCCTTACATAAGGTTCCAAGTTGCAACCACAGAGAATAACCTTAGCCAGAGGGTAGGCCTCCAGGATTTCTGTCCTTTCCTCAATTTAATTTGAAGCTACTTTATGAAAAGAACAGTGTCAGGTTTTTTTCTGAGAGCAGATGACCCATCATAAGGGAAAGCAGCGAACCATGTTTTGCTACCAAGTGCTTCAAAATTCAGTGTATGAAAATGAATAAACTGAAACTCTGTCCTTCATTGTGATTTGTATGATCCTGATCTTTATTGAATTATATGTTTTAATAAGGAGCTTATATAACATCTAAGAAGAAGTTAGCTGCCATTTATCAATTAATTACCCATGAAAATCAAAGACAAGTTACATGGTAATAGTTATTGTACCCAGGGTGTTAGGCATATGCTACATAAAAAATGCAGTCACCTTGAAATTATATGGACAAAGCTACTTGTAGCCTACAGAATACTAATATTAGCATTGCCCTTAGGTGCTAGAGGCCTTGAATTTTGTCTCCATGTGTTGTCTATAGATGTAATACATTTTTTTCTAAAAACTAGAGATGTTACTGTGGATTAAGGCATGAACTCTCTGGTTCAATTTTCTCTTAACTCACAAGTGACAAGGTAGGCTGATTTATAGATTCATAGATTCATAGATGTTAGGGTCGGAAGGGACCTCAATAGATCATCGAGTCCGACCCCCTGCATAAGCAGGAAAGTGTGCTGGGTCTAGATGACCCCAGCTAGATGAGTGCTGGGTCTCCTCTTGAAGACCCCCAGGGTAGGGGAGAGCACCACCTCCCTTGGGACCCCGTTCCAGACCTTGGCCACTCTAACTGTGAAGAAGTTCTTCCTAATTTCCAATCTAAATCTGCTCTCTGCTAGCTTGTGGCCATTATTTCTTGTAACCCCCGGGGGCGCCTTGGTGAATAAATACTCACCAATTCCCTTCTGTGCCTCCGTGATGAACTTATAGGCAGCCACAAGGTCGCCTCTCAACCTTCTCTTGCGGAGGCTGAATAGATCCAGTTTCTCTAGTCTCTCCTCGTAGGGCTTGGTCTGTAGGCCCTTAACCATACGAGTGGCCCTTCTCTGGACCCTCTCCAGGTTATCCGCATCCCTCTTGAAGTGCGGTGCCCAGAATTGCACGCAGTACTCCAGCTACGGTCTGACCAGCGCCCGATAGAGGGGAAGCATCACCTCCTTGGACCTGCTCGTCATGCATCTGCTGATGCACGATAAAGTGCCATTAGCTTTTTTGATGGCTTTGTCACACTGCCGACTCATGTTCATCTTGGAGTTCACTAGGACTCCAAGATCCCTTTCCACTTCCGTGCCACCCAGCAGGTCATTCCCTAGGCTGTAGGGATATTTTATAAAAAATATATAGTATTTATAAAAATACTATATTTACCCTTAGTCCTGGATATAGGCCTTACCCCTATTACAATACCACACAGCCAAACTCGTACTAAGTTTGATAGTCATATCTCATAAAAGGATCCAGACTGAAGTGAAAAAAGAGGTTGAATGTAAAGAAGGAGGTGCACTGGAAGAATTGGCATTATACCATTCACCTGTATGACAGTTCCTCTCTGATGTAAAGTAGAAGGAATCTCATCAAGTGATGCTGTCACTATAATTACAGTTAGTCCCAGTGTTTAATACATTTTCTTTCTACTCCATAAGAAGTCTTGTTGGTGTCAATTGGAGGATTTCACACTAAACCAGTTTGAAATATGAGAAAATTTGTTTCAGGCTAACCCAGGGTTTGGCAACCCCCAGCACGTGTGCGAGAGCACAGCATGCAAGGCCACTTTGCTCAGCTCACCACAGTCAGCCCAGGCTCTGGGCAGCAGCTGCCAACCACGGAGCCTGGGCTGCTTGCAGCAGGTGGCTGGGAGGCCGCAAGCCATGCTGCAAGCATCCTGGGCTCCATGCGGCCAGGAGCCTGCAAACAGTTGCACAGAGCTCTATGGTGACAGCTGCATGTGAGCCTCCAGACAGATGGCAGGGGAAGGGCCTGGGGCAGCTAGAATCGATCTAAGTTACTTAGGGTTTTCTGTAAGGGGCATAGTTTAGATCAGTAGCAAATAGAACATGCATTCGCCCTTTAGTGGAGAGGGTCAAATCTTAGACTGGGTTGCGCCATTTTTAAACCAGTCTGTATGGGCCAAATTTCTATTCTGTTATGTGTAAAGACCAATTTACAATCATTTACACCAGTAAAAGTATAATGTCTGTACCTGGCTCGTGGGTACAACTTAAAATCAATCCCCATTGGTTTTCTAACTACTTGTTCCATAAAATTTAGTTTGACTAAATAGCACTTTATATAATGTTACTAAACAGTGTACCTTACTAAGTTAGTAATGTGGGAAGACCATGGTCTGGCCAACCACACTTTAGAGAAGTGTACAACTCTAAAGAAAGCAGGATGACAGAAATGAAAAGGAACTCGCAGAGGATGAGTGTATCACGAAATACTGGGGGGGAGACCTGCAGAACTGCTTGGTGTTAGCTCCTGGAGTATAAAAGTCTCAATGGACTTCAATGGGAGAGGATGTAGGCAAATGAGAAGCAGTTTTGAAAATTATCAACCTTATTAGCATAATAAACATCAAAACTCCGCAGGATAAGTTTACTTTTTGTACATGGAAAATTAGTTACCCTAAAAAATAAGCAATTTCCAAATAAGAATAAACTGAAAAAGAAATTTAGCCACAGAAGAACCAGAGGAGACTGTTATGAAATGCAAATAGGGCCAACAGCTATAGGCAGTGTGGAAGGCACCTCAACCAGTTCTCCTGGTACCAGTGAGATACCCATATGGGATAAATACAAAGACCAGGTATAAGGTCTGTCATTCAGACACAAAAGATGATATCTATTTCTATGTTTACCTCTTGGTTTATTTATTAATTTTACATGTTCCCCATCTCTCTGCAGTTCTCATGCCAAACAATGGTCTAACCTGAGACGGTGCAAGACTTTGTGAGACCAAAGACAATACCCTGAACAATTATTAGCACACTATCATTCCCGGCATCCAGTAAAGCTACATAAAATGACAGCTGATTTCTTTTTTTACACCTTAACTATAAAACTAGAGTGTCTTTATTCATTACACAGTATGAGAGAGGTTTTCATTATCAGACCCCCTACTAAAAGTATCCTATTATGATGAGAATATTCTGATGTACCACAATACATTTGCGGTTAAAAATGTGTTTCCACTCCCCCCAAAAAAACTTTAATATTGCATATGGCTTAATGAATGATAAATAATTTAGCATGCTCCAAATTACAAGAAATTATGTTATTTTTGTGTCATTACATATAGGCATTCATTCAGAGGCAGAGCTATTTAATAGCAGTTTTTGGAAGCTGCTCTAAATGCATCACTTGTACCAATAACTAAACAATACATTTATTCTTCTGGTTTTATTGTCATAGCATTTTACACTTCAAGTATATTATATACTTCTGATCATACATTGTGTGCCACACACTCTTCATAATTACTGCAATCTGAATAGCTGCTAGGGCTGAAAAGGGTAACTGCCACTAGAAAGCTGCAAAAAGTGAATTAATTAATGCATTTCATTATGAGAGAGAGAACTGTCAAAGTTCCCATTTTATGTCAAGTTCAGAAGCATGCTAAAGTGCTGTCCTTTTTTTAAATGATTATTCTTAATATTTCAGCTATACTGACAAAGTGAGAGAATCATTTTGGATTTCTGTTCCTGAAGTCATATGCCTCATGTCAAAATCCATGCTGCTAATGATGTTACCTTTCCACAAAGGTGGAGCAAAGAAGAGGCTGATGGCATCAGAAAGCAACTAGGCATATTTGAAACATAAGGATATAGTCACAGCATAGGTAAAGATCATGCTTTATGGGATTCAAAACAAGGCAAGGCCACACTTGGGGGCAGAACTTCTATTAGTGAAAGGGCAGAGCAAATTTCCTTTTTCTGCTGAAATGAGATAAGCTACACAAAAGTCCTAGGGTTTCATTCTGTTCCCTGAGTTTTGTCACTGACTTCAGCAGAGCAGAACTGGGCCTTAAAGTCTTTCACTCGAGCATAAATTCCTGTGTATTTTGCAACAAAGCATTATTGGATAAAATGCATGAACAGTATTGAGTGCAAGAACCAGAATCCCTCTCTCCCCATTCAGGGCCCTTATTAAGAGGCTGCAAATTCATGTTTCCTCTTATTTACTCTCTGGCTCCAAAGCGGCTTAGCTTCAGAAGGAGTGGAGAGAGCCCCCATCAGGGCCCTGCCAATAGCCTGGTTCTTATGGCACTCTTCTGAAAGTGGGCTTAAACGCCCTCTAGACGATAGGGGCAAGTACAGAGGTGCAGCTGCACCCCCCTTTTGGACTGGAATGTACTGCAGGAGCTTCCAGGGACTTTTTAAAGTCCCGACTGCACGTTAACCTCCCACCTTCCCCTTGATGCTCAGAGGCACATACCCATGTGACCTCCTCTCCCACCCCCCACCTGATGTTCCTGTTTTGCCCAATGTACTTGAGAGAGAAGAAGCTCCAAAGACAATTCTGTCCCAAAATGTACAATATCCTGGTGGTCTGTGTGCTCTCCTGACACCTAGGAGGAAAGCACACAGAGCATTCTCGATGTGAGGGGCATTCTCAATGTAACTTGTAGTAGCTATTGCACTTTATATAAATAATTAAGTATTCAATGGGGCAGAAAAAGAGAGACAGTGTGACTGTATAGTCAAGTGTACAGCCAAATGTTAGGGGCAGTGTTGTGGGAGAGTGAGGTTAAAGTCTCTGCTACAGAGGTTGTTGATCTGACCACTTTCTGGACAAATAAACTGAAACACAGAGTTTAAGTAACTTACCCAGAGTCAAAAAGCAGGGCAGTGGCCAACTCAGGAAGAGGATCTGGGTCTGATGACTCCACAGTTTCTAACATACAACCCACACAGATTATAAAAGATTCCTACAACTTTGATTAAACATTGTCCTCTGTCTAAAAGTTGCTTCATTTCTGATTTTATTGGTTATTTTAACCTTTGCTTTCAGAGTATAGATGGTTGATTGGTGAATAGAGATTTAATGTATTAATAGCAATATAGTTCAGTGACTTCTGAAACATTAACATGTGGACTAGCTTATATAAATTTCACCTGCACTTCTCCTCTGCTTCTATTCCTTGTTATTCAAGTCTCTGTTATAGTATAATAGAAAGTTAGAGTTGGAAGGGTCCTCAGGAGGTCATGTAGTCCAACCCCCTGCTTAAAGTAGGACCATTCTCAACTAGATCATCCCAGCCAAGGCTTTGTTTAGCCGGGTTTTGAAAACCTCCAAGGATGGAGCTTCTACCACTTTTCTGGGTATCCTGTTCCAGTGTTTTACTACCCTTCTAGTAAGAAAATTCTTCCTAATATCTAACCTAAGCTTCCCTTGCTGCAGCTTGACACCATTGCTCCTTGTTCTGTCATCCCCCCCTTCTTTTTTCCCCCCCCCCCCCCCCTTCAGGTAGCTGAAAACTGCTATTAAGTCTCCTCTCAGTCTCCTCCTTTCTAGACTAAATAAGCCTAGTTCCCTCAGTCTTTCCTTAAGTCATGTCCCCCAGCTCCCTCACCATTTTGTCATCCTCCGCTAGACTCCGTCCAATTTGTCCGCATCCTTTTTGTAGTGGCGGGGAGGGGAAAAACTGAACACAGTACTCCAGATGTGGCCTCACCAGTGCTGAATAGAGGGGAATAATCACTTCCCTTGACCAACTGGCAACACACCTACCAATGCAGCCCAGTATGCTGTTAGCCTTCTCAGCAACAAGGGCACACTGCTGGCTTATATTCAGTTTATTGACCACTGTAACCCCCAGGTCCTTTTCTGCAGAGCTGCTGTCCAACCACTCAGGCCCCAGCCTGTACTGGTGCACGGGGTTGTTCCATCCTAAATGCAGGACTTTGCACTTGTCCTTGTTGAACCTCATGAGATTTCTTTTGGCCCAGTACTCCAATTCGTCTAAATCCCTCGGAATCTTAACCCTACGCTCCAGCATATCTACTACTCCCCACAGCTTGGTGTCATTGCAAACTTGCTGAGGGTGCACTCTATGTCATCTTCCAAGTCGTTGATGAAGACATTGAACAAAACTGGTCCCAGGACCTACCCCTGGGGCACTCCACTTGATACCAGCTGCCAACTAGACACTGAGCCATTGATTACCACTCTCTGAGCCCAATGCTCCAGCTAATTTTCTATCACCCTTATATCAATTCATTCAGCCCATACTTCCTTAGCTTGCCTGTGAGAATGTTGTGCAAGACCATATCAAAAGCCTTGCTAAAGTCAAGGTACACCATATCCACCAGTCTCCCCGCATCCAGTCACCTTGTCATAGAAGGCAATCAGGTTGGTCAGGCATGACTTGTCCCTGGTGAATCCATGCCGACTGTTCCTAATCACCTTTTTCTCCCCTAAGTGTTTACAAATGGATTCCTTAAGGATCTGCTCCATGAATTTTCCAGGGACTAAGGTGAAGCTGACTTGTCTGTAGTTCCCTGGATCCTCTTTTTTCCCCATTTCATAAATACAGAAACTATGTTTGCCCTTTTCCAATTATCTGGGACCTCTCCTGATTGCCTTGATTTTTCAAAGATGATAGCTAATGGCTCTGCAATCTCATCCGCCAACTCCCTCAGCACCCTTAGGTGCATCCCATCTGGCCCCATGGACTTGTACACATCCAGCTTTTCTAAGTAGCCCCTAACCTGTTCTTTCACCACTGAGAGCTGCTGACCTGCTCTCCAAATTGTGCTGCCCAGTGCAGTAGTCTGGAAGCTGCTCTTGCCTGTGAAGCCAGAAGCAAAAAAGGCATTGAGCACTTCAGCCTTTTCCTCATTCTCTGTCACAAGGTTGCCTCCCCCATTCAGTAAGGGACCTACACTTTCCCAATCTCCCTCTTGCTACCAACATACTTATAGAAACCCATCTTGTTACCGTTCACATCTCTTGCTAGCTCCAACTCCAACTGCGCTTTGGCCTTCCCGACTTCATCCCTGGATGCCCAAGCAATTCTCTTATATTCTTCCCTAGTTATCGCTGCAAGTTTCCACTTATAAACTGCCATTTTGTGATTTAGTTTACTGAAGAGTTTCCTGCTAAGCCAAGCTGGTCTTTTGCCATACTTGCTAGTCTTCCTGTACATTGGGATGGTTTGTTCCTGCATTCTCGGTAAGGCTTCC
>NW_005841999.1:2810189-2840725 GCF_000455745.1 Alligator sinensis | reverse complement strand
TTTGGCTTCCCAGGGATCCTGCCCATGAGTTCCCTGAGTGAGTCAAAGCCTACTTTTCTGAAGTCCAGGGTCCTTACTCTGCTGCTCTCTATCCTTCCTTTCTTCAGGATCCTGAACTCAACCATCTCATAGTCAATGTTCCCTCTAAGGCTTAACGATCCATGAGCGTGCCGCTATGGTCCGTGAGCTAATTGGTCTCACCTCCCCTTTTTGTTCTTCAGGATCCTGAACTCAACCATCTCATAGTCAATGTTCCCTCTAAGGCTTAACGATCCATGAGCGTGCCGCTATGGTCCGTGAGCTAATTGGTCTCACCTCCCCTTTTTGGTGCACTGAACAAATTATTCTCACAACATTATTTGGGAGAAAAGATTCTTGAAATACTAAACTATATATATTATATATTTTATTTTTAAAAAATTAAAATATAAAAAACCCTACCAAAACAAAAAAGTTTGTGTATAATTCTCCACCTGAGGAGAGCATGCAAAAGAGAATGGATTTCATGTGACAGACATAGATCACATCATTTAATATACTCTGTAAAGCCTTGTGCATCTTGCCACTGGGCAGACCAGGCAGCAAGGAGGCACGTGGTGTTGGGGCTCGGGGCGAAACTCATCCGAAGGAGCTGAGGAGCGGAGCAGTTCCCCGGAGCCAGTGGAGCCTGCCTCAGCCCCAGGCCCTGTCCCCACCCCCGCCTTGCCTTGGGGTGGAGCCACTGCCTGCCCTGTGCCACTCTCTCTCCCCACGGGGATGTCGGCGTGGTGAGGAGTGGAGCACAGCCGAGTGGTAACTAACCCAGTGCTTCTGCTGTGCTCTGGGTTTCTAGGAAGCCACAGCCCAGCTCCTCTCCGGGTGGGTGCGCAGCATTACAAAGTTAATGCGCGGCAAGATTTTTTTTTGTGCACGGCTGCACATGCACACACCTTAGAGGGAACCTTGCTTGTGGTCACTGCTGCCCAAGTTGCCACCCACTACTACATTCCCCGCCAATTCTTCCCTGTTTGTTAGCACCAAGTCAAGAAGTGCATGGCCCCTAGTTGGCCACTCCAGCACTTGCACTGGAAAGTTGTCCCCAGTACTCTTCAAAACTTCCTAGATTGTCTGCGCACTGCTGTATTGCCCTCCCAGCAGATGTCAGGGTGATTGAAATCCCCCATAAGAACCAGGGCCTGTGATTGGGAAACTTCTCTGCAAGCTGTTTGAAGAAAGCCTCATCCACTATGCACTGAGCAATCATATGGCTTTTTTACATAAAGTGCAACCCCTCCTCCTCTTCTCCCCTGCCTCTTCCCCACTTCCCAATAAGTCTTTTGTGTCCCCTTTTAGATCACCAGCATCTTGTCTCTTTTTCTGTTGCTGTTGAACAAGAATAGAAGATGAAATGCATGTTTGTAGGGAACACTTTAAAACTGAGCTGCAGTTTTGGTGCTGGAAGGACCCTTTGACTGGACAAGTAGAAAGCAAATGTGCTGTGCACTATATAACAAATGGCAGTGCAAAAATATCTCACTAGAGACAAGCAATAGTCAGGAAGTAAAAGAAGAAGAACTTGTGGTAACAAGCAAGTAATTCAAGAGCAGAACAGAAGTTCAGGGGTGACAAAGAAAGGGAACAGAGCCCTTTATGGTGAATAAATACTTTTAGACAGGTATTGATCTCACACAGGGAAAAACAGTGTACATTGGCCATCATGAAATAGCACTTATTGGGGGTTAAACATGCAGGAATGAGGTTACAAGTGGTGAATAGAAACAAAGCATTTGTTTCTGATTAGAAAGTCTTTTGGAGAATGGGAGTCTTTTCTGCTATCAGTCTTATTCTCAGATATATGCCTTAAAAACAAAGATGTTTTCAGAGGTACAGAGGTGAAATCCTAGTATCCTTGGTCAGTAGGACTTTTGTCATTGATTTCACTGGAGCCGAGCCTCCAGCCCAGGAGGTGTAGTCTGGTCAACAGTAGCATGGGGCTGATTACAGAACAAAAACAAAGGCAATTTTGCATATACTCTTTCCTTCTTGTTGCCTGTGCTATTGTAGCTACTGCTGTACCTCCCACCCTTAACCCTGGCTGAACGTTGGACTTGGAATAGTTGGGTGTCTGCTTGTTCCATTAGCTAGACTAATGACATTGGGCTCCTCCACTTGTAAGGTCACCTGAAAAAGGTGAATGCCCATAAATAAAAAAGTGAGAGTCAGCTTTTTCCTAAGGGAAAATAATGTGCTAAATTTTGTCATTTTTCTCCAACTGTTTTATTATTCCTTACCTGTTGAGAGAAAAGTGATTAAGCAATGAGTATTAAATTTACCACATTAAATTTATCACATTAAGTTTTGTGATAAGCTGATGAAACAGAGGGAAGAACAACAATGATAAGTAGCAATGACTAAACATCATCATAGTGTAAGTCCCATTCTCTTTTCATTTATGCTGGTGCAAATCTAAAGCATCTATATAGAGTTCAAAAGAATTCCTCAAAATTTACGTCAACATGAACAGACTTTTTTGGGTAGACTTTGTATTCACCACGGTCTTTGCCCAATACCTGGGCTATAATGGGGTAGCTCCCTTTGTGTGCTACTTTGTAAATACGACAACATTTTCCACCTAGACTACTAACAACTTTTACCTTTTCATGCATCTTTTCCAAGGTTTCTCATTTTGATGGATTACTGCTGCCTTTTGAGAGTCCAGGTATACTTCCATCACAAATTCTTGGACAATAACGTCTCAGGCCAGTGAGGTTTTGAACCTTGTGAATGTGCAGAAGCCAGAAAAAGTGTTCAGAATTATCCTTATGGCAATGACATGCCTTTAAACATCTGACTGGAAGTCCATAGAAATCCCTGAAGTCCCAACATTAACTAAAGTGACCTCTGATTAGCTGCTAAACCTCCTTTGAGAGGACTTCAGTTCATCTGATCTGCTCAACAGTCACAGCTCCAAGTCTCTGAGATGAAATGATGTTTTTATTAGCATTCTTATTAGGGCTGTGCAAAATTTTGCTGCCAGTTTTGTTTCAAAGCTGTTTCAACCTGTTTTGAGGTCAAAACAGCAAAATCAAAATGCAACAGATACAGTTGAAGCAGCCTCAAAACAAAATGAGGCAAGTCGAAACATTTTACCGTTTTGACGGTGTTTAAACGTTTCGCCCATAGGCTATAATGGGAAGGACAGAACAACCTATAACTGTTATTTCTAGCCTGATTTGGATGAAATGTGCAGGAGTGGTAACCCATTCAGAGGGTATAAAGCCTACCAAGTTTCAAGGAGATAGGTGCAGGGGGTCAGGGAAACTGCACCCCAAAATCCTGAAATCAAAACTCATGTCACGTATACATGTTAAGCCACAATGGAGTCAAAACTGCAGGCCTGTTAGCCCCTGCAGAGGCCAGAAAGCCTGACAAGTTTCAAGGAGATGGGTGCAGGGGTTTGGGGGAAACTGCACCTCGAGCTGCAAACAAGCAAAACTCGTGACATGGGTGACACTGTGTGTGTTAAGGTGCAGCAGGGTGAAAGCTGCAGGCCTGATAGCCCCTGCTGAGGCCACAAAGTCTGCCAGCTGTCAAAGAGATAGATGCAGGGTGTTCGGGGAAACGACCTCAAATTCCTAACAGCAGCTAGAGGTGCAGGGCCCCAGGCCCCGCTGCACCTATCTCCTTGAAACTTGGCAGGCTTCATGCCCTCAGAAGGGGCTACCATTCCTGCAGGTTACAACCACATTAGGCTAGAAATGAGAAAGTTATATGCTGTTTTGTCTTTCCCCATTATATCCTACAGGTGAAATGTCGAAACAGTTTCGCCATTTCAACCCTGTTTCAACCGAACAAAATAGAACAGCTGTTTTGAATGGAAACAAAATTAGAAATGAAACACTGTTCCATCAAAAAGTTTAAATATTGGTCGAAACAGAACACCGCCATTTTGCACAGCCCTAATTCTTATCACAATAGTATCCCAGTAAAGAATGTGTAACAAAGTACAAATGCAGCATTGGGCAAGATCCTTGCCCCAAAGAGCTTATGATCAAGTGAAAGGGACAGTGAATCCATCACAAATGAAAGGTAGATCAAAGGTAACAATAAGATGATCAAAGTTACGTGGGGCAGGTGCATGAGCAACATAATGGTTTTGAATCTTCCAACATGTACTTCAGATGCTCTATTAATGCCCTACAAAGAGTGGTATTTTCAACATTTTCCCTTCAAGCAGAACTAAATTCAATCCTAAAACTTACTTCAACTTGTAGAGCATTTATACACATGCTCGGGAAGGGGTGGAGGGGTGCTTTAATTAGAGCGGCTCTGACAGCATCTCATGTATCAGCATTCCCACGTTAAAAAATGATGGCAGGGGCACTTTAACTAACTAAAGCTCATTTGACAAACTTTAAAGTGCCCTCGCTGCCATTTTTAAGCGGGGGGATACTAGTACATGAGATGCTGGAGTCTGCTAGAGTGTAGTAATTATCACGCTCCAACAGACTCAATGAATTAAGTCTTCTCTGATGTGCTGTAATTACAGCATGTTGGATCAGCCTCGCTGCTCATGTATAGGTGCCCCTAGTGGCTAATTTGGGGAAATCTTGCTACTTGTGGTACTCAGAATTCTGGCAGACTAGGATAATGGATCAGATTCTGAGCTGGTGTAAAGCAGCATCATTTCATTGGCACACTACTCATTTCCATTAGCTCAAAATATAATCTTCTGTACCTTTTTCTGTAGTTCTTAGCAGAGAACAATGAGAGCTGATCACGGTGAATGCTGGTTGATATTTTATATCATCTCTTCTTTCTGTTTTGGAGGAAAACCAAGCTCTCAGCTTGTGACATTAGAGAATAACTCTTGAGCTGCAACAAAAAAAGGAAAAATAGAGCTAGCACTTCCACTTAAACATCATCATAACTCACTCAGTAGAAGTGTAGCTAGCAAGTGGTGCTCTGGTTTCATGTTCTCTTCTGTGGCTGAGTTCACTTCAAGTAGGAGAATCATAGATCTGCTCATAAAAATAAGCCTTTGATTCAACAAATTAAGTATATAACTTGGATAAAAACAGATATTTATTTTAATCTTTGCTAACTGGTATCTTCTTAAACATGTCCCCCTGCTGCTGTGTTTCTATGAATCACACATGCTGTGTGTATACTGATTCATGTGCAGACCGCCCTAAGAACTGCCTTTATTTTTTGTAGCACAGTAAATGTAGCTCTTGAAAGCATGACTTGGTAAGTGTTTTGTTTTGCTGAATTACAAAATTATATCTATTTCACATTTATTCTCTCTCTGTGCATATCACATACTGAACAAAGGACTTAATGTTTTTAATGGAAGAAAATAGAGCTAACTGAATATTAAATTGGCAGCCTCTTGGAACCTTGCTAATTTGAACCAGCGACTGGAAGACCCCATTGTATATTACTGAGATTTTTAAATTAGTGTCTAAGTAAACAAACAATAAATGTAGTTAAGCTTTGAATATGTAAGATGGTTTGTAGTAAGCTAGTATATTTCTGCAAGAGTAATGAAATTTAGTAATATGGAACTGTATTACTACTTGTGCTATTAAACCCTTGAGAGAGGAGTAGGGGCCTTCTACTTCATATGTTATGAAACAGCAATGAGCTATGATTGTGAAAAAAACAAGAGCAAAATGGAAATAGTATGAAATCGCTAAAGCAATTGTTGATTTGGAAAAGCCGTCCATCAAATGGGTTATGAATTTAGAACTAACTAGTGCTTTCCTGAGCATACACGCCCACAGTACTTTCCAAGCTTTTGTGGAGCATAATAATTGCATGTAGAACCTAATTATTCTGATTTGTCATTCTACCACATGAAAGCACTTCAAGTAAATGTTTTCTACTAATTTTGGTAAAACTCAAGATACTTGAACTTGATAAAATAGGCAAAATGTAATGTTCCCAACTGCATTCTAAGAATGTGTTATATTTTAAGGTAACAGGCTTGACCAAATACCATATGAAGTCAGTAGGTAACTTACTCAATGGGCAATGAAGTCATTTCTGAATGTGGAGTACGGAATTTGAAATGGTTAAAACAGATTATATTAACTAAATTTTCAAGATCTTGTCATATTCTTCATAGTTTTAAATCTGTGGAAAAATATTCAACTTTTTTTTATAGCTGCTATAAAGTTGATTAGCTTTAAAGTTCCTTTGGATCCTAGAGAAGGGATCCTTGCATCTGAAGTGACTTTTTTCCCCCCGAGAAACTAGTTTTAGTGTATTTAATGTGACTCATATTACTTTATTATACAAATGTTTAGATTAAGAATTATTCAAGAAATAATGATGCTTTGGGAAAATCTATGGTAATAAGAAAGAAACCTGGATGGCAGAAAAACCCTTTCAGGCAGATATTTATCTCCTAATGGACTATTTATTTTTTAAATGCCCAATAATAGATTTTCCCAAGGATGAAAAGTTACAAAAAAATCAAACTATTAGTGTTCAGTAGCTGGAGTTCAGTATCACAATAGAATGTAATTTGTACAGTGTTCCATATTTTGCAGCTGAAAGGGTTGTGAGGTTTGAAATACAAAGTCAAAGTGGCAGTACAAATTAAACTGATGCATCTGTGCTGTAGTGACAATTAATACCCTCATCAATGTGAACAGGTAACAGGTGCTAATTAAAATTAAAAGCTAGAGGGAGCAGGCATTAAAAAAAACTGCAAATAAATCATACTTGATTTACAATTTCATAAAAAGTCTGGAAGTTATGATCTGAAATTACCTTAAACACAACATCTATCAAACCATAGAACAATAATCAAGAAGTCATGTAATTAGAATATTCTGTAACTATCAGTATTTTCTCTACCTTGATACAGACAGACCAAGCAATCCCGAAAGTAAAAATTTATTTCAAGCAGTGGCTACCAATTTTTACAGAAATCTGTAACAAAAATCTTCAGACATTCCTTGACTTCTTTAAAAATCATAAAATTCCAAGTGCACGCCAATGATTGAATCCTGCAGCGGTGCACAAATTACATTTGTGAATGCACAGTACCTTGTGGGATTGACCCATGATTATGATTTGAGTTTCTTTGAGTCAGCACTGCAGAATTGTACCTACCTACTCCTCTTTTAATGGATAAATTAAAAATGTGTTCTTTTATTATCATGGTGACGTGGCAGATGTGTGAATTAAAAAAAATTATAAGGGGCACCAGCTACATAACTTTCCTTGAGCCAGATTGTGATATCTTTATTTATACGTGCCCTATGACCTACATTATACCATAGTACCAGAATACCTCACAACATCTCTTTGAGATAAGAAAGCATATTTAATAGATGCTAAATGAAAGGCACAGAGACTGAAGGGCAGAATTTTAAAGGTGTCAGTGCCTAACTCACTAAAATAAAAAAAAACAGGCCCTAAGTAACTGGCCCAGAGTTAGATTGTCTGTGGTAAAGCAGGGATGGAACCACTGGACCATCTTTCCTTTCATTAGGAACTATGATTTATTTTTAATGGGAGTTGAGGTTAAATCCACTATTCTTCAAAAATAACATTTGTGCCTGGCTTGGTAAATTTCCATGACAATATTGTGAGACTACATTCTACACACAGAAACAGAGGCACTGAAAACATGGGTTAATGAGGTTGAAGGAACAGAAATATTTCATAAAATAATTGGAGTAAATTGCCAAATTTTACAGGCAGATGGACCTGGGTGAAGCTTTCCATGCTTATGCATGGGGAAGTTGAGCAGTGTAGGAGGGGAAGGAAAGCTGGAAAGACGATATGAAGAAAAAAAAAAAAATCACTCCACACTCTGTCATTCATATACCCTTCAAGGTTGCTGTGCCCCTTCAACTCTCCAACTCTCTCTGCCACTATTTCTTTACTTTTTGTGTTTCTAAAAAAACAAACTAAAGCTTCAGAGGCCTCCATATATCTAGTTATAAGTTCTCCACATATTGAGTAATAAGCCTGTAAGCTGTAAGTTACAGAATATAGACAAGTGCTTTGTCTATAGCTACCTTCTCCTTCACCAAGCCACATTTAGAGTATGCTTGATGTTAGGTTATGGGAGAAAGCTGCATATCCAATTTCATGGTAATTATTGCCTTGAGCTTCTCCAGTTCATGTGCAAATGCATTTTATTTCACCTTACCTTACCAAATCAATACTTTTCTAAGGTTGATGGCAATAGGCAAGTTGCAAAACAGCAGACATGGATACACTGGAATCTGCAAACTTATATGCAGACAGTTCAGTGTATATAGCCAGTCTTCATTCCATTAAAATGGAGTTTGGGAGCCCCTGAGTGAGAAAACCACCCTTTAAATTATTTAACTACTCACCCATGGTATGAGAAGAGTCTAGAAAAAGTATTCAATACATTGTTTGCTTCACACTCACCCTGGTCAGGCTATCACAATTAACAGTTATTCCATTACAGCTGTTGTAATAATAAGAAAACTAAACGTACCTCTTTGAATGTAGAAACACATATGGGTGGTATTCGTATCAGAATGAAGAATTGAATTGGCTGAATTGGCCAGAGTTAGAATCAACATGACAGCATTAAGTGAAATTTGCCCAGCAGAGGAAGGTCAGTTTAGGTCTTTGGCAATCCCTCACAGTTGAGGATGATTGGCTTCCATGATCATCCTGTCTATGGATCCAAGAACAGCTGATGAGGTCAATGCAGGATCAACAGACTCTGTTGCAACTTGGGTACATGATTCTGTGCAGGGTGGGTAGCCCAGATCCTTCATTTTGTTCACAATATGCTGATTCTGCCGTTCCTACTTTTCCATCTCCTGTTATTGTCGTCATAGGTTTCAAAATACCGAGATCCTTTCAGCAGACTCTTCCTTCATTTGCGGCGGTCTTGGGCGATAGTTTCTCCTGAGTTGATGTCGATGTTTCATAGATTTCATAGACATCAGGGCTGGAAGGGACCTCGGAAAATCATCGAGTCCAGCCCCCCGCCCAAAGGGCAGGAAGTCAGCTGGGGTCATAGGATCCCAGCAAGATAAGCATCCAGTTTCATCTTGAAGGTGTTCAATGAAGGCGCTTGAACCACCTCCGGTGGCAGGCTGTTCCAGACCTTGGGGGCTCGGACAGTAAAGAAGTTCTTCCTTATGTCCAGCCTGAAACGATCTTGAAGTAGTTTGTGACCATTCGACCTCGTCATCCCTTGGGGCGCTCTGGTGAACAAATGTTCCCCCAGATGCTGGTGGTCACCCCTGATAAACTTGTAGGTGGCCATCAGATCACCCCTGAGCCTGCGCTTTTTCAGGCTAAAGAGCCCCAGGGCTCTCAGCCTGTCATCGTAGGGTCTGCTTCCCTGACCTCTGATCATGCGCGTGGCTCTTCTCTGGACTCTCATGTTACATGCCTTTAATTGAGCTGGGACAATAAAACTTGCTTCTGGAATTGGACATCCAGATGACATGGCTGGCCCAGTGAAGCTGATGTTGAATAATCATTGCCTCAATGCTTGTGGTGTTTGCTTGCAAGAGGCCACTAATGCTGGTGCATTTATTTTCCCACTAGATCTGAAGGAGCTTTTTCAGGCAGCATTCATGGTACTTTCCCAGTGACTTGAGGTATCTCCAGTACATTATCCATGCTAGCTCTGTACAGTAAGGTGGGGATCACAACTGCTTGATAAATCATGAGGTTGGTTTCAGATCTGATGTCAGTCTTTGAACACCTGTTTTCTCAGGCCTCTGAAGGCCGCACTTACACATCTGAGGCAATGTTGGATTTCTTTATTGATGTCAGCCTTCTGTGACAGAAGGCTTCCAAGGTACAGGAAATATCCAACATTTTCCAGTCTCACTATGAATCTGAATTACTAGAACTGGGGACTGCTCGTTAGGAGCTTGTTGATGAAGGATCTTAGTCTTTTGAATGTTAAGTGTCAGTCCCATTTTCTTCTATGCCCTCGTAAAGACGTTGACGATTGCCTGAAGGTCTGTTTCCGTGTGAGCAATCACAGAAACATCAGCATACTGGAGCTTGATGATTGAGGTCAGGGTGGTCTTGGTTTTGGCACACAGTCAGCTGAGATTAAAGAGTTTACCATCCATTTGGTAGGCTAGATCCACTCTGACTGGAAGCTTGTTGGTGGTCAGATGTAGCATCACAGTAAGGAATATTAAGAAGAGTGTTGGAGCAATGATACAACCTTGCTTAAGTCCCATCATAACCTCAGAGGGATCTGTGATAGATACATTATTGACAACCACCACTCAGATACCATCCTGGAGCACGCAAAGAAAGATGATGAATTACAGTGGGCATCTGTACTTCAGAAGGATCTTCCACAGTGCTCCTCAGTTGACAGAGTCAAAGGCTTTTATGATCTTAAAGAGGTCATATAGAGAAATTTATATTGTTCCTGGCATTTTTTTCTGGAGCTGAAGATAATCAATTGTGCCTCTTGATGCCCTAAACATACACTGAGATTCTGGGAAGAGCTCTTTAGCAAGTAGGAGGCAGTTCATGAGGGTTCTAAATATGATCTTTCCTGTGGTGGACAGCAAGGCAATCCCTCTGTAAACTTCCACAGTTGCACTTGTCTCCTTTCTTAAAGATTGTCACAATCATGGCATCACTGAGGATACCTGGGATTTCCTCATCATTCCAAATCCTTAGGTTGAGGACATGGAGCTGTAATGTGAGCTCCTCTCCCTGTGCTTGAAGTTTTCAGCAGGGATTCAGCTCCAGATGCCCTATCATTCTTCATCTGCTTGATGGCTTTCCTCACCTCAAGGGCTGGAGGGACTCTGAGATCATCTCAACTGGCTGTTGTGGGGTGGAATTAACAACATTCTCAAAAATGAAAGTCTTCAAAATGCTCCTTCTAATGGGCATTAATGGCTCCTCTTTCCTTGATCATGTCTCCTCCATCCTTAGGTTTCATTCTTGGACCATAGATGGCTTTCGTGGCATCCATAAAAACACATATCTCATGGATGTCAGTGAGATGTTGAATCTCCTTCACCTTGTCTTCCCACCATCTGTTCTTCATATTGTGGGTCCTCCTTTGGACCTCTGCCTTGGATTGTTGGAAATTCAATTTCTTTTGTTTGGAGTTGACGTTGTTCTGCCAAGTACAAAAGGCTTTGTGCTTGTGGTCAATCAACTCTCAAATTTCCCACTCATTCTCATCCAACAAGGCAATGACAGAGCAGGCCCAGGGGTTCCATGGAGACTGGCCCCAGCAGCACTGGCAGGGTATGGCTGGGCAGGGAGCTGCTCTGGGGCTGGGATCCTGTGGCAATGACAGCATGGTCTGGAGCCAGGTCAGAGTCACAATCCATTGCCTGCACACCCCTGCCTGGGGTGTGCAGGCAATGGAATGCAGTTCTGCCCTAGCTCTGGATCACGCTGTCACCACTGCAAGTTCCCAGGCCTGGAGCAGCTCCCTGCTCACCTGCGTGCCCTGCCAGCGCTGTTGGGGCTGGTCTCCATGGAAACCCTGGCCCCGCTCTGTCACTGTCCCACCACTCCTGGGGTCTCCACAGAAACTGGCTGCAGCAATGTGGGCAGCGGCTCCTGGGAAATAGAGTCTGCCAAGGGCTGGACTTTGTCCACCCCTATTTTAAAGCAACTGCTCCTGCCAATGTCAGAGATAGGATACTGCCCAGGTGGACCATCAGTTGGACCCAGTATGGCACTTATGTTCTTATATTAACTTACTCCAAAGTCTCACAAAGCTTTTTGAGATGTGCTTTCAAGAAGTGATCTCCCCAATAAAATAAAAGCATTCAAATTGTCCATAACAAGGGTCGTTGTTCCATGCTGCACAATCAGCAAAAAAATCTCCTTACCAGTGGTTGCTGGTAAGATTCTTGCAACAATCGCAATCAACCATACAGATCAAGTAGTGGAGAAATGTTTGCCAATGTAGTTTCAAAAAAGGGAAAAGACTGACACACATGGACTCTGCTTCATGGCACAAATAAGAGAAATGCAAAACCCAGAACATTGATTCTACTTTAATTCATAATGGTATTTGAAACGGTCAGTGAAAAAAGGTTATGGAAACTTAAGACTGGCAGCTCTGACAATTTCATGATGGGATAATGGCAAGAGTGATGGAAGACAGGAATATCTTCAATCCATATTCAGTAATAAATGGTGTAAAACAGGGCTGGGTCTATGCACCCTCATTATGTATTGCCTTGTTTGCTAGTGAGCTGCTAGTTGCTTTTCTGTGCTTTTTTTAAATAGGTATTCAGATTAGATTCAGGACTGTCTGAAAACCGTTTAATTCAGACATTCAGCTGCCGCAAGCAAAAACAAGGTACATGAGGAATTTGTTCATGAAGTTGTGTTTACTGATGAGTGTGCTTGGTTGTGTGTTCCCAGAAAGATATACAAGTCATCATGAATTATTTTACAGCTGCATATTCACAATTTGGATGGACTATTTAGCCTTAAAAATAGGTTATTTATAACCCTTCCCTACATACTACCACCAGTCATCATAAGTGGGGGAAGAGGTGGAGGGCATGTGCTTCAGACTGCAGATGCATTCTACCGAATTTCAATTTCTTCCATAAAGTCCACCTTATTTATGAAGTTTCTAACAAAATCTGTAAATCCAGTGCAACAGAATGAAAGGTTGTGTAATGATTTTGAGATAGGAGAGGTTTAATTTTGCAGACGAAACTGAGAGTCTATAAGGCAATAAAGCACCCTGCTCCTAGCTCGTAGCCTAGAAGATATTCTCCTGTAAGATAACTGTGGTCTTGAATCCCCTTATGCTAAAGGAGGCAAAGAGTCTAGGATTTCTATATGCAGGATGAAAGTCCTAATGAGTGAGTTGCTGGGTAAAAAATGTGGGTGGGTATAATCCCTCTTCCCCTTACTTTTGAAGACATTTTAGTAGCTGTGCTCTCAGAAGGCATACTAGATTGAACCTTATAGGCTAGATAGGTATGTGAGCTGGAGCTAGACTCAGGCAGTTGTGGGCATTCCCAGAAATAGAAATCTACATGCAGAAATTTGATGACAGATGTGTAGGTGTGTAGGAAAAGAAAATTGTGCCTCTTCAATATACTAAAATTCTTTTGAGTGTGTCAATAACACAGTTCCTCAGGGGAAAATAGTTGATGTCATTTATTTGGACTTTCAAAAAATAAAAGCCTTTTAAAATTCCTCAGAATAGGCTGTTAAAGAAAGTAAGTATTCATGAGGTGAGAAGTAAAGTACTATCATACATTAGAAACAGTCTAAAAAGCAGACACCAGAGCAGGATTATATGGCCGATTTTTTGTCATGTCAAAAGATTAACAGTGCAGTGTCCTAAGCTCTGTTCTAAGGCCAGCATTGTTCAATAGTTAAATGGTATCAGGAGCAGGGATGAACACTGAGGGAGCAACATTTGTTATTAACATAGAATGATGTTTGTTAAGCAGAACTAGGGAACATTATGAATGACCTGGATTAACAAAGCAGATGAACAGGCATGATGACAGATTAAATGCAAGGCTGACGTGTTCAGGGAAATAATTGGAAATATATTAATTGTGAGGTTTTAAATTAACTGTAATCACTTAACTGTAACTATAACTGCTATGGTTATCTCAATGACAACTTCTGCTTATGTGCAGAATAAGAAAACCAAGTATTAGGATGTGCAAAAATAGGGCTAGAAAATAATACCGAAAATATAATGCTGTGTAAATAATGGCCACAATTCTGTAGTCACTGGGCACATCTACCCATGATGCTATGTTGCTGCAGAAATGCATTATGACAACATAGCATCCACGGGGAAAAACCATGACACCACAGCTATGTCGCCATAGTGGTGCACACACCCATTTTAGAGCATCGCTACAGTGACGTATACTGCCTAAAAATAACCGTGTGTGTACGCAGTACCAGCTGTTACTATGCTGTTTTTTAGTATTTCCCAAAGGAAGTATTAAATGACAGCAGAAACAATGGCGCCAGAACGGCCCATGTAGACATGCCTACTGTCTAAATTATTTAGAAAAGGGAGCATTGAGGATCGGCAACAAGATGATTAGAGGTAAGGGCAGGCACTTAAGGGTGAACAAATTAAAAGAATAGATTTTGCAACAGTTTAGAATAGACAGTAATAATAGGAGTTGGGAGGAAGCAGAGCAGGAGAGAGGGGGCTCGGCGATTGGCTGCGGGGGGACCCCAGGTGCCCCCCCAGACCCAGGAGGCACCAGTCGCCAAGCTGGGGGGCGGGGGGGAGACCCTCATGTGCTCTGGGGTGGACCCAGAAGTGGACTTGAAGTACTTCTGGTCCACTTCTGGGTCTGCCGCCAAATGCATGGAGGACCCTTCCCCCCCGCCTCCCCCCCGTGCTCCCTTGGGATGCTTCATCCGCCCCACCATGTCAGCATTCACGAGCTGCACCTGATACCTTGAGGTACGTAGAAAAAACATAAAGCTGTGTCTATGGCCAGATCATTGAATCTCTCCAGATCGAATTGGAGGCTTCTGATTTGATTCAGAGAGATTAATGGGTCTTCTGATTTGATTTAGATTCCAAGATTTGGCCACCGAATGTCTTCCAAATTGAATCGGCGACCAAAGCTTCACACAGCTCTACCTTTTATAATATCAGAAATATATATTATATATCTAAAATAGCATTAATGATATTTATACATAGGGCTGAAGGGGGTCTCAAGAATACATCTACATCAACACCCTGGTCAGAACAGATCATGGAGGCAAACAACTCAATAGCAGCAAATAAATAAAATCTATAAATAAGTAAATAAATAACAGAAAAGAAAAAGAAAAATACTTTTTATGATCCATGAGAACAGCAACAAGTTACTTCAGCTATGCCTTCCACGCTGCAAGACAGAAGTTGTGCTTATATGAATTGTCTTCCTAAGTACTTAATAGGATTCTAACATGGAGCCTTAAACATTGGTGATGCATAGGGGATGCACATGGATGCATGTGCATCCACTTAGTTGGCCGTGCCCCCTGGAGATTGGCCACTGCCACCACTGCTGGCAGGGTCTGTGGGCAGTCACCGATTGCCGCTGGCAGTGTTTGCAGGATATAGGCAATGCGTTTAGCAGGGCACATGCCCACCCCCGAGATTGGCCCTTGTTGGCCAGGCAGTGGGGGGCACCAGCTGGTTCCCCACCCCCCACAAGATTGTGGGGGCACTGAGAGAAGTGCCGGTGCAACAACTAAACCATATGCAGCCTTCACCCAAGCTGTTAATATAACACATGGTGTACTAGGAACCTAAAGAATTTTCAGAAACTATAGAAATAATTTTAGAAGATAATTTACTTGACTAGAGCTCCCTGGTGGGAACCCATCTCCACAACTACTCATTCTTCTACAGTCATCGATCCTGCACTGGTGATTGGGTTGCAGCTGATATATTTTGTGTGTCAAGTCTTCACATTTTTGCCACTGGGTATTGGCCTCATGCAGTTTTGCAACCTTTCTATTTATAACCATTCAGGCTATATCATGGTGCAAGGCCATGGTGATCTGTTTCACAGGCCAGTAATTTCTGATGAGAAAAATTTAAGATTAATGGTGACATAATATAGTAAAGAGAAACTAATGATGCTTTTAGACAGGAATGAAATACCACTCAGAATATATCCTGTGGGTATATAGGTTTTTGGAAGAGAAACAAAACCCCTCAGCACTAAGAATCCTTTCTAGAGCATGAAGCCCTGCCCTTGGTGAATCTGTAATCCAGAGCCTAGTTGGAGTACACTGACTGACATGGGTGTGTGAAACAGGCCCTATTCAATTTGGATTTGGCCTGAATTGGGACAGTGATTCAATTTGTTGATTCGGATCACTGTCCCCGATTTGATTTGGCGAAATCCGAATATGAAGATTTGATGCTGATTCTGAAAAAAATTATCATTTTGGCCATAGACACAGCTTTAAATGTTTTTTTGACTTACCTTACGGTACCAGGCGCAGCTTGTGAATGCTACGATGGTGGGACGGATGGAGTGTCCCACAGGAGTGCAGGGAGGGTTCCCCACGTGCTCAGAGGCGAACCTGGATGTGGACCAGAAGTACTTTGTCCACTTCTGGATCCACTGCTGAGTGCGTAGGGCTCCCCACTCCCCGCCCTGGTGATCAGCCACAGAGGGACACTGGGTGTCCCCCTCAGTTCCAGGAGGCACCAGTTGCTGAACCGGACAGCTGCTGCATGCTCCCCGGCAGCCCCGGAAGTGGACCAGAAGTGCTCCTGGTCCGCTTCTGGGTCTGCTGCCAAGCACTCTGGGGAACACCCCATGTTCCTGTGGGACACTCCATCCATCCCACCATCTCAGTATTCATGAGCTGCCTGGTACCTTGAGGTATGTAGATAACACATTTAAAACCGGGTCTATGTCCGAATTGCCAAATCTTCCTGAATTGATTTAGAGGGTTCTGATTCGATTTGGAGAGACTAAAGGGTCCTCTGATCTGATTGGGATTTGGAGATTCGGCCATCAAATTGGGCCAAAACTCTGCCGAATTGAATCAGGGACTGAAGCTTTGCACAGCCCTACTGGCTGAAATGACACTCACAACTCAAGATATTCAGCTAAGTTAATAAATCCCCACCTCCACCCCACATGGGAGTATTCCATCTCTATTCCATGTCTATTTCCATCTACTTGCTCTCTTGCCTAGCATACTGTTAGATTTTAATCCTGTTGGGAATCAGTTAATATTAACATTTAAAAAAAATACAATTCTAAGCTGTCACCTAGGCAAATATGCCATGAAACTGTATAATGGTGACCAAGATGCAGCATTCCAGCATCCTTCCCCTATTTATATGCACACCTCCAGATTAAATGAAGGACATCATGTATTCTTAGGGCACCTATGTAGAAACTGCTTACTTAGTGGGATGGTATTGATCAGCACAGGCCCTGCATTAACAGCAAGAACTAACAAGTTCTCAAAGAGCTCATGCTATAAATGCTCTTTTTCACTGGTTTTGTCCCAAGCACCTTTAGACAAATCATTTGAACTACAGAATTTCACTGCCTCCTTTCCACGTTATTCCTTCTCTAGAATTTTTCAAGGGCAGTTGCCTTATATAGAACCAGCCAAGAGAATACAAAATCAAGTATTTTACTGCCCTTGGCAGCAGTATTACCAGGGCACTAGATCTGGCCATTCTGAAACCACAATGAAATTTGCTTTTTATAACTATATATAGGGTTTCATAGGTTTAAAAATCCAATTGTGCAATTAAACTTCACATTGAGTTTATAAACCTTGGCTTTATGCCAGAAGGTAGTTTTATCAAAAGATTGGGGAAAAAAAGTAGGTTCAACACTTTCAAGTCAAAGTGGCACAATTTTGAAATCATTTCTAAAAAATATGAATAAAATTTAGATGAAAGAACATACTGATGTGGAAGCATCATACAGCTACTTTGGACTATTGATCATGAAGGTGCATGTGGTAATGGAGGTGTCCTTACACTTCAGTACCATTTTGCAAACTTCTTGATGCCATTCTTAAAAAAAAACTATCTTCACATTAAAATTATTTTTTGCTGATTTATTTTTATGATTAATGACATAATTTAATGTGAAGCATCCCTTTTGGAGACTTGCAAAAAGTAATTTTCTCATTTTCTCATGTGTTTTAAAATGTAAAATATACCATCAGATACAGATTTTGTTGCTGACTTGCAGAAAAGATTTTATACACCTTTTACTGCCTATATAAATTGCTGAATTAATGTGTTTTATTAATAACTTTATTTCTTTCCAGTCTTTCTATATCGTCTTTGATCTCAAAGGAATTTAAGATTTGACCATTCATAACATTCGCAAACCATAGGCCAATCTAGCGATATAAGTAAAATTACATCTACTTTCATCAGGATTGAATTTACACAGATAGTCACAGTGAGGCTTATGTTACCTACTGCTGTAATGTATCAGCTGTTTAACATTACACAGTACTATTACATAAACATTCACTTTCAGAGCATCTCATTGAAAGGTTTGGAAGGAATTCATATAGAATGAAATTACTCAAGGCAAGTTGAACGAAGGCACTGAAGTTAATACCACCAATGCCTGCAAATATTTAATGACCGTAACCATATTTACAGCTAGCTCAGCTGAAAAATGGCACCTTTCAGAGAAGTGTACCCACAAGGGAATTAGTACCGATTCTGAGGAAAAACTACTTCTTGAATCCTGAATGCTGCTTCTGGCAGAAATTGGTTGTCTTCAGAGTTCTTTCATCGAATTCTTCCATCCAACTCTGTTTCAACTGTGAGATATGGGCTCACATGCAAGATGGTATGACAATAGGGCATGAGATGTGAAGCAAGACCAAACAAGCATCAGCCATGTAATTACACAGAGGCATTCTTTTGAGGCATGACACCCATAGAGAATTTAGCCCAACAATGACTTTTTATTTTTTTGTTAGCTACTTGTTCAGAACAGGACATTCATTAGCAAAGTTATAAGGCAGGAAGACTGCAGTCCATCTACTGAAAAAAGGCAATAAAAACATCAATCCTCTCTAGGATATCTAGGCAAAAAGAGCTGTGCTCTTAAGCTTAATTTGTTCTGTTATCCTTGTATGTGGATATTCTTTTTCAGTTAAAGTCCTAGTTTTATAGATGTTTGCCATTTTAACTTTCCATGTAATTTGAGTGCACAATACTATAAATCCTATTCAACCAAATAATCTCACTGCCTTCAATTGGATTACACACAAAACTGAGGGTTACTCAAATGAATAAAAGGTTGCTAGATTCTACCTTAAGTTAATTTGTAGTTTATATACCAAGTACATATTTGCACACAGAAATTTTCAAATCCATAAAGCCTGACTATCCTCACAAGAAGTGAATAAATAAATTTCCAAGTTTGCAACACGATACTGAGAAATCATTTTGATCCCAAAAAATCTAATGTTATTCCTGGCTCAGGACAAATTCTAATTTCATAACAGTTCAGCTTCCAGACTTTGAAGCACTTACAGGAAATAGAAGTCAGCCTCTGATGAAAAGCCCACTTACCTGAAAGGAATACATTGCAAAGGTGACCGCATTAAGGAACCTGTTGGCAGGCTCTACCAATTGGACGACATGTTTACATGTCTTTTCCTTTAGTTTGCAGCTGTTGCTTATCTTTGAACATCCTAGTTACAATGCAGATGAGGTCTAGCTATCTGAACTCTGATTTTCTGGAGTTTGGATGATTCAAAATTGAGAAATATTTCCTTGAACTGTCCTTTTATTTATTTGCCATTTTAATTTTCAAAAAAATTCTCTGAGCTATTTAGATAATCAGGGTTAATCAGTACATAGTTTATATATACAGAAAAAAAACTATACTCCGCATCCTCACACCATAAGCAACTGATATACAGGAAGGAAGAGAAGTCTGGGAAATAGGAAAGTTTAGAATTCCAAATCCCAACTTCACAATGGACTTGTTGATTACGTCTTCAGCAGGGCCATCAGTTCCATACCTCAGCTTCCCAACTGGGTAAAAATTGAGCTCCTAATATTCAAATGGTGCTGTGATTGTTTGTACAGCACTTTAAATACACTGCTATAGAAATGCAACTTAAAATTTTTCTCTCTGCAAAAATACATCTTCCTTACTATTTAAAAACATCTAATTACCATTGCCCAAAATAGGACTGTAGAGCTTACCACAATTTTTAATTTTAGTACAGATTCCTACTTAAAAAATAAAATCTGTTATGTAAATGTATGAGATTATATTACAATTTCATAATGGAGCTCATGTATCTGATTTTGATCATATATGATTGCGACTAGAATGCTAAACAGCAATGATGACCTCTATTCAGTAGAAACAGACATACAGATTCTATTGTATTTTTAAAATTTAAATAATGAAATATTAGGGAGCAATTTAAGCAAAACAAATACACTTGGGTCAAAGGAAGTTTAGTGCTAATTCCACTTCATACATAATAATGCACATTTTACCTATTTGGAAAAAATTCACATTTATTTACTGTCAAACAGGTGTTAAACTTTACATTGGATATTAGTGATGGGCTCATTATTAACAGTTTACACAAAGGGATGAAAAAAAGCAGAATTTTGCAGAAAAAATTTACATTTCATTAGATCTTTATCATAAAATAAATTAATTACTAAATATAGGCAGAAGGAATATGGAAGAGTACTATTCATGTTTAATTTTATTTTTTAAAAAGGAGAGGCACCTTTGTTCACCAGAAAGTTTGTGAGACGTGTCCAGTGTCCCCTTTTCCCCTCCCAACTCAACCCTGATTAAAGAATGAACAGGGAACTGATTTACAATCTTAGCTAGATTTTACCAAATTTGTGCAAGGCTTGGCATAATTGGCTTCTAAGAAAAATTTCTCCCCCGATGTTATGTTCTTTTGGCAATAAAAAATTTAAACGTAAGAATAAAAACTAACTTGTCAAAGCAGAACACTGTTTACAGTGAAAAATAAGTGAAAATGGGTAGAACTTGCATTTTAAACATACTATAGTACTATGAACAGAGTGTAATAAAAACAGCTTATAACATGTGCAACCAAGAGCTTTTCACAATATTTTCTTCAAACTCTTTAAAATTATTTTAATGACAATTATATTTCAGTTGGACACAAATGTATTTATTTTACCCTAGCAATAGAACAAAATATAATTTCTTTAGCCATTTTTCATGAGAACAGTTCATTGTACAGTTGAGGAAATATATGAAATAAGGCCTGTGGCTTGATTGCTAGTGGTTAGACATGTTTTCAATCTTTGCCTTAATGGAAAAGATTTGCAGTGAACTGCAAACTGATGCAGAATCTCTCTCCTGCTTTTGCAAGTCTTGTCAGGAATAGTAAGGTACAGTAAATTTGTCCCACAGGATTTTAGAGCCTACGTCTTGTATATAATACAATGCAGGCCTACAAAAAAAATGGTGCAGCCATATTTACAAATTTAGTTCACAAACTGCTGCAGTAAAATGGCTGGGAAGTTTTTTCTTTGTTTCACAATTTCCTTAAATTCAGCAGCAGAAGATAATCTTAAAATACCTTGTTGGTATCTCTTTTCTTTGTAACAAATAATTCATTTTAGTATACTCTGTGTATATACAAAGTTTTTGTTTTATAAAAATTCACAGAACTGCAAGGTCCATCATCCCCTCTACATTGGAGAACCACAGGGTGAACAGAATTGTCTCTTCGAGCAGATATGAGGGAGCCTGCATGGGGCCAATTAAGTCTTTTTAATACTTGTATGTGGCCTTTAATATTTCTTTGCTACACTATTAAAGGCTTGTCACTAGTTGCATTTGTCCTTCTCTAACATCCCCTTCAGGAATACATCCTTCCTTGTTAATGGGAATTATATAGCCATCGCTATTACCCCTGCTGATTTGATAGTACATCTGAAGCTGATGGCCAGCTCCAAGATTTGGCATGCTTTTGTAGTAAATGTCCTCATTCTCACTCCTCCTGGAGGGAGAGAGATCTTCTTCAACATCAGGGCTGCTCTCTGGGTAAGGAGAGTCTCTAAGATTGGGCATGCTTGTGTAAAGAGAGTCTCTGTTGGGGGACTGTAGGTGGTCTTCAGCCTCAGCTGTCAGCTGTGAGACATAGCTGTCAGTTCCTTCGGTCTTCACTTTCTTCTGTGGCTGGTACAGAAGGGAGTGAGTCCGTTGAGGAATAAGTGGTGCCTCAAGCTCCTTATGGTGAAGCTCTAGTCCTGGGTTGTCACTGTGCATCAAAGATGAAGCATCTGCCACAATGGCATCATCTTCACTACTGCTCCCGCCTATCACAGCTTTGGCTGGTAGCGTGCGCTCTAGGTTGTGGTTCTTGCTGCTGCCCCGCAGATTGTTGTGCACTAATTCTGAAATGATCATTTTTTCAAAAGCAGTATCATTCAGACTTAGTCCACAGTCTACAACTTGCACACTGTCATTATAGTCTCCATTGCGCAGTGAGTAGCTGTTGTTGAAATTACCATTTAGCGGTAGAGTATCCATGGCACTTGTATCCCTGGCATTGTTCAGTGAATGTCCTGAAACAGAAAAGGGACAGTCTGGGTTACTGCCTGGCACCCTTTGGCCAATTCTTCTTCTTTTTGTACAAAACTCTTTAATGTAGTTCAGGACAAAGTTGTACTTGGAAGTAAGGCTTGAGAAACATTATGGTTATTGAACATTCCCAACTGTAAATGGTTGCACACCTTATATAGGAAAGATGTATTTCAAAATAATACTTTTTTTTCCTGTGGGCTTGAGTGGCACATCAATTTAGAAATTTGGGGGAGAACAGTGGAATTCTGATTTCATAATTTAAGGTCAGTTTTATGACTCTTCCACAAGAAACTATTCACTCCATGCCCTTGCATATGTAATGCAAAGCAATTTATTTGTAAAAACATTTACATTTTAAAGTACAACACCATGGTTTAGAAAAATAAAATTAACAGAATTTGTCCTAAACGACACTAAATTAAAAAGGAATTAGATCACATACATAACTGAAGGTAAATGTATAACATAAACCCACATAACTGGCAAGCAACTACTTTAACAACGTTTCTAACATTTTCCTTTTTTTCTGGAGATGAAGTAAAGAAAAGAATGAAAAAATGGACAAATACAAAGAATTTATGTTAAACAAGGACAGCCATCTTTCACACTAAAGGGAGCGGGGCCCACAAGCACCATCCAACAACACGATAGACAGCAGGTGGAATGACTCACTTTGGACAACTCACATCATGTCTGTCTGCTCAGGCTATCTGGCCTAAGAGTAGCTGATATATAAAAGAAAGTAAAATGATTTATTGTAACATGATGAAGAATTACTAAGCTTCTCAGCAACGTAGTCAGAGCAAGGGTTCAGCAAATTAGATTACTAAGCAATAACAGCTTTTTTCCCACTTAACGTAATTTTTTGCACTAATATTCTGTCTGCCAACAATGGCCTCAGGCTTCTAAAGGTCAAAGTTCGCCTGCAGCCCTGCAGTCTGCATCAGTCACAGTGACAGCACTGAATGAACCAGCATAGTCAATTAAGAGTTAGGCCCACAGACACTGTGGACATGGAGGTCAAATGCAGAAATGTTAGGAATTTCTGTAAGTATGGGTCACAGAAATTAAACCAAAGAATAAATATTAGCTATGGAATGGGAGGAGAAAATCAGCCATGGCTGACATCTTAAAGCTGCTGGAGGAATGACAGATTGGGTAGATCTGTTGGAGATATGAAAAGAAGTTTAGGGAAAAAAACCTGGAATCTTATGATGACAAGCTCTTTTTTGTAATAAAGAAATTTAATTTCTATAGACACAAAGACATGTAAACTATGACATCACAGTGCTTCCCAGGCAAAGAAAGAGAGAAAGTTTTGAAAGAAACTGAACAGTCTGTACCATGGAAAGTTAGATTATTTGTTAGTGGATTCCTAGAAAATCACTTTATCTACAGATATGTCTGGAAATAAAGAAAGAATGAAGAGTGATGCTATTGAAATGAAACTGACCACTGTGAGGCTGCTGCATTATATGCAAGGCTTGGAGGAGTATAGGATAAAAAAATTGTTTCCAAGGGTTATAGATTTTCTGTTTTATTTCTGTTCCAGATTTAAAGCTGCAGCTTATCTTAGAAAATTCAAATTTCTTCTGGGAAAAAAAACAAACCCTTTTTGTCCTTTTAAAGGAAAGGGATACATTTTTGTCCTGAAACATTTTTTGATAACAACATACTGATTTTTTTTAATGGAATTCTCCATTTCAAAATTTGCAAGTAATTTTGTATTGTGCTATTCAAGCTCTCCATGTGTCCCAAATTAGACAAAGTAATGATGGTTGTTTGAAAGGCCTCTTTAAGCTTTGATTAAACAACTTTGTAGTTTTGTAATTTCATACATGTTCCAAGATCTTTCTTGCAGAGGTTTTAGCCACACAGAACATATGGCATTTATAATAATAGGCAACACATGGACCACATGCTGGCATTCATTTCCCTCATGAAAGTGATTTCTATAATTTTAATTCTCTTTCCTCTGCTCAGCAGATACCAAAACATATTTGATAATTCAAAATGAGTTTTCTATGATATACTGCAGGGTTAAATAGACTGGTATATATTTGAGTTGAAGAGGCAAGTTTTGTTGCCCGTGATCAGGTAATTCACTTGAAGTCTTTCCATGGCCTGTAGCAAGATTACTGTGGGAATGTAGAAATATAAAAGTAAATTATTAAGCATTTCTGCTTGACATTGCTTTGGTTTTAAATAGCAAATTATTTCAGCATTGTACATCTTCTAATACCGATTGGATTTGCTACAGACGTCATGTTCTTTTCCAAAAGCAGTATACAAATACTGTTTGAATATGAAAACATTTCATTTGCAAATTGTGAACCACTTGCCCGCTGAGTCTACTTCATGACCGCTAGTTATGTTTTAATTGTGCCCATTAAAAATCATGCTGAAAAAATTTACATTTGATAGGCAAAGTTAAGTTTTACTCCCATACTTGTCTCTCTGTAGGTTGCTAGAGGAAAGCATAAGGAAAGTAAGAAAACAAGAGAATGAAAATAGAAACTACAGTTCATTTTAAAAAGAAATTTAAATAAAAAAATGGAAACAAGGTTTTATGATCTCTACTTTGTCAAAGGTTTTCAAACAAATAGAATTTCAGTTATACTAGAGGTAATACCTGATGACTCATTAAAACTGTAAATACTAGATTAATATTAATTTATGAACTACTCTAGTTAAGAAAAGCAATTGGATAATATCACAAAAAGTTAAATTAGTGATGACACCCTTTAGTCTTACAGAACTAAACTGTCCTAATTATAACCTCAAGATTTTCCTGAAGAAATAAGCTAACATAAAGCTGCACTATACTATAGTTTGGCTTTATTTAAAGCTGGATGCAATTTTCTACACCAGGATATTCAAAGGTGTCAAGATGCCTTGCATGCTTTATTATCTAATCAGCTCCATTAGCACTTTTTTTTCTCAGCAAGCTTTAGAGTCAACTGAACCTTATATTGCATAGACATGATACCTCTAAGTGATTTATATCTTGAAGATGGGCTCTCGGACCATGTGGTGTCAGTCCTGTAATAGTATATTAAGATTTATGCCACCTGTGTTAAAAACATGGATAATTATTGGTAAATACTATTACAGCAAAGGCATTACTATAATATAGTGCAGTTTTACAAGCCTAACATTGGCAACACTAGTATTTCTTAAACTGACAGAAATTAAGAATGCAGGACAAGGATAATGCAACTTGATTTTCTATTTAGAGAGAAGAAAGGACTTAGAGCAAAAGAAATGCAAGTTTATTCAGTAAGTGTAAGCACACCTGGTGAGTTAAACACGGGAGCTGAAGGGGCATTACATACAACTGTTTCAGCGAGCAATGTGTTATAGGGGTTGTTAGTGCCATGTGGTCGAAGAAGAGGGTTTGTTAGTAGGTAATTGCCAGTCATTCCTAAAGCAAAGAAACAGAAAAAAAGTTGTCAGTTCTTTAATTTTTATCCCAGCAATTTCTACAAAGTCTCTTTTTTTATTCATCATGAGTCATGTACACCTTGTCAAATATAATTTGGGTAAAAACTTCTGAATGTATTTGAGCTACTAATTTGGAGAAGTGGGAAAATATAGTTAAATTTCTGTAATTCACAGGTGCTGCTCAAATCCCTAAAGCAAACACCTGCTGAGAATGACATTTACTAATTTATGCAAAACCACTGTTAAACAAAAATAGCAATTAAATGCAAAGAGATCACGGTTCTAGTTCAAGATATTATAGCTTAAAAACAATAACCTTAAAACATGGTGGTCTAGAACTGAGAAATCCAAATTATATTAATTTAGAGCTTATGAAACCATCTGGGTTATGGCTAAGTTTACTAAAAGCAGAGGGAAAAGGGAAGGGAGTAACTCCTTTAAACAGTAACAGCGGATGACACACTGCAACAAGCCTGTCTTAGTATATGCAAAAGCACACATGCTGAGAGGAAAACAAAATGTTTTGCTTCAGAAATCAAACCATTCATATGTTCTTTAAGGTCAAACAAATTCATGCTGCACAATTATCCGCCAGGTTTTAAACAAAGTTTTGAATGCTGAATTATTTTTAACACAAGTATCTCAACAAGCAAAAGTGAAAAGTTACACGATAGAACAAATATTTCTCAGTTTTAAACTTGTGCACCAACACTTACTAATTGTTACACAATGTTTCAGAATAATTTTACTATGCACTAAATGTTTATAAAACAGTTAATCTGTAAGACTCCTAATAATTAAAAGGGAAGACAAGTCAGAAAACTGAAGATAAATTAAACTTAAACCACTGATTGAACACATAGCTTTAAACAACCCATTAAGGTAATAGTCAACATATGACATACTGTGTTTCAGCGCAGAGGCTCAGGACCAGAGTTCCCTGAATGCATGATATGTTGGAAGAGAACTAGAGAACCATCTAAATTTTCACATAGTATTTAAATTTATTAGGATCTTGTTCAGGCAATAACAGAAGATGTTTAAATATTAATGCCTTTACCCTGCTAGAGATATTTTAGCCTAGGTAGCAGAAATTCATGGAGTTCAGGGAGTTCTTTTACTGACAGATTATGCTAATCTTATTTGACAGTAATTTCATTTAGTTAACAATTAGATGGATTTTTACCATTTTTTTTGTTGCAATCTAGACATAATGAGAAACACTAAAGCAAATGCATTTCCATTCTAATTTTAATTTAAAGGACTCTAATACATATATTATTGGCAGATCTATATTTTTTCTTTTACCAACCACATTTTTGTCTTAACATTATCCTAAAAGTTTTTTTAAAGGCAAAAAGGTAGGGCAGGATAGCATATTAGGGACTAATGGGTTCAGAGAGGCATGAACTTTCATAGGCAACACCTCCTCCTTTGTTTGATGCTGACAATAGACAGCCTACTTCATCAGATGCTCATTAAAAAAGCACTTGTTTAGATTTGTGTCACTGTGAAACAATGGAGATCCCTATTTTTACGAGCTTGGCTGTGTGGCTCAACTGAAAGATGATCGGCTGGTCATGACACTTCCTTGAAAAGTCTTGAATCTGTGGCATAGTGGTATGGTATGAGGTCTGAACTCTGCTGTGAGTTAGCTAAAGAAGGCAGGGTAGATGTGCACCTTTATAGACTAACTAAATTATATATAGAGAGAGAGAATACAAGTTTTTATGAACCCAAGTTCACTTTGTAAGATGCTATGAAAGGATGCGCAGAAAGATAAGTATAACCACATACAGAGAACAAGCCTGAGGATTGATAGGACTGTAATGCAGGTTAGAGTCAGACAGGCTTGGCTGACCTCATCAAGATATTTAAATGAGCAGGCTAGAGCAGCAGGAAACTCCTCTTCTTCCTACCTAGCAATGGGTAAACTGAAGTTCACCCGAGTTCAGAGTTGATTTCAAGATTCAGAATGAAAGGACATTTCACTGGGGTTAGTAACTTTCATATTTGAGAATGGGAAGTAAATTCACCCTGGGCAGGAACCCAAATTTGTTTTGTTTTGTGTTTCGTTTTGACTTTTGCCTTCCCCTCTCCTATTTTCAGGTCAGGACCAGTATTTAGCTATTGAATGGAAGGTACTCTGGTTCTATGTTAGTCAGGGTTCTTCAATGTTTTAGCTAGAAGACAGCAGCCACTATACTGGGCAACAACAATAACAGAAGTTTTGCTACCTTCCTTTTTCTAATTTTGCTGATTTAGTCGAAGCCTACAGCAGGTAGCTCCAGTTCCTATACCCTTTTATCACAACTTGGTTAAGCAGCTGGGAAAAAGTTAAGTTTGGACTAGAATAGGCAGGGTGACCGCCTTTTGGATTTAGCTGTAGTACAGGACAGTCCTCATTTTGTGAATGAGCCCAATCCCTCTGTGAGAAAATGTGGAACAGGATCATGAGATGACTGAAGCTGGAATGGCCCTCCATCTTGACTGGGTATGGATACGAGTTTGAGGCCTTTGCACTGCTAAGTATGTGCGTTACATAATTCTCAATTGAATTAAAGAGTTAATCAAATTTTCCCTTCCAGAAGAGTAAATCCAGATGGCATGGCTGTGATTTTTTGGGGGGCCACACATGATAATGCCCTCACGATACCAGTTACAAAAAGTATAACATATTCACTGGAAGAGAGAGAACTCCCTCCCCTCTCCTCCCCGCCCCTGCAAAAATAAACAAACAAAAACCAAAAAAAACTTTTACAGGTGTCTTTTGCATAGATATGGTGTCAACTTGATTTCACTGGGAAAATTTCTGAGTCTAAAAATCATAGTCTCATATAAGCACTAAAATGGTACTGCAGTGGTATTTCTAGTTGAGATTTAACCTATAAAGGTTAGGAAAGGTTTAAAATTATGTTCTTGCTTTTAAGCTAAATTATTGATGAAACTTATTTAAATACACTTCCCATGAATGGAGAAAGTCAACTTCTATAGCAAGCGGGCAGGTTGAATGAACAAGGTTTTAAAATGTGCTTGTGGAAGACTTTAAAACTATACTTTTAGAGAACATTTGTTCCAGGTTTTTTTCCTAACACATTTTTTTTCCCAACTCTTATCTGTCAAATGCTATAAATCTAAGTCTTCTAAAATTGAAATGTTCCCAGTGACTGACCTTGATTAAGTGTTGAAGTGCTGTTGATGTCACCTGAGATAAAGGAAGATTCCGATTGTTTTCTCACAGTGTCGTTCCACATCCTTCTTATACGACTCTGTTAATGCAAGCAGGGAAAAATAAACATGGTGTTTTAAGTTGCAAAAAGCCTTTTTTCCTCGTTCAGTGCCATCATGTGAAGTATTCACATAGTTTCTGACTTTCCACTAAATAATTTCTTTGGTTCAAAGTGAATCTATGGCTCCTTTTTTTTATAAAAAGTCTAATCTAGTAAAATCTAGTTAGATAAAACACAATGGTACCCTTGCCACAAACCAGCTCCCTGATAACAAAAAAAGATGAAGTTTGCATAGGAACAAACTGAAAACAAACCTTGAGGAAAAGTTTAAAAAGAAATCAATCCTACCATATAAAAGCCTGTACTTGCCATTTAGATAGTTATGAGAAGACAATTAGTGCATATGAATGGAACACATCTCAGTAGGCTTTTTATAAATAAGGTTAATTAAAAGATGCTGTCAAGTCTTTGTTACCTGAGTGCCAGAGGAATAGCGAGCACTAGTTCTTGTTGTTGATGCCTTCACTGAACTGTGGGGGCTCTCAGTTGGCAGTCCACCACAGCAGTAGGAGTGCCGAAAGCACTTGCCATATTCCTTACGTACCTGTAGACACACATTTGGGAATTTAAAATATAGATATATAGGTATATCTATATACGTATAGCTGATAATATTTCCATTGGGAAAAGGAAGTAATCTTGCATTTCAAATATTTCTCAAGCAAAGAAACAGTTTCCAGTTCATGTGTACTGAAATCCTGACCACTATCTAAAAAAAAAATGGCAGACATTTTTCAGGTGTGCACTATTATTAAATGAAGCTTATTTGCCATTCACCACTTCTTAATAAATTTTAAATAAATTATTTTATAGTGTCACAGTAAAAGAAACAGATGAAAATCAAGCTGCTGCATATCTTTACATAGTTCTGTATGTAAACCCTTTGTAATACTATGACTGTTTTCACACAGGAATAAGTAAAATATTAGGATGCAAGAATTCCCTCCCCGAAATCCCTCACTTCCTCTAGGTTTTCTTGCATTTGTTTTTGGTGCAGAGGCCTATCTTCCTATCCTTGAATAATGGACATGGTGATGTAAGTGGCATTCATATGCATGAATGCTAGCCATATAATTTACCACCTTCCTGAAAACCAATGGGTCCTAAACTGAAACTAACACACTTTTATACAAATCTTACCATATCCAATGCAAGCTGCTGATAATTAAGATAGCCACACCTCCTTCAGTGATGTATGATCCTGACAAATAAAATGGATCAAGTCTATGAAGAGGGACCAACTACATCAGTAGATCTCCTACTGTTATGTTTCAGTGCCAAGATGTGAATTTTGAAATCTGGGCCATGAGTTAATTTATAAGAACTTAAGTAGGAACATAACATTTAAAATTTGTTGCTAGGAAGGTTGGCAGAACTCGGATGTTTGAACCCTGCAGCTTCACGTGTTTTAAAATAAAAATTAATTAAAACTAATGGAAGGTTTCAGTTACTTTCACTTTCCAAATAAACAACTATTTTAGCTTTATAACTAGATGTGTTTTTTTAATATAAAAGTCATTAGGGAACATCTTATTCCCTTTAATGTGTCCAAAAAACAGCTGCTTTCTATTTAGGTAATCAGTTAGTCCTACAGCATACACAATATAGCAGCACTGTATGAAGCAGTAAAAGATGCGGTGGGTAAAATTTTCCGAAGTGTTCAACTCACATTTCCAAAGTCTATTTGAATGTGCTTCCTAAGTTTGTTTTCAAAATTATTAAGACTTAAGTCTTCTAA
>NW_005841999.1:2807519-2810158 GCF_000455745.1 Alligator sinensis | reverse complement strand
CCTGCTGAAAACGGAACCTGGGTTCCTCAGATCAAATAAGCATTTTCTGATATTTTTTCTGAGAATTTTATCTACACTATGAATGTATGCGAGAGGAAGAATGTGCGTGAAAAGCTAAACATTCACACAGAATATAAAGGACCCAATAATGTACATGTGAGAGGAGAAGGGGTTATTTTTTGTGTAGCACATGGTTTGTTTTTAAAGCCCCAACTGATTTATTCATAAAATACATATTTCTACCTATTTTCTATAAAAGCATGAGTAGGATGCAACTTAAAATACAATTTTTAGTCTATTCTGGAATTTTACATAGAGATGACAACTTACATATTTTGTAAAAGAAAGGTATATGGCTTATATTTTAAATGAACCCACCTGTAACTACAGACAATGCATATACAAAAATAAAAAACACATTTGTGGTAACACATAATGGTTAAGTTCTTAAAAATGTAAAGTTATATACCGTTAAATGGTGTAATACCTAAGGAAAATGTATTTTTGTACATTAATGGATATTAAATGCTCTGAAACACTATATAAAAGGAACAATAGCAATCAAAACTATATTTTTACCCAAATACCACCCTCCAGGGCCAGTTTTGCCTAATACCTATATTGCTGTGAATGTACATTATCTGTCAGTACTGCACATTCAACTGTCATTATTTCTAAATTATAGCTTGTTCGAAACTGATGGAAGTAACAGCACTATCATCTTGTCAGGACTGGAAACATAATAGTTTTCACTTTCACAATTCTATTTCTCTGTTCAATTTAGTGACCAACTAGTAATAACAGAATAAAAAGACTGCATTAGCTATGCAGACAGAGACTGGATGATAGCTAGTGAAAGGCACTGAAACTCTGAAACCTTAAATGGCAGCTTTAGCATTCTTTCAGGTATAAATCTGCTTGCTCAAAGTTAAGGTTTTTCACACCTGACTGGTACTTTAATATTTTTTTTTGCTGACTCTACTTAATATTAAAACAATGCACAATTGTAATAGGAAATAAAAAAGCAGTCCCTGGTTTTAAAGTCTTATACAAATGGTAAAAAGGCTGACATCTTAAAATACCCTAATCTAGAAAAACATTTGCATCTTTCCTACACTTTGATTTTGTCTTCCTTTTCCTGTATCCAACCTCATTTCTGACTAGGGTTTTCCTTCTTCTGAATATACCCAACTTAGCAATATTTTATCTCACTCTAGGTCCTTTCCCAAAATATATTGTAACAATTTGTAAAAAAAAAAAAAAAAAATTTTGTATAAATCAAATTCAGAATATTCATCCAAGTATCTCAAACCATTTAATAAATATTAGCTATTTAAGTTTCCTGTGAGGAAGGTATACATGGGATCTAATGACTACACATTCTACGATGTTAACTGGCTACGCTATCTTTTGGCTAGGTATTTATTGCATATTATCTAAAATATTTCAAAATTAGAAAATTTAGAAAAGCCAAGGAAAATCATCTGCTTTACCCCATCTCCCTCTCCTTTCTTACTCCATATTTGTTATCTTAATATGCTATGATACTCTGATGTACGCTGTCGGCTTTTTGGTGCTGATGCCATTTTTAATTCCCTAAAGCAGCGATGCTCAACCTTTTTGGCCCTGTGGGCCAAATGAGTGGTGCAGGACCAGTCCATGGGCTAGATCTGGTGCATGGGGTTGGTCCAGGGGTACAGTCCAGTGTGTTGGCCTGGCCATGTTTGCCAGCCCAACACCATGTGCAGCCTGATCTCGTGCTGGATCCAGATGCTTGCCAGCTCAACCCTGCATGCTGGAACCAACATGGTGCCCTGTGCTGGATCCTGCCATGTGCTGCATCACACCAGATCCAGTCACACGCAGGACTGATTCTGCATATTAGAACTGGCCATGCACCAGCCCCGCCCCACCACACCACAGCCATGATCCAGCATTCAGGGCTACATCATCTGACCCAGGGGGCTCCAACTGGATCTGGATATTTGGTATTGGAGAGCTGGAATTAATGCTACCACCTCTCCCTCACTGTCAAATTTTCAGACCTGTAGGGAAGATCCATGTGCCAGATAACATGGCCTTGTGGGCCAGATCTGGTCTGCGGGACAGGTTGGGCACCCCTTCCCTAAAGCACCAACTTTTGATGCACATGTACGTTAGTAACAATTATAAAAATGGTTGGCCCGGGCAATCGGCAGGAGCATGTTCAGCCTTTCAACCTGTAGGTCAAGGTTCTGAATGTACTTTGGGGTCAGTGGGTTAAATTAAATGCTTGAGTAAACCAATCTCAGTCTTTGGGAACTAATTATTTTTAAGAAGCAACAATATAGTATTAATTTTGGAAAAGCTGCCCCCCTTTAGATACTATCTATTAATAACCATATTTTCTGGGGGAGGGGGCAGGGGAAGGGAGAGAGAGAAAGAGAGGAGAGCGTGCAAGAGTGAGCACAGGGTGTGGGGAGAGAGAGAAGAGAGTTAGTTTTTCAACCCTAAAAATTATCCCTATCCAAGTTGAGAGTGCTATTGTAAATCCTTGGATGCTTGTCACTATTGATGCCATAATTATTTTGTGAAAAATTAATCCTAACCTTCAGAAAGTTTAAAAAAAAGCCAAACAAACAACATCCCTCCCCCCCCCC
>NW_005841999.1:2788214-2807488 GCF_000455745.1 Alligator sinensis | reverse complement strand
AATCCCAACCTTCAAAAAATTTAAAAAAAAACCAAAAAAAAAACACCCCCCCCCCCCCCCCCCAATCCAAAGAACAAAAGCCATGAAAAGTTTGTACATGTAAAATTTATGCTATTTTTCTACTCTTGGACATCTATAATACTTTTTCAAGAAAGGCTCTCAATGTGCCATAAGAAATATTAATTAAGCCCTGCCACATCCCTTTGTTATAAATATACCCGTTTTAAAACTGCCTGAAACATAGAGTAGCTAAATGACTAGCCTAAGGGCACACAGCAAGTCACTGGTTGCAAAAAGAAACCATTACTTCTGCCCCTCTGTCTCCTCTTCTAAACACTACAAAATGCTACTACTTTTGAAATTGTACTCTCTGCCACTTTTTCCCATCTGATATTTCTTTTCAGAAACATATTTACTACTTTTAGAAGAGGCACAAAACATGTGCATGTGTTTTCAGTCACTTACTTTCTTTTGAAGGGCACAATGAAAGATGAAAATAAACATTCCCTGGAAAGCATTAAATACTGTGAAGAGATATGTCATCACAACAGTCCCCTCATTGATAAACAGCAGGCCAAATGACCATGTTAGGCCAAGAAGACACAGGAGAGCAAATGCACCCAGGACCCAGGACCTGTAAAAGAAAATTAATTTTAGTAACAGTGCTGATAAAAATGCATATCGTCAACTCCAATATTAACATTTCAGTTGCTGCAGTTGACTTTTACTAGGTTCACATTCAAATGCAAAAATTCCTTGGCTTTAACCTTTCATCTATTAAAGAAAGAACAATTCCATTTGGTACTTTTAGTCTCCAGGGAAAACGGCAACAGTAGATATGACCTTTTTCTTACTCAAGAACTGCACAAGATGTCAAAACTATTTTGAAATGCAAAGGTGTAGCTCAAGCCCCTGCTACTCCATTGCTTTATCTATATTTTTTACAAAGGAGATTGATAATTCTAGCTTAACTGCTGAGTCCTATATTTTTAGTGGTGCTTCTATGTGACACCAAATAATGTAACACAAATACACAAAGGTTAAATGGCAGATTAAAAGCCTTGAACCTAAAGCTTTAACACTCTGATAAACTCAGCTAAGCTGAAGCTAGATGATCCAACTTCCACATGAAGAAGCCTGCTGAAATGTGACAAAAATATGGATATATCTCTACAAAATAAAGTCTTTAAAAGAGATTCCATCATGAATAGTTTAAGGAAAAAGGAATTGTAGAGAACATCACAGAATGAAGGGGAAGGGGGTTTTAGTCAGTGCATTCCACATCTAACTAATGATCTTACTTGATAAATGGCTTATTATCTTCATAGCTAGAAAGCATTATAAGCAGAAAAGAGAAACAAAAATTATTAGACAGAATTGAAACAGAAATTAATAAGAAAGCATTTTTGTATTTTATATAAAAATCAGTCAAAATTAGGAAATTCAAAATGCAGAGGCAAGCAATTAAAAATTATAAAGGCATATAATAGTTAAAAATACTTTAGCAAAATAGATATTTCCAAAACGACTTAATTAAAATTAAGGGCAATCCACAATATTGACCGAGTTTGTAAAGTTAAAAAAAAAATCATGCTAAAAATTTGTTAAGATAGGGTTCTATCTTACCCAGGTAAGTCCGTATTATAGTAGCCATCACAAACCCGGTAATTACTGGTGTGGATGAGAAGACAGAAAGAGGAAAAGGAAGAAAAGAGAGAGATGCTAAAGATTAGCTCTCTCTCTCTCTTATCATGCAACATGCAATGAAGCTGATACTGGCCTATCTATAGCATCTAGTTTGCAATGTTAACCTTACTATAAATCTGCCTTTGCCATTTTCAACATTCAAAGCAAGCCTGTAAGACCCTTTCACAACCAACTCTTGATGTTCTAAGCTGCACCATCCCTTCAAAGAGCTGATAGCAAAAGCCTTCAGTTAGATATAGCACTATACAGAATGCACTGAAAGAGTATATAGAGAAACAACAGGTGTCACATTCTTGTTAATTGTGTCACATTTGCATTACTCTTCAAAAGGGATACTGCAGTACAGCACCAAGATAAAGTAAACATTTGTTAAATTAGCATGAAAACAACAGATAATCTTCAAGTTAACAATAGTAATAGAGTCAATTCTCTTGAGAGAACAGGATTACAAGTGGAAACTGCTCAGAATCCCTAAATCAAAAAGTCATTTAACAAAACAAACTTAATATAATCATATCAACCATGCAAACAGGAACATCATTTTGAACTGCATTGCAAATGCAAATGAAATTACCACATTGCTATGGCATTTCCATGAAACAATGTCTTGGCAACAGATCCAAGCTGAAATTATCTAATTTTGACCAATTCTGGGACATTATGGCAACAATGTGACGAAGGCAGGATTGGTACTGTTTGCTTCTAATTGACATCTGCAGTTGCTGGGAGACAATGGCATGTGTTCCTAATGGAGAGTAGCTTTCAATCAGTTCAGCAATCAGAAAATAATCATAGTTCTCATACTTGAACACAAAGCACTTACTTAATGTTTTCCAACCTGCTAGAGTCTGGTTTCAAAGTGTTTGAGTGCTTCACCATTTTGCACAATGTGATCACCAAGAAGATAAGATTCAGCTGTCAAAACAGATAAGAATGAAATTAAACTACTTCAAGTAACAGGTTGAGTAATGAGGATGTTACAGACTAAACAACAAAAAAAAAATCATGGTTTATTTTCAAGTATATACTGGGGGTTAGCAATGGTATTCGGACTCTTTCATCTCCAACGAAATACAGCGAAGGAGCAACATTTTCAAGACTTCATTTAACTCAAGGTCTAACTTAACCAGAAGTCATTAATGCATACAGCCTGAATTTGCAATATTTAACTCAACTCCTGAAACTTAACCGTTTTCAATTTAGAGTGTGTGCTTTGCTATTTACTATCAAACTAACTCATTAATACCACCTGACCCACTCTCCTAGCTCATCAACCTGCTCCAGCTGCTTTGTTCCCCATTGTTAGACTTTCCTACTACCGCTTTTCTTCCTGCTCTCCCCCTCCATATCATTCTCACTTCCTGTTGTTTATTTGTGCCCTCACAAGCCCTTCACTTGTCTGGAAAACATTTTTTTACAACTTGTGTTAATGCAGCTGAAACAATACTAGTAACAGAAACAGCCTGATACACTCTATTGTGTGGCATATCCTAGTGTCTCCATCTGCTTTTTTGTTTAGCAAACTTCAAGTTATTTGTGCTGTCTTAAATATCTATTCATGTGTATTGCAGGGTGGAAGCTAAGGAGTGGTAAGATCCATGGTTTTCATACTTAGACACAAAGGACCAGGTCTTCAAAGTATTAAGGCACTTAACTCCCATTTCCTCCAACTCAAGTTCAATGCGAGTTAGGAGCCTGAATACTTTGGAGGATCTGGACTCAAGCACTTTATGTTTTCTATTAAAGCCCATGTGAAAAGAGTTGTTGGTTTCAGACCAGCCCTTAGTGCATTTGATAAATATCACATTTGTAACTGATAGTATGGTTGGCATTCTTACAAGACAGGCAAAGATACTAAACAGATTTGTTTTGTAACCAGGAGAGGTATTACTTCAAAGTTGGGATAAATTCACTGCAGAGGAAGTTTAAGGGAAGCTTGTAGTGTCAGGACTCAGGATATACCCATTATGTAGATAATACAGCATCTGCTCCTGCCAGTTGGACAACTTTTAAACACTATGAGAAAATATCATGGGAACTATGGTGTACAGAAGGACCAGAGAACAAAACAGATGGAGACATGTGGGGGTGAGGTGTAAATATAAGAGGGTTTACACACCAGAGCTCCATGGGGCAGTTCTGCTGCAAGGCTGTTGTCATATTCTGCCTCTTGTCCAAACATGTTTAAATTACAAGTGGCTATGGGAACTGAATCTATACTACTGTTCTCCATACTAATAGAGGACCTGCACCCACATGAGATACATCCCCCAGAACTCTGTGGTAGATGAAGATGTTAACAGGTAAGGAAAGATTTTGGAAGACCATATACAACTCCAAGATACAGTCTAAAAGAAAGAGATGAAATTATCAGTTTGTAAAAATGGCAAGTGAGAAGTCTTGATGCCGTAAGAGAAAACGTTTAGGCCGTATATTAGGAAAACAGTTGCTACCAATGGGAGTGATTAAGGAAAAAACAAAACTACATTATTAGAAAAGAGGGTAAGAATCACCATCATTGCTAATACTCCAGTAAAGATAAGACAGTAGTGTGAATTATTACAAAATAAAAATTCCAACATTAGTTTAAAGTTTGTCAACTTTTTCAGGCTGACCATGCCTTACTCAAAGCCAAACATTTTCTCAACATCTCCTTACCGACTATGAGAGAGAGAGAGCGAGCGAGCGAGCGTGCGCAGACAGACTGACAAGACTGATGAATCTATAAAATTTATTAGTTTGTATGCACCTTTCAAATGTTCACAAAGAACTCTTGACTCCAAAAGGTAAAGGTAGGCATGAAAGAGGGAAGCATGATTTTCTTTGTTTTTAAATGTAATGAATTACGATTGGCTTGTGACTTGGATGATTGACTTACATACTTCTTTACCCACCACCATACTGTTTAAGAAACAATGCATTTGAGCAAATGTAAATATTTTGGCCCTCCTGTTATGGGACAAATGTGTCATTCTTTTGTGTGGTTCTGGGAATGATAACTTCTTTCCATCCTTTGCATAAGAAACAAACCAGGAATTCTATCTTGATCTGTAGCTCCCAGATTCTCATGCTTTGTGTACAAATTTTTGGAATATTTTGGTAGCTGTTATAATAATATTATAGAGTTTATAAAAGCACTAACCCTGTGCTGGGCTATGCTGCACAATGATATCATATTTACTCAAATCTAAGATGAAGTTTTCCCCCTCATACATCTGCTGTGGGCCTGGATGGAGCCAATGTTGCTCATGCGTCACAGGAAGGATGTGTGGCGTGTCAGGAAACAGAGGGCGTTATGTAGTGGGAGCATGGGGAAGAGGGCATGTAGTGCAGAGGGTGTGTGGGAAGGGATGCATCAAGCATAGGGAGTGAGAGAATAGGGTGTGGGGTAAGGGAAGCACAGAGCAGGGGAAGTGTGGGGAAGGCCAGAGGCTGGAGCCAGAGCCACTGCTAGTGCTTGGCTGGGCCAGGTATTCTGTGCCCCCAGCAAAGACAGAACCAGAGAAGCTGCAAAGGTAAGCTGGGTGGCGGCAGGAGGGACCAGAAAGGGACAAGAGGCAAGAGCAGGGGAAGATACTGGGCAGGGAGGCTCCCACAGCTGTCTCCACTTCTGAGCCATTTTAAACTCTATGTAAGCCTTCCAAACAAACAACATCCTATGGCTCTTGTATACCAGGAACAGTATTTGCTTTTGACCATATTGAGCCATAGGCTCAGGCTCCCAAGGGGGCAATAGAGGAGTTGCTCCAACACAGAAGTAGATTGAGGGCTACTGGGGGATGGATAGGAGGAGTGGGGAGAAGTGGCATGGGGCAGGCTATCTGTCTCCCAGCCACTGCTTTCCCGGGGGGGGGGGGGGGTCTTCTATTCATGAAGACAAGGTTCTTTGGGTTAATCTAATATTTTTTATTAGACTAACTAAAATATTTGGAAAAATTCTTTGCAGGGTTTCAGGTATAAACACCCTTTGTCAGGCTGAGGAAGTGTCTGAAGTTGGTCTGTGCTCTTCCTGGATGGAATAGAAAAGAAGTTAGAGACCAGTATGCACAGGATAAAGCCAGCTGGTGAAAATGCATATTGAGGCAGTCCATGGGCGCGGGGCGGGGGGGGGGGGGGGGGGGAGGGAAGAAGGAGGAGGGAGGGAGAGGAGGCAAATTTGACCTACATTAACTAAATTCTAGACATGGAAAATTAAAACAAATTCTTAATTTTCCATGTCTAGAATTTAATTATTGGGGGTCATCTTAAATTCAAAGTTGCCTTGGATTCGGGTAAATACGGTACATAGTTTGTCAACTAAGAGGAATGCCCATGCCCCTCTAGCTTGTCAGCTGCAGCTCATGCTAAGGGGGAGTGCACTAGAGCATTATAATGCACAGCTGGAACACAGTTTGCCCCAGCAACCTACCCTGAAGTATCTTGCATTATGCTAGTAAGATGCTTCTTGGACCAGACGCGCACAGGAAGATTGGTTTACCTCCTAAATACCTGCCTCGTGGAATGACAGGATTTTGCCCTCTGATTCTGTGTGTACAAGACATACAATTGCTGGTTTGGCATCTAAAATTTGGAAAACAAGCCTGTATTTATAGTGAGGTTCTAACCCTGCAATGATATCCAAGGAAACAGGCCTCTGAGACCATGCCAAGCTCCAGCAAGTGAATAGAGCTTAGCGTAAATACAGGACTCTTATTTGTGGGATTGGGAACAAACAATTTCTTCAATATTCATTAAAATATATACAACAGAATTTAAAAGTTCCCTAATATGAGAATGAGTGATTTATCAAGGTAGAAAAGAACCTTTAAAAGAAAAAATACTGTACTTCAAGACAAAGTAACTATGACAACAGAGCACATACTACTCATTCTCATCACTAAAAATGGTATCAGCAACCAAAGAACACTGGTTTGCCATCTAAAAAATATTACAAGGTATTCAAAGATTTTGACACTATATATGTATTTTAAAACTATTAGAAAATTATTCGTCCAGTTCAAAAAACTGTTAGTGGCACAGATGACTTTCGGGAAGATGCATTTATTTGCTTTTACCTTACTCAGCTCTAGTCATGAAAAAATGTTGTTGTTTTAAAGCTTAGCAGCTTTGGATGTATGCATAAGTTAAAAAAGGGGGGATTCTGCCATTTTATTACATAAAACAGACAGTAGTAAGAACAGAAGTTACTGCAAAATAACTCCCCTCTTCCTACTGTAGGATATGTTTATTGGGAAAAATATATATGCATGAAAGAACTAGACATTTTGCTGCTTTTCCACTAATTTGTAACAACTGCACTTAACATTTATAGAAATTCATTGAAGCAGAGGCAACTTAAATACTGAATTTTCTCAATTAAAGATAACACCTAATATAAAATTTAACAATTTTCACAGTGTTCCAAAGCATAAAATCCACAGATGTCCATCAAATAGCAAGACAGATCTTGTACATGTACTTTTGGGCCTCCCTCTAGCAGCAAGCCAGTTCAGCCAGTGGAGCTGATGCTACATCTTTCTTTTTTGCATCACAAAACTTTCCTTCTTCCTCAGGAAGACCAGAACCATCTGTTTATTCTTTAAGAGCTAGAAATCAATTCAAGACATAAAATGAACCACCTCTTCTCCCACCACCCCCAAAGAAAATATAGCAAGCTAGACTTTTGTAGTTTTACCTTTTAGTTTTTATCTTCCTTCAATAAATGCCAATAAAGTTATAAATATGGTCAAAACCAGTAAAGTTATTAAGTAGTATGCATCTGCTCAATAGATTTAAAAAAAATATCTTTCAATGAGCTCCAATGTGCAAAGCATTTGGTTGATAGTGAGGCTCAAGGAATACTGTTAGATTTTAGTGATTTGATCCTCATTACTATCCATGAGAGCTGCTATTTCCTGTAAAGACCCCAGTAGAAAACTGTACATTTATCTTTTTCTAACTGAACAGTCGAATTCACAAAGGCTTCCAAACATTTTAGTCAAAATCTCATGGCATTTTGCATTCCTTAAATCAGCAGCCAAACCCTAACCCAGATTTGGCCACAAACTCTAATGCTAAGCTAAAATTCGCATGTCTACCTCATCTCTTATTACACGCACATGCACACGCACATGCACATGCACACACACACACACACACACACACACACGATCAGAAAACTCAATGTTGCATAAACTCAGCTCTAATTAAAGTTAATGACATGTAAGGGGGCTTAGCATTTCTAGTTAGGATTTAAAAATGGATGTAGGTACCTAGGCACCAAGGTTTGAAAATGTTGACTTTATATGGAAAAATCAGAAAATCTACAGTTACATTAAATAGGTTTATAGTTTGTAACTACTTCAAATAATGACCCATCAAAACTTAGAGAGAAACTTTATTGATACAATTGTCCACTATGAGGCCTCCTTCACTTTCCACTGAAGTATTTTAAATTAGTCATTGTGAGAGACAGGATACTAGACAACATGGGCATATATATATAACACCTACACAACAATGCCTTTTAAAATACAAATGTTACTGTTTTAAGTATTAACATCTGGGAACTTCCCAGGGCAATAGGGAAGTTCAATGCTGATTGGGAATTTTTTACCAAATTCATATGAATTCTGTTTCTAGCCCTGCAGAATCAAGAGGCACTAGTGAAAAGAGACCAAAACTGAATAGTGCCTGCCCTGCCCCTCAGACCTATATTATCTGGGGTAAAGTATGTTTCCGTAAGGTTAATCAAAAGGAAATAGTGGTTATAAGCTATAACGATACCTCAAAGGTTGGAATGAATCCAGGGGAAGATGGATAAATGGGTGAGGGAAGGTAAATTATATAACCAATATAGTGCAGCCTATTATTTGCACTTCATATGAGGTATCTATATATAAACATAATAAATATAGATATGAAATATTTATATTCATTTCTATGCATGTTGAACATGCATATGCCTGTATATGTACAGATTTCTACCAATAAACTCAGACAATACATTAGTGAAATAACATGCACTGGCTGCCATAAGTAAAATGAGGACACATTTTTCCTATGCTGATTAAATATAACATCTTCAGAACTTGTGTTTAAATAACCTTTGCTAGGCTAATTTATTAGCACCATCCATCCTGGCTGAGCTAAAGTCTAAGCAATTTCACCTATTTTAATGGTATGGATGAACATGAAGCTACAAAGTCAAAATATTCAGGCTTTTCTGACCACAGATTATGGGAGTGTAGTGTTTGTTTTATAGCCATCAACCTGCTCAATTGAATCACGTCCGCCTGAGCTTAACAGCTTAAAATTCATTCCACACAGCCTGCAGTGCTGACATGGATATGATAAGACAGAAGAACAGAAACACTACTCTGAAGTAACCTAGCTGAACTGCACATGTTCTGACCCTTTTTGAACTCCCTGGAGCTTTTGTTACCTGGCAAATGCAGCTCTAAAACTGCTCTTGTATCTCCAGATCTTTGCTCTTAGCCATGCAGAAGCCTATTTCTCTCTGGGACTGGCAGCCAGAGAGGTGTTCTCTGAAGAAGGCTTCTAAATGTGTGTGCAAGCTGAACTCTTACTGAACTGAATTAATTATTAAAGATGCAGATGGAGCTGTCCAAATGATAAGAACAGCTCCTGACGTGTCATGATCCAAGCTTTCATTAAACCATTTCAGGCATACTAATGGTTTCCCACTGCTCATTACTTACATGCTCTTTTCTCATAGATATAATAACCCTGGTGCCCATAGGCATGACAGTCTATGGAAATAGTGAAGCTGAAAGTTTTGTGTCTTCCTCAGAAGACAATCTTCCTTCATAGCTGCTTTCTGTACCCCATATTGCATTAAACTGGGTATAGACTTTAATGCATCTGGATTTAACCTCAGGGAAATTATAAATCACAGAACAGTATTGTCAAGAATACATATTATTTCATTAATAGCACAACTAAAATAAACATCTTAAAAAAATTTGAACTAGTTACAGATGTTCAAGAGACGAATAATGCAAAACTCTTGGATGCCTTTTGTAATGGATACACAGTTTTACAAATATGGCTTTTTTTCTTTGTTGCGCACAGATTATTTTTCAGCCATTACACTGCTCACACTTTCCCTTCTTTCTCTCTCTCCCTCCCTTACTCACCCCCTCTCTCAGTTGGGACGATTAGAGGGCAAAGCAATTGCTAGAAAAGAATTACTCCCAGGAACTGCGCTGTGATTGCTACCTGCTGTTTCATATTTTTGAAGTTGGGAATACTGCTCCCAAAGGCCTTTCACTTCTCAGCCTAAATGATTTGCTGGAGGATAATAATGTCATGGCCGGTAAATAATAGTGGACTCTGTCTGTACATGGTCAATATGATTAAATGTCCTTCACCTCTCTTCTCATACTGACCTGGTTATGAAGAAACAAAAATGCCCTCAGCAATGCCCAAAGCCTCCCAAGTGAAATGTTATTTAAAAGAGAGAGAGAAAGAAGTGACCTAGCAAGTGCTCACGATACATAAAGTTAAAAAAGGAGACCCTAAAGCACTAACTAGTTGAACTGTATGACTCAAAACTTCAAACAGCTCCCCTTTTACAATCGCAGCAATCATGTACATAACTTCATCTCTTGTAACAATATGATCCGCCATCCTTTTAAATACAGGTGAAGGCTTAGCTCTGCATTAAATTCTAAAATAGAAGGTATTTCCTTTATTTTAAATGGGTTAAATAGGTTAACCCATTCTATATGTAAAAAAAAGTCTTAGTCTGTCTGTCTGTAACAGTTTATTCACACTCTGTTTGGTTGTCTCAGCAGCCAATCAGAGTGCACCAAGAGCATTTTGAACAGGATGCAGCAGCGCACCACCATCACAGCAGGCAAGTGCCCCCCTCTCCACTCCCTGGAGATGGCAGCACAGGGTGCTGGCTGAGGGCAATGGAGGGGCAATCTTCCCCACTCCTGGGATTGGGTCCGCTGGGGGGTGGGGGGGAGGGAGAATATGGGATAGGGGCTGCCGCAACATGGGGCAGAGAAAATGGGGTTGCACCTGCCGCAGCGGGGGGGGAAATGGGCCCATCCCCGCCAGCCCCCTATCATTCTTGATGGGCAATATGCTAATTTAAAATAAGACTTTAGTGGTCTTAACAACATTCCCCATATGTCAGGGAGAATATAATCTCCTATCTCATTCTATGTATATATATGCACACATATATATATTATGTATAGGTACATATATATAAACTGTGACATTTGAAGAAAGGAAGTTTCACATAAGATACTCATATCTTTGAGACTGTATAAACTGAAACATCCACTCGTTCACTGTAAAGACCACCAACTAGTTGGGAAAAAAGTAAGCTATTTAAGGAAGACTTCTAAGAAAAACAAAGCCGCTAGAATAGAATTGTCCTAAGTATGGTTAGCGATACCTCAGCGTAGTATCTTGACAACAGAGTAATCACATATTAAATATTCTGCTCTCTCTTGCACTGTAATTTATAGAATCAGAAAGAACCAATTTATTTTCACTTTCTGGAAAATATAAATGTATAAGCTACAAAAACGTGACTATATAATGCAATGTTTTGTGTATAGATCAGTAAAAATTAGGAAGTTGGAAATTAAGGCTCACAGTCTGTCTTGGAGGCTGAAAAAAATGAGAGAATATGAAGCTTGATATTGAGAAAACCATGTCAGATATTATATGAAAGTTTGGGCTTCTCCTAATTTTTGTCAAAACTATTGCATTCTACAAATCTTCGTTCTAGGTATTTAATTACCTTAGGGGTATCTAGAAAAAACAGTCAAAGCAACTCTGTTCTTCCAAATTATGTTATACAATAGTCTCCTAGAACAGTAGCCAGGAACTTTTTCAAGACATGGGCTGGGACAACCTGGCTCTGGGCTGATGCAGGCCAGGTGGCTTCAGTAGCATGTCAGCAGCAGTGGGCTTCTCCTGTGCCCATGCCATGGCCAGGCAGCTGGGAGTTGTACCTGCACTGCCAATGGTTCTCCAAGCCCTCTGCTCCCTAGTTGTGGCACACCAGCAGCTGGAAGCTCCCTGGCCTCAGCATAGCTCCCCACTGGCTGGAAGCTGTGCCTATCCTGCAGCCTTGATAAGCATGCGTGCATGCATGTGTGGGTGGGTGGGGCAAAACAGTGGTGGCACAGGTGCAGCTAGAAGTTACTTGTCCCCAGAACAGCTTCTTCCTGCTCAGTCCCAGCATGTGCACAGGCAGTGTTCTTTGACTCCATGGGCTGCATCCAGCGGCTCCACTGACCAGATGCAGTCCATGGGCTGTATGCTGCCAATCCCTGACCTAGCATATTCTAGATATATTTATTATGAAGGCTGGAATGATACTGGAAATATACAATGGATGTGTAAGTTAACCACTAGATTTTTAATCATGGTTATACAAATAACCATACAAATAAAGTATGTACCTAACCAATTAGAAATGGAATGAATCATAACTTTCTGTTGGGTACAAAAAAATACTCTAATTATTATTTACATAAAAACATGTTCAGTTCTGTGAAGCTCTGGAACAGCCTTTCAAAGAAGATAGGGGAGAGGAGAGTCAAGAAACCTAATTTATTTCAGAACTAAGCTTTTTAGGTTCATGGAATGGAGTTTATGACAGGACAGAAATGATCCTGAAGATGGAAATCAAAGTTTTGTGGTGTAAGACTTCAAGTGCTTGATCTGTGGTTGTCCCCAAGGAGAAGCTGCAAGTAGATGTTATTGCTATGTGTGGTTGCTTGTATGTAATAAGTTTTGTGGTAGAGTCAAGTTCTTGACCATCATGACAGTACATGGCTGGATCTGGTGGCAGGCGCTTAAACCAAAAAAAATGGTCTTAAGGTGAGATGAAGTTTCCTTGTGACAGAGAGAGGTTGCAGTTTCCTTGTGGTATTTGCCATAGGGATTGTAGACTTACCATAAAACAGAAACCTTAAAGCAAGCTATATGTCTTTTCAAGGATGCACTTTAGTTTAGACTACAGGAAATATTATACCATGCACGTCTAAGACAGGTCAGGTTGGCCAGTTGTGACAATTCCACGATCAAAGTTCTCTGGTCTGTTCACCCTTCCCTCTTCAACTCTCAATATGCTTATGGTGCTTTTTCCACCACATATATCTTATATTGGATTAATTATTTCCATTTTTCTACTCATCACTTGTATGGGTCTGGAAAAAATTTCCCTCCAACTTTGACAACTATTTTTTAAGTTCTGTCCACTTTCTTCAGAGATTGGTCCCACCTAGAAATTGAAGACTGGATGAGGTATACTTGTGTTCCTAACAGTATTGAGACACCTCACAGAGACCTGGCTGCTGGGTCTTGCTCATATGCCCAAGTTCAAACTAATCACTAGGTTTTAGATTACAATGGAATTTTCCCTGAGGTCAATTTGGCAGGGACCATTCAGGATAGGTTTTTTTGCCTTCCCCTGTAGGCATGTTTGTCTTCCATTTCATAGCATCATCTGGGTATATATTTTCTCTTAACAAATCCCCTGACCTTGCAAAAATGTAAGGCACTGGCAGTGCCCCTGAGCTCCTTGTTTCTCTGTCTTCTTGTGGCACATAGTACAAAAGACAAAAAGCCTTAAAAACTACAAAGAGTCTTAAGCTTTTTAGAGGGTGTATAAAGCTATTTAAGGAGTTGCAGTGCATGGGAGTATGTGTGGATAGGGAGTACAGTGAACATAAAGGCTATTGCATTGTTGCCTGAAATTGTTGGGGATCAGATGTGGTGACACAGCTGGTCCCTTATTTCTACACACACATGCATGAGCATACATACAGATAAATATTTATAATTACACAATCAAATATGCATACACATAAACATAGGCACATGTATGCAGAAATTATTAGACTGAATTATTTTTCAAACTGTGTAGAATGTCTATTTGGGACATACCATTCTGTTGGGAAAACACATATTTTTTTTTAACATGAGCAACAGTGACAATACAAAAGAGTAATAATGGCTCCCTTGCAAATCTGTATTTAGTATGGAATTGATTTGTCATATGACTGCCATATCAATATGACCTTGAGTATTAAAACCATTAGGAAAAAAGTTATTGTATTAAAACTAAGCTTGGCTCTGAACATTAATGATTGGTCAATACTACTTTTTACTTCGAGATTTCTAAACATTTTAAATCCCCTGTTAACATTAAAAATGTGTTATTAGAATTTTCACGCAAACCTCTGAGAACAGGGGTTGTAATGACTGATGTTGGTCAGCCCCCATAATACGACCTTAAAAAGAGGCAAAAAAGAACAAAAAAATCCAGATAAGGAAAAGCATTCTTACCAGAATAATGAAGGTAACTGGCCCAATGAAACTCCAGATAAAACAGTTATCTATGTGGAGCCAGCAACTGTGATGAAAAAAGAGAGGTGAATGATTATATTAACTTTTTAGCTGTACAAATGAAAATTGGAAAAAAAACCAAACAATCCTTGAACAGGTCTTTCAAAATGAGTAATGAGGCCACACTGAACAACAACATTCTCATCATGGGCACTTTCCCCCTAACCTAGGGCCACTTTGCTGTGCACTGTTTAACATAGCTGTTCACCATCTACTCAGTTTTTCTTTCTATATACCATATAGCATCAAGAATAACTAATGTGGTTACAAAGTAACTCTTTCTCTCTTTTAGGTTTAGTCAAAACTTTTGCTATAGCCTGATGAACCCTAGCATCAACAAATGCTTTATTTTTCACAGGCTTTCTGTGTAATCTCCAAAATTTGCTTTAACTTCATATCGTATGCAAAGTGCTTATCCCTGAGGAATGCAAGATAGAAAATGTTCAGATGTCATGTTTTGCTACAAAACAGTCTGATATAAATAAAATGCCCCAATTGGGAGTTGAATACTAGGAAAAAGCACATATGATATTAGACTGAATGATGCATAAACTTATCAGGGTTGACTTCACTTAGTGATTCGTTTTTCATATACCCCAGCTCCCTGTTGAATCCCTTTTATTTGTCTATCATCAGCAGCAAAATCGAGCAGTTTTCTTACCGTCAACAGTATCCTCCCATACTGTAACTAATTTCATCAAAGGACAAAGTAAACACCATTGGAAGGCAAATTCATGCCTCCAGCAATTCAAATCCTCAGAAACATTCTATGTCTACCTTCTGTCACATTCTATACATATCTGTATGTTTATAAATAAAAGGCATTGGCTAATTTTAATCCCACTTTACTCTCCTGATAAAATATTATCAAAGTAAAACATATGGGTTGGAATACTGTACTGTCATAATTCAGAATAAGAGTTATCTAGAGGGCCACTGAACAAAGGGATCTAATGAAGCCTTAGCTTAAAACTGGGTGGTTAAGCCTGTGAGATATTTTAAGTTAAGAAGAAATTTTGCTTAATATCCATTTGAGGCCAAAAAGTTATTTACTTTTTCAGTTTGTTTCAGGTCAATCTTTTGTGTTAAAAGAAAGACCATAATTTAGAATCTGCCTCTCCAGAGTACAAATTCTCTGAACCTAGAGAATTACAAAAGACTTGATTGTAATTTGTGCACGGCATTGCCATTCTCTTACCAATAAAGCTTTCAGATGCTATTTTAGTCTGTCAGAGACCCTCTGACAGCTAACAGGCTTTAAAAAATTATTCACTTGAAAAACACTCAGGTCACTTGCAATTACTTACGCTTTCTCTGTTCCATAGCTCTTATAGTCAATAGCTGCTGAGACACCAACTACTGTGGCAGGAAAGAGGTAGCCAGCAACATAATAGTACTTCTTCCTAGAATATTCACTTTCAAATACTTCTACTAACATGAGATAGAGCTGTACTCCTTCTAGGCACATCCAGGCAAATGCTGCCAGGAAGAAAAAGTGTAAGAGGCCTGCAAATATCGGACATGCAATCTGCAAAGAAAGAGAAATATGAAAATGCAAAATACCAAATCCTCACTTTCCTACCTAATGTGATGCACTGCAAATTAAACAGCATAGAAATGTATTCAGAAGGTAGGACACCAAAATACACTTCACCACATATCCCCTTCAGAAGTCCAGGCTAGTTTTCACTACTAGAAAACACACCCCAGATATTCACAAATGTTAGTAAAGTATTATGTCCACAGGAGCTGAAGAAAGCATCCTCAATCGCACTGTATGTGTTAAGATATGGGCAGGAAAACCTTATTAACATTCCTTAATGATATGAAAAATCCAGTGCAAAAAGAAAACCCTTAATTTTGAATCTCAGATGTTAACACTATACTGCAAGACTTATATTGTAGATGATTTGGAACATGAAGATAAAGAACAGTTGGTTCTAGATGTATTATTTATATCTTCTGTTTAAAATTCTCAAGCATCCGTCAGAATTTTCTATCGGCTTTAATATCAAATATCACTGCCCCTACTATTTTAGGAAGTTCTGCTGTCATATCAGTAGCAAATTTGATTCACTCCTGTCTAGCTGAAAACTGGATGAATTTCCAAATTATTAAATTTCAAGCCATTCACTGAGCTCTGAGTGATGGGCTGAATTTCACAGAAGCTTCAAAAACTAGCATGCAACACGCATACAGGTCTTCAGAGTAAAAAATTCAAGTGTTTCTGGTACATCGACATTTAATTTCAACACCGCTCTGAGCAGTTCCATTTAAATCAGCTACCTTTATTAACAACTCATGCTTCTTAATTGAAAAAACACTACTTTAGTAAAGTGGGGAACAGAGGCCATAATGGTATTTCAGATGCATGTAAATATTTTTTGTGAGCATGTCTATCTTAATCTTTCCTAAAGCTTTTAACTCAGCCTTGCTGTGTCAGTTACATACAGTAAGTTGAAAGCTTGGCAGTGGTATCATGTTAAAATCACATCCATTTCAAATAGTCATTTCAGAGAACAAGATCAATATGCAGACAGAAGACTTACCTTGTATTCTGTCTTATCGATGCCTATTAGAAAAATAAACTCTGCAATGAATAAGTTGATACAAAGATTCTTGTGAATAGTATTACGGTCACTTTGTAGGCCACGGAAGAAACAGAACGTGAAGATGCAGATGGCCAGGCAGACAAGGGAGATGACAATTCCCACCCAGGTGATGACAGTGAGAAGTAACTCATGTACTCCATCTTTGTACTAGAAACAATCAAGGAGGAAGAAAATTAATATAGCCATTTATCAGGGCAAACAGAAGACTGTTTTCATAGGTAGCAGGTAGCAAATTGCTGGTTTATATTATAAGTGACAGGGAAAAAATAAGTGCTAAGTAATTTATCAATCTTATGTCAGGCTTATCAGAAAACAAGCTTAGGGCAGGAGTAAAGAAGGGTAGGTTTGAGTACACTGAGATGGATATTTGAGCTAGGTCAGATAATATTTTTACTTTCTCTACTATGCACTGAAAGCTTGAAGAACAGTCTATACAAAGGAGACATTGTATTTTGAATGGATTGCTGGGTATGTATGCAAACACAAAGGAGATTTTTAAAATTTATGATAGTCAATAAAAGACTTTCTCGGTCCTTTCCTGCAGACCTGCAATGGCATACGGGAAATACTTGGCTGGAAGCTTAGGAGGATTACTGATGGACAAATTAGTCAGAACAAGATTCAGAGATTTTCAACAGAAACTCAAATCTGTTCCGAGTTGCTTGGGGTCAATTCCAAACTGCCTGATCTGCCTAACTGTTTGTGTGCCCAGCAGGAGCGGGGAGTGTTTTTCCAGCAGTAAACCAAGGCAGACATATGGATAAGTTAGCTCTTAGAGGCCTGATGGGTACTTTGGTTTTCAGGTGAGAGCCAAATTCTAGGCCCTAGGGAAGCACTAGGAACCCAGTTAAGAGGCACTTTGTGCCTTGCCACGGTCACAGAGGCTGGTAGTTGGGCCTCTAAACAAGTTGGTAGAATAGACTCCTCCACAATTACTATCCAACTGTACCTGGGAACAGTCTCTAACAGTCTCAATTTTTTGAAGGAGTGAAAGTTGAGCTGAGGAAGCGTAAAGCCTACCCTCTCATCATAAAATGCCAATAAAAAAAGATTTTATAAACAGTTTGGGTTAGATTCTGTTCCTCCTAGTAGGAATTTTAGTCAAAGGATCATCCTATCCCATTCTGCTCAAGTTACTGAAAAAATGTTAATGTGTCTACTTTGTAACACATTGCCATCTTGGCCTAAAGACTAAGGTACAAAAAGTAGAGCAGGAGGAGGACTGCTCACTGCTTTTGTTTTTCAGGGCCTTGGGCAGGGTCAAATAGGATCACATATAGGTGCCTAAGTTTACTTTCATGTCTAAATAGGTAAAAGAGGATCTGGTCCTCCTCCTTTCTAGGCTAAGTACAGACAGTTAAAAAGCCCGAGACTAAATTGATTTAATCTTTGCAGGTTAGTCTAAGCTACGTAGCTTGAACTGATAAGCAAGGGAACAAACATTCACTTTTGATTCCAGAAATGCAGCAATATGCCTGCAGTGGCCCAGGCCAGAAGCCAGGGGGCGTTAGAAAATGTTGGAGAAGACAGCTTAAGCCAAAACTAGCCCACCCACCCTGAAGGGGAGTATTTGGGGGGGAGGTGCAAAGTTGGGGGACTGTGAGTTAACTTGAATCTTAAGGGGATCTGGGACAGAAGTTCAATAAACTGATTAACCTAAAGCAGTTAAATCTGATACTACATCCATCCAAGTTTAACTTAAATCACTTTCAGCCATTTTGAAAGTGGTTTATGTACTCTGAACTTCTGTTGTGTTACAGATTTGAACTGGTTTCCGATCACTTACACTGGTTTATGTCTAATTTCAGTCCCTAGCTTTAATATTTTGAGACTCCCCCCCACCCCACTTTTTTTTCTGATCAGCTCTAGGGAGAGGTAGAAAGATGACAAATAAAGAAGGCTGCTTTTGGAAGCTTCTAACACTCTGCGATTGATCCATCCAAATGTTTACATTTTTCCAAAAATTCAACAGTTACCTATTATCGACTAGAAACAGCATTACTTACAACAACTTCCCGATGAGCCATAAGGATTGCAAAGTTGGTTAGGTGGCTACAAGCACATGTTGTATGAGTTTTATTTGTGTCAACCAGTTTGCAGCCCTGAGTGGACCAATATCCCATCATAGTCCTCTCCGAATAATTCCAGAAGGAGCAATTTGCATTGAAATAATTGTCAGGCTGAGAGATAAAAGGATGAAATTAGGATTTTACTCTCTTAGATGGCAATAACAATTGTTTAATATGTGTAAACGGTAATTTAGATTAAACTTAGCATGTTTCGGACTATAAAGTTTTTCATCAGCAAAATTGTGGACAATGTTGTACATGGCAGATATCTAGTTTAAAAGGGACTTTATAGTCCGAAACAGTCTAAAGCGTAGTCTCAATTACTGTATACCCAATTTGAAACCATTACAATTTCCATCTTGTGATTTTATGCACTGATGGTGCACTGTAGCCACTTTTTCTTTCTGCAAAATTAGAATTGTAAATTTATTCTGAAGGGGTTTCATCTGTAGTTGAGCACTGAAAAATATTATCAGTTTTCTAGTCTCAATTTTGGTCTGGC
>NW_005841999.1:2783119-2788183 GCF_000455745.1 Alligator sinensis | reverse complement strand
GAAAGAGTGGTCTCCTCAAGGTCTAGCTGAAAGGAAAGCAGCAAAGGCAGACAAAAACCCATCAAAATGTTTCTTCAGGCTAGTCTTGGTGGTCTGAGAAACCAACTCTCTGCATGAAAACAGGGGGACTCAACTCAGTCAGCAGGTATTACATGAGGAAATAAACAAATTGACTTAGCAAAAGACAAGGAAGATGGTCTGTAAACTTTAAGGCATGGCAGGCCAGAGAAGACACATTTTATACTCTGCTGATTAAATCTATTTAAATAATTTGGAAAGGTTTTCAAAAGATGGTCCTGAATTAAAGTAAATACCCTCTGTGTCATTTAATTTTGCTACATTAAACAGGCAAGAGTCATAACAGTTGATATTTTCTATCCTGCTGCTAAGGTAAGAGTTAATTTTCACTTAGAAACAAATTAGAGTCATTTACATTTTCATGTTGATTACTGAATTAGCTTTCATTAAGAATACACTTAAGTTCTAATAATCACTGAACCAGGCTCATTTAATTTTATGTTCATAGACTTAAATAAACTTGTGTCTCTGACCTAGTCCAACATTTAAAATTCTAATGGAAAGAAGAACCTCCCCCGCACCCTGCCTTGCATTTTCTTCTCTCTTGCTGATTTTATGACCTTCCCATTAATTCATTAGCATAACTCACATCAATGTGTTCCAGGGTAAAATGCACAGGATGAGTCAGGTACACACGACTGGACTCTTTGTTGATGGAAGCTGCAATGACGTGTGAGTTCACTGCAATGGTGCTATTTCGACCGATAAAGTCACTGCCCAGCTTTATGGTAGCATTTTCAGTACTGAGGAACCGTCCCAAGCTTTTGTAAATGATGAAAACCAATTTTGCTAACCCTATTTAAAACAAAACCAAACAACCTACATTATCATGTCATGGAATTGTAGCTGAAGAATACAATGCATGTTTCATATTCTGTCAAAATGAAAAATAAAGCATTAGGAAATAGAAAAGCATTTGCAGGATTTGGATTCCAGATGAAAATGCTTCATGCACACTGTGTAAAGAAAGAGCCACTGAACAGTATTTTTACTTTTGCTAAGGGATGGATTAATATGCTCTGAAATGAAAAGTTTAAGTTATTATAGCTTTAAATATGGGTTTACACTTTAAAGGAGTCATACTGTTCACATTCCCAAGACTCACCGTTCCTGCTGTTCTGTTTTATAGTGCTTGAGGAGAGCTGGATTGAATTGCCTCCTTTACTGCCCTGAGGAAACTTCAAGTCCTCTACCTGGCCTTCTGTACTGAGCATAGCAACTTCCAGAACTAGTGAGAACAAGGGAGAGGAGAAGATAAAAATGTAGAAAACGTTTTTTGGTCAGACTGCAATGTGTCAGTTGATAATTTTCTGAAATGTCCTTATTCGGCTGTCCTTGTTTGTCTCTATAAGACAGATGTGTGCTGGCATGTTTCAACTACCCAGACTTAGTTTCTTTAAACTTTAATCAAACCTAGTGCTAGGTACCAAAGTGACATTTTAATTGTGAAAACACGACTTCAAACATTGTTTAAATGCTGGACAAAAAGAAATGCCTTAAAAGTACTATAAAAGTTTAGACTGAATAAATGCATAATTTTTGGAACCTCGAGTGCCTCTACTGCATTGATTGTTATTTTTTCACACAATTTTTAACGTGGATTTTGCAACATCAAGACTATCCAAAAATGAATATTTAGACAAATAAGTATTTCTATATCAAGGGCCTCAAATATAGTTTTTCTGATTATATCTAAAGGATTACTGAATGACATTATTATCTTCTACTGAATGTATTTTAAAGGGAGGACTCAAATGGCAGTTATTTAACTAAATTTAATATAGTGTGGCTTGTAAGTTTTACAAGATAACCAAGCAACACTGCAATCTCTTTGATCCATAAAATTACCCAGGTCATAACAACTTACTTAGCAAATAACTTCATATTTGTATTAAACCTGGCATTTATTCCCAAGATATATATTTTATTTAATAATGATTTTAATTTATTTTCTTCCATATTGTTAATAATGAACAAAAATGTTCACAATGGCAAACAAACAAAAGAAGTTAAAATCTGGCAGGTGCTTTATTATAGAAACTATGTATTTGACTACTGAGACCAATAAACATGTGAAATTCTAGCTCAGTCAAGAGAATGAGAGTTTTAGGAACTTTCAGGAATGTTTTTAAACGAGCAAAAAAGATCAAAGAAATTAAAAGAATGGGGGTCTACCACAAGCCTTTCTTGAGTTAAGACTTTAACTTCTTTTTCTGCAAGACACTTAGTTTCAATCTGTGTTTGAAGGGCTGGTCGGTTAGGCTCTGATTGACATCAATACTCTTGACATCCATAATATATTATTAATTATGATTTGAAGGCAGCATCTCATGAGCACTGACACATACAGACTTACTGAACTAAATGGAACTGTTCATATATGTCAGTGTTTGCAAAATGAAATGTGAATGAGATGAGATTCTCAATAAAGCCCAATCTATTTTATAGGAAGCTCTTCCCTTATGAATGAAATGCAGGCACATTTGGAGAGGTACATTTTTGCTGCTTTTGGAAGAAAAACTAAAAGTAAAACACCTTTTTATTTGTAGTTTAAGTAACAGACTGTAAAATTAACATCTTCATTAATGTTTAATTTTGGTGGAAATTCTCCAAATTTTTTCACAAGAAAAATTTACTAAAAAGGGGACAAATCTCCCCAAACATTCCCCAAAGGGCAATTAGTGTAATTATTTGTTAATGGCAGCCATAAAAAAGTGATAGTTTTATGTTAGAAGAAAGAACCACGATATAAAATTGAATAATGTTTGGGTATCCATAACATAAATTTGGATATATGAAAATAGAAGTGAACAGTTTGCACCAATATTACATTGCATAATATATGACCAGGACACTCTTTGAAAGGAGAAGATGGAAGTTTAAAGTATTACACATTTGTAAATAAACAAAGACAAAGCTAATCTCGAGTCCTCCAGTTCTTCCTTATCTGCCATACCAGCAAAATCCTGGTCCTGGAATATTATAGTAATGTCCTCATTCCCAAATCTGTCGTTCCATCCCAAAGCCTTTGGGCCAATACCACTCGGATCTATATGCTTTCAAAAATATCTCACTGAGGCTTGACTCCTCAGTGCACCCTCGGTGCAGAGACATATTAACTCTTCCACACAGCAGTGGTCTCAGCCATAACAAGGATATACACCTGTGTTTGTACACCCTTCGTACTGAATCTTTTCATTTCAGTGCCACTATTTAAATTCTAAATTATGCTCCAAGTCTCTTCAGCTATTTTGCAATCTCTGGAGCATAGCTATTCTGCATTATGGGGGATGTAGTTCACTGAGCACATTTTCACCTGAAGGCAGTTGTGTTTAATATAAACGTTTGGTCCATGTTCTATGTGCCTAAAATATTTAACTGGCAGAACACATTGCAAAAAGTAATTTAAATTCATTAGGAGCAGATTATATATAATGGGAAAGCATTTCCAGAGCTCTGCACCAAGCATTTCAGTTACTTCAGAAAATCCATACCCTGGCATTTAAGCACTCTTCATATCCATACGTTCTGCTAATGATTTTTCAATTGTAAATCAACTTTGCAACAAAAACTACTTTACTTTTTACACTGCATTAATTATGCTACAGAAGCAGCAGGGTTTTAAAACTAATTAAGAAAACATCACCACTTATAAGAATTTGCTTTTCAACATGGAAAGCTGTACCACCAGGTGCTGCCATAGCTTTCTAAGTGTATGTGACTATTTGGCTGAATTGTTGTTGTTTCAAGCTGTACAGTGCTTGAAACTGTACTTGAAGAAAAATTCACTTACCAATATTTTCTGTGGGCATTGAGACTCTAGTTGGGTCTACGAAATTGTCAGCCAAGACAAAAGCCCCTTCTTCTAGTGTATCAAGTAACATTGTTGCAGCGTGTGCTTGTTCTGAAGAATTCATATCTTTCCAGGATTCCAGAGCTTCAGGCCTGAGCAGGTTGTCCACTGTGTCAACAATTGCCTGCATTCATTAGAAAACTATCATTAGGCCTGACTGCCCTAGGCAGCTGGGGAGAATTTCCAACATTATCTGGTGACAATTGTAATACTTAACTGTCAAAATGATTTACTGTGATTTAATGGCACTGGAAAACTATTTTCAACAAGAAAATATTTCCAACTCTGTTGAATTAGCACTCATAGATTTGCACTAGCCACCAGCAGTGTGCTGTTTGAAACTAGCAAACATGCATATCTGGCTTGTCTCAAGTCAGATATAAAGACAGTATTATTAATGTGCTAAAAAATGTAAGAACCAATGCCACTGGTTTTGCCTGTGGCCTTAATTTCAAAGTTGATGTCAATATACATAATTCCCCTTTAAAATACACTAACACCAAAACTGGCAAGTTCAGTCAATAATACTACTCTGGAAACTTAACACAATGAATGCATGCAGCTACAGTAATATGAGTTGCTGTCTAAGATAAACTGTCTTCTTTATTACAAGAGGCATGAAATGAAGATGCCTCAGTGGTTATAAATTAGCGTGCTTCACTCTCACTCCCCCTCCTGTTTCCGTACCTGTTCACAGATACTTAAAAAGATTACTAACTCCCATTCCTGCACAAGGGTCAGTTAACAAAGGAAATCAATAGAGCAAACAAGATGTCCACTGACTGTCCCTGTTATCACTGAAGGCAAAATGACAAAACTGAGCAAAGTTGCCACTTTAAAAGTCTGCATTGTGACCACTCTATCATCACATATTAGGGTTCATTAAGCTGCATATAAAATATCAGTAAATAAAGGTGGAAAGGAATTCAGAGACATCATTATATTCCCTTTACAAAATAAACCAATCAATCACAGTAATCAGTTAATCAATTGAAGGCAGGCTCTTACATTAATGCATAATGTAGCTGTGCATTGAATATGCCATGCATTGCTGAATCACCATGTTTACTCTGTCCCATTTACCTAGTCATAATGTGTCATTAAGCGCATATATATATATATATATATATATA
>NW_005841999.1:2759627-2783101 GCF_000455745.1 Alligator sinensis | reverse complement strand
ATATATATATATATATATAATTTGTTTGATCAATTTAAAAGCACTGGGAATGGAAACAGAACACATTATACAAACAAAAAGATGTTGGTTTGGAATACTACACTCTGTGCACATGAATGAATACGAAAAGTTGGTTGAGGCTATTGTCAGAGCAAGATTAATTAGCCTAATCCATCTTAATATCCTCTTTCTGTCTGCATTGTGAGCCATCACGACCTTCCTGGCAGGTGGAAGATACTTCGAAGTGGCATTAAAGCCTTTTTTTTTGTCTCTAATGGGAGACAGAATAGTCAAAATGCTCACACTGATACTGCTGCAGCCATTAACTAGAGTGGAACAGAAATTGGTCTGCAGAGGCCAGATTCATTAGTCACCAAGAAATACAGATTGGAGCCTCTAATCTGAGGTACAAATGAATCCTCTGTCACAAAGTGGGAACTTGCTTCATTTGCATAGTGTAAGTCAGCTTTTGATTTGTAATTTCAAGAGGTTTATTAGTCTTATCTGAACAGGGAAGCTCATTTGAGACCTACTGAAAATGACACCAGTCAGAAATTAAGGTCGTGCTACAGTTTCTTGTGCATCTATATACAGTGTTGATTATATGCAGTCATTAACTTGAGGCATTCCTTATTTATTACAGTATAATCTAATTCTTTGTATTTCTCCAGTGGAATCACAATGATCATCCATGTAATAACATTTTTGCGGCACTCATCTCTCTGCCAAAAACAGGGAGGGGGGGAAAAAAGAAAACTATACCTGTCCCAGTGACATGAGTCTTGGACAACACACCAATTACAGTACTACAGTTCAAACATTAACTTTTATCTTAAAAGGTGACTTGCAAATAGAACTATGACATTTCAATCCACTCCAACAATATCTGCCATGCTCTCTATTAACCAGGCTAAAAGGAACAATTAGAAATTATTATTTAACATATGACTCTCCCAACTCCCTTTTTCTTTTCAGATCTTGCAAAATCTTGCTGAGACCAGGTGGTTCCTATGTTTTTGCACAAGAATGTACTGGACTTGAGACTGGAATGTGAAACCATCCTGTATTCAGGGGCGACTGTTAGGTAAGTGTATTTTATTTTTATTATGTTGTGCGGTGTTTCAAAGTTGTATTATTCTTGTAAGCAAAAGCTAGGAAGATTAAAAAAGAAACTTTGAAAAACCGTGCAATATAATTTTTAAAAGCCACTTACATGATCTAGCTTAGGCCAATTTCTTCTGCTAACAGGACTGCTTGGTGGCAGTGACATCATTGGCATGGGATTACAGACTGGGGACTGGGTGTTACACAGACTGATACGTGAAGATCTAAAAGAAATTAAAAATTAGGTAACAATGTGCTATATGCCTCCTTGTAGCATGGTTAATGGGACACTTGGCACATATTGCACTGGAAAAAATTTAGGAGCACTTGTATTTTATTTGCAGTTCATCCTGACGTTGCCATATTTGGTCTTTGTAATGACTCTTAAATGAATCTTTGGAGAAAATAATGTCTTACTGACATTAAGAGTGAACCACAGAAAGAACAAAACAGGCTGTATAATGTGATTTTTTTCATGCACATACATTATGGCTAAGCAGTCTTTGATACAAGAAACTACCAACATGATGGCCTTTCTGTTAGATTGCCAGATTTGTTTTTCCCCAGAGAGTAACACAAGGAAAGAGAAGGGTTATCTCCAATTCAGATAATGCCCAATGCTGTTCTTGTACTTTTGGACAAGTGGAAGAGAAAAAAAGTTGTAAACTTTGATATTTGCTTATTCTGAGAGTTTTATACCTGTGCAAAGCCAACATTTGTACAGTTGATATGGGGCACAATACACATTTATCAAAGACTGAAATACATAGGGTCATGCAGCAAGATGATAAAGCGTGGCAGGTTGCTGAAGCAGGGAGAAAGCAGGGTGACAGCACAGGAGAGATACCTTAAGGTAAGCCCTGCATGTCTTCTCTCGTTTTTGGAGCTTTTTAGTAAGAAAAAAGAAAATCAGAAGTTAGACACATTCTGGAAAGCTACAGAAATATCCAAAAATTAGGCTGGTGTGTCAAATCCTAAATTTGCATTATAAAGAATCTGGATGTCTTGTCTAATGTTAGCCCAATGAATTTCCATCGGGCTCTTCAAAATTATGGAGCACATGGCTTTCCAGCCATAACACAGACTAAACCTACATTTGCTGCACTAGTATAAGTTCTGTGCAATGCTTGAGGTGAGACTATGCCTCTGTGGGCATATCTGCAGTTTCTGGAATAGATTTGTTGAGCACCATTACTAGGAGTTTTGAATAAAACTCATCTTTGCAAGGGCTAAAATGTCACAGCTACAGGGATGGATGGTGTGAAAATGGGACAGTCCTTCCATAACAGACTGGGCAAAAAAAATCCCTTAATCTGTACAGTAATGACTCACTCCATACAAAGGGGAGGAAGAGGCAAGTCATGTCATAAAGCTCAGCATCCAGAAAAAACTAGAATAACCCTATTTTTAATAATTCAAAATCCAACATCTATTTTTATCTGATTTACTATTTGTTGATAGTAATAACTTGATGGATGTGTAATATCCCCAATTATCATTAGTTATATGAACCGACATCTAAAATAAGCTAATAAACTTTCTAATCCTGCAACATACTTTATGGCACCATTGACCTTAGCTTATGAACAGGGCTAAAATTGTTGCAGAACAAGCTTTTTAAATTCTCGTTACTCTTGAGAGAAAAGTATTGCCCCCTTTCTCCCAAATTAGGAATATATTTTAATAAAGGGTACAAATATATTTTGCCTCAGTCAGCTGCTGAATATTGTGTCCTGTCACCAAATTAATATAATTGACAGATTATTGTGGATGTGTTGTTTTTTTCCCCTACACACTTTATTTGTCATGCTGTCAGGACATTTGAGCATTCTGGAAAAAAGTATAGATTTGGTAGCAATGTTTCTGAAAGGAAAAACATAACCCACAGGGGAAGTGTTATCCTAACTACTGGAGGGATGTTAAAGTGGGTACCTTGTTATAACTCCGTCCAGCAGAGTCCTTTTCACTAGGCCTCAGTTCTTGCAGTTGAGCATCAAGAATGTCCACCAACTGTTCCATCAGTCTCACTGATGAACTTACATCACCAGCAAAGACTGGTCCTTTGGTGTGTTTAGCCAGCTCATTGGCAAGACTAGCAGCATTTTCTCCACTTCTGATCTGAAATGACAATTTATATTATCTCAGCAGGATCCCTTGTTCTGCTTGCGGCTCCTAATTCCAATTCCCTGCATACCTTTGTTGTGGTGAAATAACCATTTGCACATACATTGAAATCTGCAACTAATTGAGACCAATAACTTTCTCTTTATCTCAGAAGATTAAAGGTTCTTAGATCCATGACACACAAAAGCAGTTCTTAACAGCCATCAAAAGCAGAAATCAGATTGGTAATTTTGGACCAGATCTTCCATTTCATCTTCACTTTTATTTTACTGCTATTATCAGACACTAAGAAATCTATTTGCTCATACCAGCGCTTGAGGCATTTGAAAGTCAAGTAGCTTGGTATTGACAGTGAATTATTTAGTTTTCCCATAAACTCAGTAAAGCTCATTAGGGAGGGGAACACAAAAAAAGAGAAACTGTGCTCTAATCATATTCTGCTATTAATGCACTTTTGTAGAAATCTAGTTTATTGTATCATAATTTTCTGCAAGCTAAACATCTGCTTGCCTATTGCATATTTTGGTGTGCAGTTCATAATATTTGATTTATTAAGAGAATGTACATTTTGTCTTTTGAACATCAAAAAAGCTATCTTGAATTAAATAGCAATGAAATTAAGTAAGCCTGGACTCATTAAAAGAGCTTAATTTATAAAACAGTTTACCAAGGAACACATGTGAATCTAACTTTTAGTAAATGCTTTACAGACAAAGCATGCATAATTCTTCCAGCTCTTAAAACGAACAAAGAGTAATAAAGATGGTTTCAACATACAAAGCTGAATTATTTATGTTCCGAGTTAAAACCCTTAATCACCAGTGTATATCATATTAAAAGGTTCCAACCAACCTTCTGAGCCAGCTGATTTACCCAGTGTGAGGTACAGTTGCTAAGATCAGGGCCCTTAGGGTTCCATGTTCCAGTGGAAACCATGCAGAGATACGAGGCAGTTCCTACAACAGATGTAGAAAACAACAGGGAAATTGAAACCATTTTTCTGAATGCATTCAAAAAACCAGCTATGATGCATCCCTGCTCCATGCTAAATTTTGAATAACACAAGTGGAAGCTGTTGACAATAACTGACAATGGAGGAAAAATACTGTAGATTACAAACGGTGACAGAAAAGTCAGTGTAAGTTATCAAACTTTTACAGCAAACAAACAAAAAAAGCCCGTTGGTTTTTACCTGGAAGTTATCCAGAGAAGAACTCATAATGAGAAAGGCAGCTGTAAGCCTGTTTCACTACAGTCCTAAAGCAAAGACCTAAAATATGACCTGGATTCTCAATAAGTGTACACAAGGTAATTTGTGCCTAAACTCAAATACTTTTTTACAGATTAAAACCTGAACCTCAAGGCACAAAATTTTTCAAGTAACAAAAATCACAAAACAGCTTGCGATTAAAAATAATTCTCCAAAAAAGAGCTGCATGTCACTTTTGAAGCATTTATTTGAATCAAGATATGTTTTTAGGGCAATACCTCGAGTTCCTTTGGGGCAAGGGCGTTCAACCATCATTCCTCTTTGGGTCTGAGGCCAGCTAATCCCCCTGGCCTCAGCAGGCTCACAGAATCTCTCTGGCAAAGGGAAAAAACTTGTCACAGGAGGAATTTTGGTTGTGGAAACTGCTGGTGGTGGCTTTGGTCCTTTGCTTCCTTCCTTTGTTCCCCCAGATAAAGTTGTACTTGTGGGACCTTTCTGTGAAGTGGTGCTTGTGGTTGATACTGTAGTTTTGTATAGCTCTGCTGAAGAAGTTATTGTCACTGCTGTGGTAGGCACTGTAGATTGAAAATGACAGTAATAATAAAGTTCTTAAAATTATAGAAGAAAGTGTAGAAAAAGTATTTTTGCAATTTTACATAATACTCTTGTGTCTCCATTTCTTGATCTCAGTATAAATCTTCTTTCATCCTCATAGTCATTGTCTATCTCAAACTAATATGTTGGTTTCAGCACATTCTCATTACAACTATCTATACAATGCAAATTCATAGTTACGTTTCAAAAAGCCAAGAGGCACTAGTAGTGAATTATCAGTACTTGAAAATATGCATGAAACAACTAACCAAATTCTGATAATCTCAGAGAAAGAACGGCATGATAGAATAATTTAAATTGGCATGATGTAAACAACAAAGCATTGTGGAATGTAAATAACTAGGCCATTAAAACAACAACAAACTTCAAGTCACCCACTATACACCTTGCAGGAAAATAATTACTGTAACATCTTCCCACCCAGCAGTCATTCTTGCTTGAAAGATTTCTAGCACGCCTGATTAGATCCAAACAGAAGAAAAGCCTAGCATACATGTGTTGTTTTAGTGCTTGAACATCTTAGGCTCCATTTTTTTTTGATGAAGCAGGTAAGAAAAAACAACTAATTCAAGCCAGTGGCAAATATATAACTTAATTTTCTATGTCAAGACAACAGCGGTTTAGGCCAAATAATTTCTGATTCAGAATCACAGCTGTTCATTCTACTGACCTATATAGAAAAGATATTCATGGAAATAATGAATGTAACCAATATAAAATAAATAGAGATGCTTTGATTTCTATTCATTTTTAGACACTGCTTGAGCAACAGTGTAGCCATACAGGCAGCTGAAGGGTCAGCATTTAGTACACCTACATGTCCATGGGTGTGTGTGAAACTGTACAGAAAAAGCTCAGACAGTTCCCCGCCCTGGGAAACTACAAACTCAGGGCAAATAGTTACCTCATCTTCTAACAGACAAACTAGAAACAAATGGATCTGACATGTTTCTGTTTTAAAGCTGTTCTTAATTATGTCCCAGAGACTTACTCTTAGGCTACCAAGGGGATTTTTGTCTCTGACGTCCATGGGCTATGCTGACGCCTCAAAAACTTATTTTCTTGAAAAAAAAATTAACTAAACCACAAACACAAAGAAGAAAAGAGGTATCACACTCTCTCTCGAGTCTTAAAAAAAAAGTTTATTTAAAAAAAATATTTTGGATAAGAGCTTTAAATGTTTTTCAACCATTTGGAGAGTACTTTGCACTATTTATTCCCTTTACACGTTGTTCAATTAAATCTTTAAGGATAAACATTACAGACAGTAAAAATGCATTGATTGAAGTATTATTGCCCTGATCCAGGATTTATTTACAGTTATAAGTTCTTAAAAGAGCAAACTAATTCTCTTAACAATATATGCAAATGTGATCTTTCTGTCTTTATTCTTCATCTTAAATAAGAAACTTTTTCAGGTCATGTCTTATTTTCAGTCTAATTTATTGAATGTTTGAGTACTGCCTGCATAATCTTGTTGAACTTCTTGTCTAGCCAGCTGCTGCTGCAAAAAAACCTATTCAAACTTGTCTATCTTTTCTGTAAGCACTTGCCTGACATCTTGTGAAACCTCTGTAATTTTCTTTTGATTACAGTGCAGCCAGGCTTTCAGTGCTTTCTCAATTAACATTTGTCAAAAGCATCACAGTCACTTGCAGAAGTGTCAAGTAACTGATGCTGAATCAGGTCCTGGGGATTGAGCAGAGGAGAATGAAGCAGGGGAGAACCACTTATTACTATAATCCTATACATCCCATGACACATTTTGCTAATTAGTACATATTTAATCACTGAAATCTGTATTAACAATATTGCAATTAGCATTCTCTTCCTATAACATTTAGGCTGTCCTTATCTCAAGAGCCAAACATCAGTAAAAGAGCTCATAACAGCTGTCTGAAGTTGAGCAGTGAGGTGACAATTTTAAGAACAGATAATTTCATATTGTGTTTTGAGTGCAGCTAAACTGCTGCTATTGTGCCACCTTAGCTAAGGATGGCTTTCAATGCTACCCATTAAAATGACTTCTGAAGCACACTTACTTCCGTTTTAAAGATGATCTGCAAATGTTAGTACAGTAACAAGAAATGCAAACAAAAAGCATTTATGATTTAAAATTAAAAACAAAATAAAATGTTAAAAAGAGATTTCTATTTGTATGATATTTGGTCTTGATCTAAGTGCAAGACATAAATGGGGAATTCCACATCTGAAAGTATTTGTCACAAGAATCTAAATTTGGAAGTGGAGGAAACTACTTTCCAAAAGACTGAAAGAATAGCGTAGCCAAAGAAAGTCCTTTTCAAGTATATCTAGCATTTAGGATGCAAACTGTTTTAATGAATTATGGAAGATTACACTGATCAGGTCATTCCCCTGTGATGCAAACAGTTATTTGATAACCACTATCACTCCAGTTTTTCATATTGTGAAAGTTTTGGGTGATGGCATATGCTGGCTTGCTTTCATGGTGCTGTAAAAAATACTAGACAGTGGGAATGGGAACGATTATTATTGGCCTCTCATTCTCATTGACAGGAATGGGGCCCAGAGGCTCAAACAGTATGTAATTTGCCTCATGCAGTAAAAACAAAAGCAGTAACAAAATTAGATTTTGTTTGGACTGAATTTTTGACTGGGCTACAATGCAAAGGCATTAAGACTAGGCACAGACATTCAAAAAGCCTGAGGCGGAATCAATCTAAGTTACACAGTTTTTGGTAAGCAGTGTAGTTTAGATAGGTAGACACATATTTGCCCTGGAGGGAGAAGGGAGGGAGAAGGGGGGCAAATCTTAGATTGAGTTCTGCCATTTTTAAACCATGAGTATAGACTGGTTTCTGTTTGCTTATACCGGTAAAAGTGTAATGTCTGTACCTGGCCTAAGAGAAGAAAAACGTCTTCCACTATTTTTTAATGTACATGTGTGTGTATGTTCAGCTTAAAAGCAATGCACAAACAAGTAAAGAAGCGAACAAAAAGGAAGGAAGTAATGTGTAGATTGTAAATTGGCTTAATTAAAACAGTTATGCAAACAGATCATTTCTTCCACCACTGATGGTGAAAGACTGCACTATAAAAATAACTTACAGTTAGAACAGAAAGTAAATTATTTTTTTTTCCAGATGAAACTTCAGGGGAGTATTTAGCTAGTAAGGACCAGATTTTCAATGATATCAGTGGGGGCAGACACTGATAAATACATACCTTTAAAATTGAATCTGGCCCTATGCAACTAATTGCACTGAGATGCCTACGTAATGCAAGATAGAGGTGACTAATTTTGAAGACTTTGCTAAGTTCCTATCTAAATTGGTAGGTACCAAAAACCTTTAAAAATCTGATCCTTGGCCCCACTTTCCTTTCTTGTGTCCATGTGACAAAATATTCAGTAGAATTCAGAGATGCACTGGAATCTGACATGGCTGCACAGTGAGTACTTCTGCTCTGGCCTTGAACTCTTGGCCTTTGGACTTCCAGCCATTTGTCCCGGTGTCCACACCACCAGTGTTAACCTCAGCTGACTTTTGCTGAGACTTGGGTTCTTAAGTGTCAGTTTTTTTAATGTAATTATTAAGGTACCTAAAGATAAAAAAACCTAGTTAAATTTTCAAAACCCACCACATGCCTAACTCCTATTGAAACCAATGAGTTAGGTACATAGCTACTTTTGAAAATTCCACTAAGCCTATCTGAATCTTTGTGAATCAGGATATTAAAAAAAATAAATCTTTGAAAATGGGCTTTAGGCTGGCTACTAAGTCAGACCATTTTGAAATGTTTAGAGAAATAGGCAGCAGGCTAGAACACTGAGTTAATACTTCCTTTTCCCAGAAAAGTACCTTCCAACTCAAAATAACCACAGGGAGTACATAAGGAACTTGGGTTTTACATCTCTTCTCAGAGATTTCACCCCTTTGATATAAAAGACAGAAATCACCAGTTCTTCCTGCAATAGCTATGTCCTCTTTAGAGACCTCCCAGCCAAGTATTAACCCTAGACTGTTCCTGCTTAGCTAGAAACCTGGAGTTAGCAAAACTGTATTCTAAATTTATATCTGAGCATGGAAACAAAGGTTTTAATAAATTAGCAAAATTACAATTGGGAAATTTGTTTATTTGCTTTCGTTATCTTATCTTTTCCTCCACCACCACTTTTAACATCAGTCTACAGCAAGGGCAGATTTAAGGGCATTTATACATATACCTTTTCATCCCACATGCCAGAAATCCAGCAGGTTGGAGCAGACTTGATTGAGTCTGCTCCGCATGCGAGCTGATGCGCCCTGCAGTGCTTCACGTGCAGTTGTATAAGAGGTGAAATATACGTCAGCACACAGAAAATGGCAGCGATGCACTTTTAAACTAAAACACCTTTGACGTGATTTAGTTCAAATGAATGCCATAGCCATTTTCTCAGCACTGATGCTCACTTCACCACTTATACAACTGTATGCACCACAGCACCAGGCACTTGTAAAAGCATCCGGTGCGGTGGCACAAGCATGTGTACAAATCCCTTAAGATATTGGTAGAGAGCTAATCTTTAACAGCTTTCTGCATAGCACCATGGAAGATTCATGAAGTTACAAAAATGTACTTGTGTCAAATTCCAACTCTCTGAAGGCATGGGTGATGGTACTACCAGGGTTTGCCTTCAGTCCACATTCATGGCACCACTGTACCCTGCAGTGATCCAATAAAATATAACACCAGTTAACATGCGGCAAATAAGGAGGATGACCTTCCAGTCAAATGGTTTTGTACAGATATGGCAAACTGTAATGCACAAAGATTGTCTTCCCCTAAATCTTTAAGGAAAACATCAAAGGGAAGGTGTAAGGCCCATCTCGAAGAGGCCTCTGGGAGGAGGCCAAGCTGGCAACCTGGAGCAGGGGTCAGCTTTGCGGAACCCGGAGGCCATGAGACAATGACCTAATTTATCTGCTGATCAGCAGAAATGGAGAAAAAAAAAAGAAATGCTTTGAGCAACTAACTGTTCTGGAAAGTACCAGAAATAATGGCCATAAAAAGGGGAACTACAGCAAGGCCCGAAGTGACCTCTTGCTTTGCAGCATACGGATGAAGCTTGCTCTAACCCATAAAAGGTGATAAGGCTAGAGGCGTGGTGTGATTGGTGGGCCTCGGGAGATGGGAGACAGAAAGGTATAAAGACTCAAAAGCACAAAGCCTTGGGCGGGACTACTTCGGGGAGGACAAGGCTGAGGACCCGATAAAAGAGTTAGTCTTGCCACCCAGGACGCTGGGTGGGATTGCCGAGACCTATCGGGTAACTATAAGGAAAAAGGGTTTGGAGTGCCTTTCCTCCAACCCGACGCGCTTGCTACTCTTGAGCTGGTTAGAAGATCATATCAAATATGTGTTGTTGATTTTCATTGTTTTTGCAATAAAAGTGAGTCATTGGATTTTACCTGGCGTGTAATTTGTGGGTTACTCACCTATCCCCTTGGATAGGGAGGGAGAATTGTGGAGATTGGTGGAGAATGCGGGCATAACGACCCCTCCTCATGAGCAGTCTGGCCATCTGCGATTGAGGAGAGGGAGACATGTTCACACGCCGGGAAAAAGCCACAAGTCTTTCTGAGCTCAGTAGGAGGGTGCATCCATGGTCATCCTCAGGGGTAAGGGACCTAAAATCCCTTGCCGCGATGGAGAGGGTTTTCGTCCAATGGCAGGTGGGCAGGAAAGCCGGGAAAATGGGATTACTGGAGGGTGCCATTTCCTTGTTGTGGGAGATGGTGGGGACTTTGTTGCCCTTAGAGGATCCAAAATTGGAGGAAGGGCAAGAAGTGGCGACGACTGAGCTGGTCAAAGAGCAGAGTGACCAACTGGTTCCTTCTTCCATGGAGATAGTGATAGAGATCACTCCGCCAGAGAACTCGGAGGTAAGTGCAGTTATGAAATCTAGAGTGCACCAGGGAGCAGATGGAAGACAGGTTGGACAAGAATGGGAGGTGGTTCCCTGGAAGCCCACTGACCTTCAGATGGAACTGGTAGGTTGGGTGAAAGATGCCAAAGAGAGCTGGGGCCTGTGGGTGAGCAGAGTAGCATCCCAGGGGCTAGACAAATTCTTCACCCTACAAGAGTCACAAGCGGTACTGGCAAGAGTTTTTCCTGGGGAGTGGTATAAGTCTACCCAAGCCTCTGCAAGAATAGATCATAACCAAACAGGGGGTTACACTCATCAGTTAATGGGGTTTGCTTTAAAGGCATTAGACCAGTGGGAGATATCCAAGGATCGACACGCTGGAGAGCCAAAGTGGACAGATTGGGGAGGAGCTATACAACAATTAAGTGGGGATGCATTTGTTGAGGCAGCATTGTACGACCAGTTGGGCAAGGATCCCTTGCAAGTTCTAGTCACTGGAGTCACATGGGAGAGCACCCTCCGGAAGGGGACCAGCCCTTTGCAGACTCTTTTATTACAACGGAACTCAACACACCGGCCCTCTACCCTGATTTGAAGAACCTGCACCCAGACTAGGGGGCCCCAGGGAGGGGAGGCAAAGGGCACCCCCTCCCTCGCTCCCAACAGGGTGAGTCCCCAGGGATTCTAGCAGGTATCTATTTGCTCAAATAATAATCCAGGGGGGGCGAGTAGAGGGATGGTTCCTTACGGCCACTGGGGCAGAAGTTACCATCTTACAATGGGAGCGCCAGCCCAAGGGGGGCTGCCCCGTGTTGCTGAAAGGGGTCGGGGGAGGGGCAGTCCGGGGAAGAGAAATTGAAGGGGCAGTGAGGTTGGGGAAGCGGGAGGTTTCCACGGTAGTAACTGCTACCCGCCATGGATATTGGGGACTAATGTCTTGAGTAACTGTGTGATAGATGCCCCTCACCAGAGAGTGATGGCCATTAAAAAGGTGATCCCTAGGCCAAAGGACAGGCCGTGGGTCCAACTGGAATGGGATGTAGGAGATACGAAAAAGGAAATACGAGGTGAAATGGAAAAGGGAGAAAAGCCACGCTTTGTGTGCCCCTATCCCTTGATGCCTGAGGCTGGACAAGGGGTGCGTGAAATGCTGCAAGGGCTGTTACAGGCGGGGTTTGTGGAGCCCACTATTTCCCAGTGGAATTCCCCCTTATGGCCCGTTTGTAAAGCCAGTGGAAAGTGGAGAATGGTGATAGACTACCGAGAAGTAAATAAAAGAACAAAGGAGTTGGGCCCAGTGGTTAGCACTTTGCCTGAAATGTGGGACGTGGCCCAAAGAACAGGTGCTTCTTATTTCACAGTGACTGACATTTCACATTGTTTCTGGGCAATTCCCGTACAAGAGAATGATCGGGATATATTTGCCTTCATGTTCAAAGGAAAACAATATCGGCTGCTGCGCCTACCTCAGGGTTGGTGCAACTCGCCGAATCTGGCACATCAGCAAGTGCGGAAGGCACTTGAGTCTCAGCCGCAAGTTCAGAGCTATGTGTACGACATACTAATTTGGTCACGCACTCCTGAGGAGTGTGCAGATATTTCCCTCAGGGTTTTGAAAGCTTTGGGAGTGAACGGATTTCGGGTGGATTCAAAGAAGGTTCAATGGGTACAACGTTTGGCAAGATATTTGGGAATGCAATTAGACGCCCAGGGTTTGGGAATCCTAAAGCAAACTAAGGAGGCGTTAGCCCAACTTCCCCCACCCCGTTCCCAGAAGGAGTTGCAGTCCCAATTGGAGTTAATGGGGTGGTGTTGGGCTGCGGTCCCTGACTTTGCAGCCTTGGCCCACCCACTATATCAGACATTAAAGAACAAAGGTCAACAGTGGGAATGGGGGGAGGAGAAGGAGACCGCCAAGAAATGCTGCAAACTATACTAGAGAGCCCCCTCTTTACTCCCCCCGGACCCCAGCACTCCCAAATATTTGGAGGCGGGAGTCCAAGGAGACATTAGTGCAGTGTTATACCAGAGAAGTCAACAGGGTTGGGGAAAATGGGAATTGTTAGGTGCCTGGAGCCGGGTGCTATCCAATGTGGAGGTTTGTTATGAGCCCTTGCAGAAAGATGTTGGCGGTGGTTTTTGGGCTCGAGAATGGAGAAAGATTCGTGGGAGACGTCCCGTTGAGGATTTGAGCGCGGCCAGGAATATTAACTGCTTTGAAGAAAGGCCCGCCTGCGGGTTCTCTTCACCAAACTAGATGGTTAAAGTGGAGTTTACAATCGGCTGGATACCCACACTGGGAGGCAGGGGGCATGTTGAAGAAACCGGTACTCCCCTGGTTGGAAACCCCAACGGAAGGGGAGGCAACAAGCCCTATAACGTGTGCAGATACCTTTGACCCGGCTGACCCTTATGCTCTTTTCATTGATGGGGCAGCTGAAGGCCCAGTAGCCACTTGGGCCTGGTACTGCCCTTTTTCAGAAGAGTATGGAAGAGGGGAAATAAAGGGGAGTGCTCAACTAGCCGAACTAAAAGCAGTGAAAAAGGCAACTGCCTATGGAGTTAGGCAAGGGTGGAAGGAAGTGAGGGTGTACACCGACAGTTGGGTATGTGCCAAGGGTGCCAGTAAGTGGATTCCTTATTGGGAAAAGGCTGAGTAGCACTTGAAGGGTCGGCCAGTTTGGGGAAATGAGATCTGGCAACATATTTGGGAAATGAAGGATCAGATCAAAGTGGCCATTCGGCATGTGGCTGGACATCAAAAGGGTGACTCTCCTGAGGCGTGGGCAAATGCCCAGGCAGACTCCCTGACTCACCCCTCCAACATTGGCTCTTTGGAGGAAGCTCGAATGGCACACCCATTCGCCCATGAAGGGGGAAAAGGGTTGCGGAGAAGGCTACGACAAGAGGGAAAGAATGCTACCGAATCAGAGGTGCGGCAGGCCATAAAGGAGTGTCCCGCTTGCAGCACTCACAAACGGTCCCCTTATCCTGGGACCGGACAAGCAGACGTTCGGGTCTTAGAACCAGGGGAGGAGTGGCAAATGGATTTCATAGGTGCATTAAAATCAAGTGAAGGGAAAAAGTACATATTAGTGGCAGTGGACGTGGCTACGGGTTGGCCAGAAATGTGGCCTACCACTGAGGCTATGGGAGAAGTAGCAGTGCGGGCCCTAAAGGAGTTGGAAGCCCATTTTGGGAGGCCACGCCAGTTAAAGACAGATAATGGGACCCACTTTAAGAATGCGGGGGTGAAGCAATGGTGCGAGAAAGGGAATGTGGAACATCGGTTTGGCATTCCTTATCATCCACAAGGCCAAGGGAAGGTAGAACGTTTGAAACAGGAGAGAAAACGAAAGTTGCAAATTGCTCAAGAAGTTTTCGGAAAAGGGGAAGGGTTCAACAAGTTCCTTGGGTGTTGCGCGTCTTGCCGACATGAGGGGCGGGGAGGGAATGGGGAACCAGTCCTTTCGCCCAGATGATGGGCCGACCCCCCCAAGTTTCAGTGGGAGGAGGAAGCCGAGGTGGGTGTGAAACAGGAAGATGTGAACTGCTATCGCCGCCCCTCCTGTGGGGACGCAAGTGAAGTTCACCACTTGACCTGGACAGAGGAGGGAGATGGAGGGTCTGGTTCTTGCTTGGGGGCAAGGCAACACGGTGTTAGTGGGAATCCTCACCCAGAAATATTGGGTCCTGGCTAATCAAACAGCTGTTTTCCAGGAATCACCATGAGTGTTGGGGTACTGCCGCTGTTGATGGTAGGACTGATCCAGATTGTGAGCGAAGCATTGTATTCAGACGAGTGGATTCGAATCGGAAAGAAGTGGTCAAGAGAGGGTGGTTATTGGCTTCTCGACACCGAGAAGCTGCCGTTGACAGCCACTTGGCCTAATCTCTCTTGCCCTCCCATGGCCTGCCAGGAGTATGTGTCTGAATTGCACCTGCTTCATGTCCTCAACTCCAGCGTCCAACCAGATGAATACAATTGGGAAAGTACCTGGAAGCCGGCTGATACCATACGGAACCCCTATGGAGCCCATTGGTGTATATGGATCAACACCACAAAGACCAAAGGACCTCAGCTGTGGGGAGAGACCCACAGAGGAGTGCATGTATCCGGCCCTCATGAGACTGTTACCTTCCATTACAAAGTGCAGGTAGCTCCCGGAACTAATTGGTCTTTGATAGCTCATGATGATGAATACATTACCGAAATTGAAGAATTCCAACCCACTGGAGTAGAACGCACCTGTGACTTCGCAGAAGATACCTATAAGCATGTTGTGAGTGATGGACTAAGAGTGGACTTTGTAATAGTTTTCTCTGGAATCATGGGAGGGATGAAAGATTGTGCACCCAGAAGGCATCCCATCCTGATGGAGGTATGGGACGTCTTATGCAGGGATAGTCAGGAAAAATGGGATTTAGTTGATGGGCAAAAACAGGGGTTAACAAATGGAGGGGTTCTCTTTTTAGATTTCGGTAGGACCTACTTATCCTGGGGAAATTTCCACCGTCATGGGGACTAGAGTACCAGAAACCTTTGTACTGTTCCCTTCAGTATTTCTGGAAAGGTTTGTAATTTTGCAATGGGAAGTCAATGTTACCTGAGTTCACCCCTGGCGCAGCTGGTGGGCAGAACCGATCCTTTCTGCTTGGCAGAGGGACTCGAGCCTGCACCAAAGGTTCCGAAGGGATGCTTCTACCGTTTTGGGTGCATTGGGGACAGCAGGGGCTGCACTCAACTCAATGGACATAGAAGTAGTGAGGAATAAACTCGCTAGGATGGGACAGCTCTCCCGGCAAGCATTGGAGGATCAAATGGTGGCAAATGCAGAATACCAGGAAAACCACATTAAAACCCTGACTGTGGCAATACAGCCACTTCAACAAATGCATTCCATTCTGCGTAGTGTAGTGGGAGGGGCGAAGAGTCTTGCAAATGAAACCAGTTCTGCTATAGCTTGTGCCACAATGCAAACTTTTGTGTTGCACCAGTATGAGAGACAAGCACTTTGGGTTAAATCTGGGGACCCAACAGTCATCTCCAGTTCCTATGTGGAATGGTGCCCAGAATGTAAACCCCTTTTTGCCAAAGTTATATCTTCAGGGATAAAGGCACTGTTGAGAGGATATATACATGTTAGATCGGTGGGGATGGAAACCAAAACTTGGCCCTTGTATGAGTATGTCCCCGTCCCCATAGTGTTGGCAGGGAAGGTTTGGGCCCCTAGAACCCCTGCTAAGTGCATGACCAAGACGGGGGAACTCCTAGGTCCTAGGGAGTGTGAACAATGGGGACGACATGAGTGGATGTGTTATCGGAAAAATGTCTTGATGGACCCCTGTCGGTTACACCAAGAAAGTGCGAGATTGTGTGTTAGATGGCATCTTTAACCAAAGCACCGTAGTGATTAATAATGCTATTGGGTGTCTATGCGGGGCCTCTGTGACCCCGGTAACTTGGAATGATGGGAACGTGTCTCAAGCCCCAGTCAGGGAATGCCACTGTAATGCTATGGCAGTCGAAAGCGGAGGACACATTTACGCGCAGCCGACCTATACCCGATCAATGGCCTTAGCAAAGGTTTTTCCAGTAAATTGGACTATGTCCTTAGGCCCTTCATGGGAGGCTGTATCAGCAATTGGAAATGCTAAAGAAAATGACTGGGGCCTATGGTAACACCCTAAATAAAGAAAAACGAGCAAGTTTGCATAGTATACATAAAAAAGACAAACTCCTGAAACTGACAGCAGAATTAGAGTCAGTGTCGGGACACCACTGGTATGACATTTTCTTGGGGTATAGTCCCACATGGACTGGGTTAATTAATTTGATGATGCATCCTATCATCATTGTGCTATTATGTATTGCTGTTGTGTGCCTCTTGACATGCCTGTTAGCTTGCTATGTGCGAAAACTGTATTGGAGAATCAAGGGTCTGACAGATTATGTGGATGGGTACGTTAACACTATGCAACTTTGATCGCCATGAGTACATGCAGATGCAATTGGTCAGGGAAGGATTGTAAGGCCCATCTCGAAGAGGCCTCTGGGAGGAGGCCAAGCTGGCAACCCAGAGGAGGGGTCAGCTTTGTGGAACCCGGAGGCCATGAGACAATGACCTAATGCATCTACTGATCAGCCAAAATGGAGGGAAAAAAAAGGAAATACTTTGAGCAACTAACTGTTCTGGAAAGTACCAGAAATAATGGCCATAAGAAGGGGAACTACAGCAAGGCCCGAAGTAACCTCTTGCTTTGCAGCATACGGATGAAGCTTGCTCTAACCCATTAAAGGTGATAAGGCTAGAGGCGTGGTGTGATTGGCAGGCCTCGGGAGATGGGAGACAGGAAGGTATAAAGGCTCTAAGAACAAAGCCTTGGGCGGAACTACTTCGGGGAGGACAAGGCTGAGGACCTGATAAAGGAGGTGGTCTCGCCACCCAGGACACTGGGTGGGGTTCCCGAGACCTATCGGGTAACTATAAGGGAAAAGGGTTTGGAGTGCCTTTCCTCCAACCCGACGCGCTTGCTACTCTTGAGCTGGTTAGAGGATCGTATCAAATACGTGTTGTTAATTTTCATTGTCTTGAAATAAAAGTGAGTCATTGGATTTTATCTGGCGTGTAACTTGTGGGTTACTCACCTACCCCCTTGTATAGGGAGGGAGCCCCCTCAGAAGGATAGGTTTTTGCTTTGTTAATAGACCTCTGCTCTAAAAAACAAAAATCCCTAAAAACAAATAAAAAAAATCATGTAATAACAAATCAGTTTCAAGATATATTTCACCCTTCACAAAAAGAGGTTTATTTTTCTTGAAATTTCTTTTGCCATCTTGCATTCTTTGGATATTTGCTCCACTGGGCTTTTCAGGCTTCTAAAGAACAAACTGGCTTGAAAGTGTTTGGGGTGGGGGGTTTAAGTCAAAATATATCACTTATCCATAATTTAGGGGGTCTGTTTTCACTCAGTCCTAAAATGCCTTCTATTTACGTAATTGTCCATCTCATAATGTAATTCTCAAATGACACACAAAGGATGAAATCATGGCAGAGATCTGTGAAAGAGAGAAAAGGCTAACATAAAATGAACCCATTTCTTAGTGTAGAAGACAAGGTTCTTTGGGTTAATCTGATATCTTTTATTAGACCAACTTTTCTTAGTGTAGAAGAGTAATTTAGTCACAGCATTATGAATTTCCAAAAGCTTTAGGAAACGGGGACTGAAGAAAAGGGCAAAATAGGTAACTGCAATAGCTTAAAGTAATTAATACATGGACAAAGGGTTCAGCTGAAAGTAGAGTAAATTTTGCTAATATTCTAAAGATTGCAGTAGGCAGTATGAAGGTAAGGGAACTGCTCGAAAGGGAAAAAAAACAAATTCAAGGTCAAGAACGAGTCCAAGATTGCTCCTAAGGTAAACAATCTGAATATTTGGGTTCAGAAGTCTGAGTCAGATGAGACAAAGATGCCCCAGGAAAGACTTCAGCCTTTAAAACATTCAGGAGGCAGAAGTTATGATATACCCAAAAGCTGATACAGTCAAGATGGGCTGATAGATGGAAGATACAAGTAATTGGACAGACTCCCTACTGCCTCCATTACAAGAAGTGACACAGGCCATGGACAGTGGAGAGGGTCCAGAGAAGAGCCACTCGTATGGCTAAGGGCTTGCAGGCCAAGCCCTATGAGGAGAGACTGGGGCACCTGGACCTCTTCAGCCTCCATAAGAGAAGGTTGAGAGGCGACCTTGTGGCTGCCTATAAGTTCATCACGGGGGCACAGAAGGGAATTGGTGAGTATTTATTCACCAAGGCGCCCCCAGGGGTTACAAGAAATAATGGCCACAAGCTAGCAGAGAGCAGATTTAGACTGGACATTAGGAAGAACTTCTTCACAGTTAGAATAGCCAAGGTCTGGAACGGGCTCCCGAGGGAGGTGGTGCTCTCCCCCACCCTGGGGGTCTTCAAAGCCCTCTACCTGGGGTCACCTAGACCCAGCCCTCTTTCCTGCCTATGCAGGGGGTCGGACTCAATGATCTACTGAGGTCCCTTCCGACCCTAACATCTATGAATCTATATGTTCATTGCTAGAGGTACAAATATAGACCGCTACAGGGGTGAACACAGTCACATAGACCCCTGACTGGAGCACTGCAAAGCTGCTACAAATATATGCACTCCAGGTAGCGGGTGATAAAGGGCTGCTCTTTTGCTGCCTCTGGCACCAGGGGACCTTGTCAGTACAATTGCTGACCAACAAACCTTTCCTCTGCTAACAGTGTATGGGAAAAGGTTATTAGCTGCTTGCCATGGGGTGGCAGCAGCAAGGTCCCCCAGAAAAGCTGGTATATCTCCTGGGGGAAGAGTGGCTCTGTAATAGCTGTTGTAGGGAACAGACCTGCAGCTTTGTTTCCCTGGCAGCTGGCAGGGAGCCAGTCACTATTCCTTCCTCCCCCTGAGAGGGGAGTGTAAGCAAAGCACTATGGGATTCTGGGGGACTGGGACAGCTGTGATGCTGCCTAGGCCCACCCTAATCCTGCCTGCACTCCCAGTTCTGTGTTAACCTCCCTTGTTTATTTTTCCTGCCATGTCTTGATGTTCCTTTCTTATTCAATGGGAAGCTACCTCTGAGTCCTGGAGAGCTCTCAGTGTCCTTTACCAACCTAATGGACCCCTCAGGTCTCTGGGTCCATGGCTCATTAACTCTGCACTACTCTATTCTCCACAAGTGTCTCTCTTCACCCCAGTGGACTTCAGCTTACAATGCCTAGCTGGCACTGAGCCAGTGGTCGGCACCTATGACCCTAACGGCCCTTATTTATGCCTTAGGTACTTTAATCGTGACCTTCTGCCCCTACATGCTTTGCAAATGTCACTCAGTTGCCAGTTACTCCCTTGTATATTCTTCGGCCTTCTTAGCCAGATTTATATCCCCTGGGCTCCTCCTCTTCCAGTCAGGTGTTCTTTTGACTAACTGCATGTGTGTCCCTTCACCCTTAATGGGCAGTTTACTGCACCTTCCCTCCTGCAGCTACCTCCTGTTCAACTACCCGGGGCTCTTTCTGCTGCAATCTTTCCCTTAAAGAGTCCCAGACTCCTTTTTAGACCAAAAGACCCCCTATAGTGCTAGATGTAACTGTCTACACATTACATGTGGCCCTACAGAACACAGCACTAAAAAGAAGTTCCTGCTTGAAACAGGAACTTTTGTTGTGGTGAATCCACCATCTTTGTAGCTCTACTGATACACGGAACATATGTATGCTCACTTTCTGTAAGGGCATACATAGCACTACAAAGGCAACAGTCACATATAGATGTTCCATTTATAGTGGGAGAAAAAAGGAGACAGTACAGACATTCAAAGAACTTCTTGTGGAAGGAAATGGCTTTTCTGCAAGAGTGATAGTAGTTACCAAGAAGGAACATGTCCCTGATATAACCTGAATGTCTGTATGCTGCTTCTCTTGGATAGAGAGACACACCAAGTATCCTCAGTCCTCTGCTCTCCTGGGTTGGTAAAGATACCTCTGGCCCCATCTCCCTATGCCTCTGGCTTCGTATCTCCCTGTGTGTAGCCCATCTAGGGGGTGATTTAAACAGTGGTTCTCAACCTTTTTGGTACCAGGACCCACTTACAAACATTGATGGCCCGTCCTGACCCATAGCCTGGCCCCGCTGGTGCCCCTCACTCAGGACCCATAGCCCTCTGTCCCCACCAGTATCCCTACCATAGCCCTCACAGTCCCCTGCCCCACCGGGCCCTGCTATTGCCCCTCACTCCTCACCCACAACCCCCTGGCCTTGAAGGTGCCCCTCACTCCCAGGCCACAGTCCCCTACCCTCCACCCCCCCAAGCCTTGCCAGTGCCCCTCACTCAGGACCTATAGCCCCTGGCTCTGCCAGTGACCCTCACTCCCAAGCCATAGTCCCCTGCCCCACCCCACCCCCAGCCCTGCCACTACCTCTCACTCAATCCCAAATTACAGGCAATCCCAAAATGCCCCCAACCCCAAAATACAGCTTCCCCTCAACCCTGCTGGTGCTCCACTCCTGCCCCCCATACCAATGATATTCCCCCTCACTCCTGACCCAGAGCCCCCCTGTCCCTGTCAGTATCCCTCACTCCCAACCCACCGTCCGTCCGTCCGTCCTCCCGCCCAGGCTCCCATGCCACACCATGCAGCCTGGTTATGGCCCCTCCCGCCCCCACAAACAGCATCTCCCAGCCGCTACACCTTTGTGAGTACAAGCACCAGCCCTGGCACCTGCTGGAGGGGCAGGTGCCTTCCCCCCCACCCAGCCTCACATACCCATCCCCTTCACACCAACCCACATGCACACGCCTGGACAGTCCCCAAGCCTTAGACCTCCAAACCCTACTCCCCATACACCTACTTGCATCCAGCTGCTGGGCTGCTCTCATGAACCTGCCTGACTGCATGCCAGCCACGTATGTGTGCATGCACACAGGCACATGCGCCCATTGCCTCCAAATTGCTCTAAGCAGCTCCTTGCAGGCCGGCAGCCTTCCAGCTTACAAGGGGAAACCCATGCTTTCCCACATTTTTCTGGAACTTGCTCACAACCCTTTCAAATATTCTTGCAACTCACTTTTGGGTCATGATCCATGGGTTAAGAAGCACTGATTTAAAACATGGGAACTGCCTATGGAGTACAGGCTTCATCAGAGGTGGGGGGTAGGGTGGGCAGGAAGCAGCCTTCTGGTGCTCCCTGCCTGGAGTGCTCACCTGTGTAGCTATTTAGCCAGGAAGCTGGACCATACATTCACTCTAGCTCCCAGGATAATTTTATATAAGAATTTTGGAGAAACTCTTATCAGTAGAAACGAACATCTGTGCATAGTCAGTGTTTGTTCAGAGCCACAAGATCCTGAGGTTTCCATATGGGCCCTGCTGTCTTTAAACTTGTTAGCTGAGTTGTTTTAAAGGTCCCGGGACAAGCAATGGGATCTGAAGAATTTTATCCTCGATCCCTAAAATCAAGTATTCTGCCATACACATCTGGCACTGACCCTATGACATCATTAAATACCTGATATTAGGATATCTTGGCACAAGACAGCAAAAATAATGTGCTTGGAAACATTATCCTAATGCCCACCTTTATAAATAGATCAGGTTTTCAACCTTTCTTCATTGTCGGACCCCTAAAATTTTTCAAATGGAGGTGCAGACCCCTTTAAATTGTAAGTATGGGCATTCAAATACTTTGGATTGATCATAATCATTTTTTGCAGATCCCCTAAACAGTCTGAGGACTCCCAGGGGTCCGTGGACCACAGGTTGAAAACCACTGGAATAGATGGTTAATAAACAATCTTCTGTAATCAAAAAACTAAAACAGAGCAACACAAACAAACAAAAATGATCTGTCAATTAAACCAATGCTATAAACCAATTATTAAAGCAATGGTCAAATTCTCCAGCATACAGATAAATACAAAGGATGTTTTACAGATGCAGACACCAAGATCCCACTCCAAAAAACAAAAACAAAAACAAAAAACCTCATGGTCATATTATACAGATATAATTAAATTATATATATATATATATATTTTTATATATATAATTAATATTTTATGCTGACACTATAGTGACCTGAGCATTTTATATAAATAAAATGTGGGTTTAACGGTTTTCTCCTAAGCTCTTTAAGATTTCATATTAGGGACTTACTCATATTGTGATATTGTAGAAATTACAAAAAATAAAATAAAATAAAATATTGGGCGATGTCTGTGAAATCCATGGGGGGAACAGGGGTGGCTTACTAAAAATAAAATGCAGGCTCCCCGCAGTCCTCATGGCCGTGGTGAGAGCCAGCAGTCCTCATGGCTGCTGCAGCTATTGGCTGAGAGGGCTGCTTGTCATGTGGTCCCACCCCTCTCCAATCAGCAGTGAGGGGAGTGGCCAAATGATGGATAGCCCTCTCAACCAATCAGCAGAGAGGAGTGGGACCACTGTGGCCCCCCAGCCAATCAGAGGCATGAGGGGGGCCCGTCATGATAAACACACAAGAATGGCAGCAGGACCCGCAATCTGCCCACACAATCTGCTGACTGCCTCCTTGATTTAGGTAGACCCCTATTCATAGTACTGTATCTCAAGGACTGTCCTATTAAGCAGATTCTCTCCTTCAGTTTACTCTTTCTTTTAATTACCAGTAGTTGGCTTAGACTGCAAGGGCATTACATTTCAATTTGATTCTGAGTTCTGATACACTATATAACATAAACAGGTTTAAAAATGGAAAATACTTGTGTGTATGTACCTATTACAAACACACTTAGAACTAGGTCTTTAAGCAATATCTGTAGTAATAACATCAACATCAAAACACAGTCATGGGTTCTCCAATAAACTGTGTACTATGATGGTGTAGTTACAAAGAAACACTGAAACCACTCTAAAAAAAACTTCTCTAGATATGTTCATAATGACTTGATCTTCCATCTGAGGAAGGAAGGAGTTAGCAAAGGAATCCAAACAAGGCTTCCATAT
>NW_005841999.1:2755578-2759596 GCF_000455745.1 Alligator sinensis | reverse complement strand
TCCTGCTTTACTTTACTCACTTATTCAGCAAGTTAAAGTTTAGCTTCTGCCTCCCTCAACTTTCAAATAAGGATTCCAACCCTGAAATTCTAGGGCAATCCTCCCAACACCAAAAGCTTCTTAGAACTAGTGCCTCTGTTTTCTAGGTGCTTCACCCATTTTTAAACATCCTGCAGCATCCAGATGTAATCACTGTCATGAACCCTGGGGTGTTTGTGGCATGTCATGAATGTTTTCTTGTATTTTGTTGTAATGATATGGATGTGTGATCTCATTGGAAACCCAGTGTTATCCCGTATCTATTTATGTTCCTGTTATCACCATATAGATTATGTTGAGCTATCTGTAAATAACTTTATAGTTTTGGATACAGTTTAGCCAAGGGAAGGGAGTGTGTGGAATGACTAAATCTCTCTTGTTATTGTGACTCTAGGACAAGATTTCTAGAGCAGGGGTGCTCAAACCCCAACCCAGGAGCCAGATCTGGCCCCTGGCACCATGTCAATCAGTCCACAGGGCTCCTCATGAGCCTGTGAGGAGTCTTGCGGGCTGTGGCCCTGCAGGCTAGATCAGGTGCATAAGATGGCACAGGGCTGGAACAAGATCCAGGAGCCTGATCCTGGCTCACAGGGCAATGTGGAGGTGGCAGGGGGCCCAATCCAGTCCATGGACTGGCCCTGCACTATTCATTTGGCCTGCAGGGCTAAAACCTTGAGCTTCAGGGCTAGCAAAGGCATTTGAAAGGAATGGCCCACCTAGACAAAGGGATGCCAGGTACCTCAGGCATACCAGAACTTTCGAGAACGCTTTTAGGGGTGGGGGATGCTGTTTAGAAAGAGAGTTAAGCAGTTAGCTGTGGGCTAGCAGTGGTCAGGACCAACAGAAGTCCACAGAAAGGGTGATTTCTGGTGCTGCTCTCAAGACTCTCTCGAAGGCCAAGATGTAGTTAGATGAAAGGGGAAGGAATTTTTTTTTTGTTTTGCTTTTCTGTCTGCAGATCTATTGTCAGTTTTGCATTTGCAACCCTTTTATCCTATAAAATATATCTTTTAGTTTGGCTCCTACTTATTGCATGTGGAAAGCGTATTTTCTAGGTAAGTAATATTTCAGGTAGACCTCTCCACAGAGAGAAGGACCTATAAAAAATTCTATGAAAACCCCACAGGGTCGTCATCTGGGGCTGGAAGAGATTCCCTCACTGCATCTGTGGGCTCTGGTATAAGAGCAATGGAGTTGAGGGTTGCTGGGGTAAGGAGCTATCCCAGGGCAACCTCAGTTTGTTTCTTTGTAGTAGCACACAGGGGAAAAACTCAGGGCTCTACCCCCTTCCCCTGCCCACAGTTAGGTTTGTGACAGTCATCTTTATTTAAAAAGTAATGGAAGTTTCATTTAAAATATTTTTAAATATCTCATGGATCTAGTCTACACAGTTTTTGTACAGGTATAACTATATTAAGTAAGGGTCTGATGTCCTACGACAACAGTTATACTGGTCCTACCCCTGGTGTGTTATGCAGTTATACCAGTAGAAAGGTATCTTATGTCAGTTTAGCTTACTACCTTTCTTGGCCAGAAATCTCTATACCAGAATAAAACACCTTTATACTGCTATAGATGTATCCCCACTAGGGAATATGCACCACTGATTTTATCAGTATAACTTTTGAAAAGAGAAGCACATAGCAAAATCCTTTACAATGTGGAAAAATGTGTTACTAAATGTAGGCACCAATGACATGAGAAAAATATAGTACTCACTTTTGGTGATAAAGCAGCTTGTCAATATTCTTCCTTTTTCCTTTTGCCAAAATGTTCCACACAGAAAATTTCTGATTTTACTCTCCCTATAGGTGTTAACATGTGGTTTGTGCCTGTTGGAAGTCCTTTCTTAGAAGATCTAAGTCCCCAAAGGCAGCTAATGCACAATGTTGTGGGTAGTTATGTTCAGTTCAAATAAACAGAACGGCAATTGTTTCAGACTTACCCATGGAAACTAATATGTACTTCGACAATGTCCTAATCTTCTAGAAAGAAGCTGGATAATCTTGTCTAAGCAAGTACTGGAGATAGGGAAAGCAGGATTGCAAAACTTCAGAATATTTATGCCTGGCATTGCACATTAACCCCATTCAGCCCTCTGGGACTTCCTAGCACACATCTCTCTCAACTGCTGGCGCCAAGAAGTTAAAAGGTCTGCATGTACATTGTAATCAATTCGAAAGTCAGGTAAAAGAGCACAAATGCTAACTGGCTTTGCCTCAAAATGAATGAACTATGCCTTATTTTAGCTGTGGAAATCTAAACTGACCAGTGGTAACTAAACTCCTGGAGGACAGATGATACCAATACAAGCATTTCAACCAAACAAAATAATTCTCTCGTGACTTGAAGGCACTTCAAATTTGTGTCACAACAACATGTGGCAGTATTGCTAAGAGTACTGATTAGCAAAGAAATCCTTCTTTCTGTCAAAGTCTATTCTAAAAACAAAACCATTTTCCTATATTAAGGAAAATATAAACAGCTTGCAGAAATGAAAGCAGATTCTTACCTTGGGCAGGATCAGGTGGGCCAAACTCTAGAGAATATCGTAGAATGAAGTTGTTGTTCCACACGTAAAGCTGGTTATCTCTTGGATTGTAATCCACTGCAGCAATATACTGGTACTGGTTGGGGAAAGAAACATCTGCATATTCTCCTCTGCTTAATCTGGTGTTGTAAATGTAATCAATTGTGTTCTTGCCTGTTTCACTTTCGTTGTCTTGATATACTGATCGAACTACATAGAGGACTCCACAGATCATAAAGGCATTGGATGCAGCCCTTTTGTCATATGTGGTTTCCCATGTTGCTTCAAAACGAAGTGTATACGGATTCAGTTGGCTAATGACTATCATTCCATTGTTCTGTTCCGTAGCATAAATTACCCATAAACCATTTTCGTCAACTGCCAAGTCAATATCAGTTTTGCCTCCCCATCTGTATGGAGAAGTGTCATGGTAGTTAGCATAATTGATAATGGCCTCTCCACTCTTGATTCTAGTCCTCAAGTCAAACTTTACTATGTTCCTGGTTCTTTCTTTGTTAAAAAAGACAGCACCATCATATACCACAAATCCAGTACCATCCACTCGATTTGGAAGTTTATATGTTGTCTGTTGGCGTCCGTTTTGGAAGTCCTCTAAAGAAGCATATTCTATCAAAGTATCAGTGCGATATGGAGTCCATGGCATGAAGTATATTTTATCTGCAGCCTGGAGAGGATCTTTGCACCAAGCACCTGCCTTTTGTTCAGCTTCATATAAATACGGTGAATCCACAATTGCTTTCAACGTCCCCGGGCAAACAAAAACTAACAGTCACAGAGAGAAGTAAGACAAGAATTATGTCAAATTAAAACATTCATGCAATCAAAAAATGCTAGGTAAATCATAATGGTTGTGTCAGGAAGAAAACATCAACTTAACTGGCACTGGATTACACCTTATTTTATAATTAGTACAATTATTACCTTTATCATCCACTTTTCTTAAAGTTACCATGTTCTTGCTGTACCAGTATAAAAAGTGGATGGAAACTGCTTTCACTAGTACAGACCAAGGCTCAATGGCATACACGTACAACTGAAAATGTAGAGCTACTCTTCCATTTTCATCTTTGACTTTTAGTGAATACAGGATTTACGCTCCAGAGCTTTTAACTGGTGTGCAGCAGTGTGCTAGGTCATTTCAGTCCAAAAAAAAAAAAAAAAAAAATCACATCAACTTGTTTAGAACTTTAAGAAGTGGCGAGGCTGAAAAAGGAGGTGCCTCAATTAAAAAGTAAAGAAACAAAACAAATCATCAGGTATATAGAGAAAGCAATTAGGAGCAGAGAAAACAAAACACAACCAAAGCAATGAATGAAACAGACCAGGAAACCCTGTAACCATGGCATGCTATGGAGAGGGTTCTGGAAGCCAGGCAAAATGACACTTTATTAACAAGAGAGTACCCAAGGGTGAGAAAAAGAGAGGGAA
>NW_005841999.1:2707674-2755504 GCF_000455745.1 Alligator sinensis | reverse complement strand
AAAGAGAGACGGAGAGAGGGAGAAAGAGAAAGCAAGGGAGTCTCCCGTCCAACCCAAGTATTTCAGACACTATACCCCACCACCTATTTTAAGCAGCCAAGTCACTTTATTGCAAACAGTCGACTTCTTTATGAGGTGTACTTATGAGATCCTGCTGATTATCATTATATCAGAGTGTTGTGGAAAGGGGAAGGGAAGAGGTTAACATCCATAAGGCACATAACAAGGAGCTGGGGTTTGGACTGTATACGTTATTTACCTTTTTGCTCCACTTCTATTTTAAGCATCGAAGAAAAATAAAAAAGTGCAAGGAAAAAAGAAAGAAGATTAACATAAATTGACTATTAATCTAGGATTAAATTAGCAACAGACGCTAAATATAGGGAGAATAAGAACTGCACTATATTGGATAAAGAGAAACAGACAACAGGAAAACCTAGCAGGAGAAAGATTCTAAGGTTACATAAGTGAACATGGATCAATCATTTTAGTAGATTAAGGAGGCAATACAGATATGTTGGCATGTAGTTTCACTTAGTGAGCCTGAATAAATAATGAATGACTTTACTAATGCATGATATACATATTCTTCTCCTTCCCAAATTCACAGCATAAATCCTATCAAGTTGTTTTTTAATGCTGTATTAATATAGTATGTGTGTATGCGTGTGTGTTTGTAAATATATACATATTAATTAAACAGAATATATAAATAAATGTGTGTGCTTATAAACCCCTCCCCGCAATTAATCCTTTGGGGTTTGTTTTTAGTTTTTTCTTGTAAGGGAAGTTGCTCATTTTCTTTAGCTTCCTTAGGTTGTCTCCCCATTCTCTCCTCCCCTCCCCCTGGCATGTTAATCTTGAAAAATACTGTAACTTCTCAGTCTAGAACTGCAAAATCAGACTAGGAGGAACAAGCGAAAACATCTAGAAGAAAGAAGCAAAAGCACAGTAAGGAAGAGGAAAAGAGAAGAAAAAGTTAACATCAGATATTCTTCAGCATCATCGATTAAGCCCGAAACAGCAAGCTAGTATGCAAAGACAATCAGACCAAGCATTTAAAATAAGTACCCATCCCCACCAGACACGCATCAAAAATGGAAAATGCCTTTCTAAAACAAACCTGATTAGCAGAATTAAATTACTAAAACAATTATTTTCCAAAGATGCTTCAAGGAATAGATTACAGTTACATGGAAGGTGTTATACAACCAAAGTCCAGCTAGTAAATAGTTTCTCAATAATTACTACTCATATAAAGTAGTTCACATTGTTAGTGGGCTTTGAAGTATGTCTGTCAGTTTCATAAAATGATCTGGATAATGCCAGTTGCACTATTCTTTGTAACAGCATCTGTTGATACAAAGGACATATATCAAAACTATTTGTACAGCTATTACAACTTTGGCATTATGGTATTATCCATGAAAGGCATTTGTTGTTTCAAAAAATATTCTGGGTTTCCAGTTTCATTTAACAAAATTACATATGATTATTTTCTTAGAATGGCACTGGATGATCCATCTAATGTTTCTTTAAGGGATGATTCAAGAACTTTTTTTGACTAATGTTCTCAAAATGGATGGTAGTTTTCCTAAACATTGCTCATTTATACATTTTCAGATAACATACTTCTCTTCCTGCAATTTGCAATTCTGGAGTTATCTGAGTAAATAGAACAGAATTCTTATGTTTCCACAACTCAGTGTTAATGACTTTCAGATGATTCTGTCTGTGAACTATTATGCATGAGCTTATTCCTCAGCAATGAGAAATATTGTACCTGCTTAGAATTAGTAATAGTAGGACAGGGGCAAAAAGACAGGGATAACAAAAATCATTAGTGGCATGTCTGCTCTGAGTACATTTGTGTACAGCTGTACGTTTTTCAGGGACAGATGGGCTAATTGAAATAAACAAATGCTTCAAAATCCAATCAATAGAGAGAGAGAGAGAGAGAGACAGAGACAGAGAGAGAGAGAAACACTTTTAAAATGGATTCCATTGAATTCTTGAGTCCAAATAAGGCTTAAAATAAAATTTCATGTACAGATTTAGAAAGCGGTTCTTCTGATGTGCTTATTAATCCTAAAAGGGCTGACTTCAGTTATTCAAAGTATCAACATGCATTGTGCAGCATAATTGAGAGAAATGTCAAGTAGGGCATTTCAATTTCTTTGAAATTTAATCAATAACCTTCTTATTTTAGGACAAAGAAATGCATATCAGATTTGTCGGGAATTCCATTTTTAATGGTGATTCAGCTGAGCATACAAACAAATATTTTTATTGAAGAGGATTAGAAAAATGTCAGCAATAGATCTGAATTTTGAGATGCAAACAAAGAAGCTTCTCACTGAGGATTTCTTTATGAGGGCCATGAATACAGAACCCAGGACGCCCAATCAATATGCATGATCTGAAAGGCAGCTATGTATTTATGGAGGCCAGAAAGACATAGAAAAGCTAATATACTACATGCTGTACAAGGGTGACACGTTAAATCTGATGTGTGAGAGCTCATACCTTTTCCCATGAAACCCGTACTACTAGCACTATTTTTTACTGCCTCATGGGCAAAAAGCAGTCACCATGATTTGAAGTAAGTTTTCCAAAATTGTAATAATTAGAGGAAGGGAGGGACCAATTCAGAAAAGTGAGAACTGGAATCTGAACTGTTTGGTTTGAAAATGTTTGAATCAGTCAAACATCTCCCCTTTAGCCCAACTTTCTGAAATCCTTTAATGAAGTTCTCATGTTGGGCTAACTGCTATTTGCAAATCTTGTGATTTTAGCCATTTCAGGTGGCCAGACAGAGAGGGAACACAGTCTCCCAAAGCTCACTGCTCTCCAGGCTGAAATGTGTAACAGAGAACATTGAGTTGGAAGAACATAAGGTTACGTTTTGTGGGGTAGGGGGAAACTGGAATACTAAGATAATGTGAGGTTTGGATAAATGGAAATATTTGTCAAACTGGTTTGCCATAAGTTTTGAGAATTGTCAGTAACTGGAGATAATTCCTATGACAACTCTGTAATGACTCTTGGTGTCACCTCTGTACATCCTGCAGTTACGACTTTCTAAACTTTACTTGAAAATACAAAAGATGTCCAGAGACTTGAATTATACTAGCACAGGATAATTCGAGGGGTATGTCAATGGAATTATCACTAAAAAACAAAACAATAGCAATCATTTTCAAGTAGAATACTATGTGTTACAGGTCAGGCCGCGCTGTGGCTCTATACTTCTGATAACTGAAAAAGAAAAAGTTCCTGTAGATACGAATACCCAATGAGTAGAATATATCCATACTTGTCTTCCTAAAACAGCACAGAAAATTATTTTAATGTTTGAAAATAATATTTGCATAATACTTTCTCTATGGACTAGCCTACCGGAACTGGCTCCATGGACAAGTAACCTCTTGGCATTTGTCTGATCTCATGCTTTGGAATAAGATGCATTGCCCTTTTTTCTGGGCTTTTTGGGAACAGAAATAATGCTAAAGTAAAAGTGCCGTTTATGAAACAAAATAATTTAGGTTAGATCTGGATGTCACTCCTCACAAGTGGCACAAGAAAAATGGTTATAACAAGCCACCACTACTACACACATGAGGGAGAGTACTAAGGATCAGTGTATGCGGTAGGCTTCCAATCCTACAAATGGCATAGGAAAAAAAAAATCTCCAAAGCACCCAGTTCACAATGACACAGGAATACAGAGCAGAGATGAAAAGAAAAGATGATCTGTGTTTGGCCTTTAACTGATGCTCAATACAGCTAAAATGGTGAAGCACTATGAAGAAGCATTTTGATTTAAGAAGTTTACATTATAAAAGTGTGTGCAATAACCAGTACGGACAGTTTTGTACCGACTTTGCTTATGCCAGAACTCACACAATTACTATTTTGAAGTGTACTGCTACTTGAGCATTTTTACAGCTCAGATTTGGCTGTCTCCCATGTGAAAAGGAAGTGTGATTTTGGTTTTAGGGTTAGACAACAATAACTGTATTGCCAAATTTCCCATTGCAAGCATAGCCATTTTTCTGCTGAATCACAGGAAGGAGAAGCCACTGCAAAGAATGACCTAAAACAGTTTTAAAAATCTGAATAAACACAAATTAAAAAAAAAAACCAGATATGTTTCAATTAAAAAAGAATATATTCATTACTGTACTAAAATAATTATGATACAATTGTAAAAAGTAGTGAATTCTGGCATTAGAAACATACTATGCAAAACTACTGAAGTAGCCAGAAGCTACTGATTACTCAATCACAGTTAATTTTAAAAGTATGTTTTAAAAGATCATTTCAAGTCACGAAACAAATGTTCTGTTTATAATAAATGTTATATCTATTTCTTATTCTTTCTCCTATCCATTTGTTTTATGTTTTTAGTTTACTGATAAATTATTAATTTTGAACCCACATCTACTTGTGCCCTCAAGCATGACAGCACAACAGTTTCTTACAAAATCTAATAATTCAGGCATTCACCTCTGATACCTTAGTGGTGGGTTCTGCCATGTACCAAAAGTAACCACAACAGCAGGTAGCCTTTCAAGTAGATCATGATTAAAACTGAAGTCAAATCCTCTTTAGAAAACTGTAAGCCAAACCAATTTGTCAGCAACTGGTATTGGGCAAAAGTACAAATTTCTATCTGGCCTATTGAATAGCTAATTCAAGTTTGTTTTCTGGAAAAACAGTAGCCTTAAAAGCCAAACACTTAAGAACACAGACAGACACTTGGCCAGCATCACACTATGGCTTCCTTCCACACTTCGTGAAGCTAATTGGAGGCCCTAGTCTGTAAGTGCTCTGCATGCATAATGGTTCTGTAGGCCATAAACATATGCTTCTTTAGCATGTAATACTGCTCCAGCACTAACTGTGAAGGCTAGGGAAAGTGAACAAGATCAAAAATTGTATACTTACTGTAAGGAACACATTCATATTGGACTTCAAGATATTTGTATGTTCCAGGACAGGGATCAGGGAAGACATCTGACCCAGTAACTACTATACACTGTGTTCGGTTGTTACACCTGTAGAGGGGAAAATAAGGGTAATTTAAAGGAAATTTTAAGTTGCAAGTTTATGCTAACGTAGTGCAATATGGTGCTGATTTTCTTCATACATTGGTCATTCCAATTCAATAAAGCACTAGAGTTAATTAAATATGAGGCTACTTTATAGAAAGTTTAAAGGCGATACCTTATTTACCTGGAATGCAATGTGTCCTGAAATAAAATAATTCTGCGTGTCAAAAACAAGGTGTGTAAGAAAAAATTATCTTTCCTTGACTTAGTAACTGAGTAGCAGCAACAAGGAAGCTAACCCTGCTCACTGTTCTACTCCTTATGGAACATGTGCACACTTTACCAAGATTTTGCTTGTAAGTGGCACATTCCAGTTACCAGCAAAAGTTTGTTAGCGAAGAGGTACATGTTGCACACAAGGAAATATGGTGTTTTTAACTTAAATTTTGCTTATTTCTAATGTTAACTCACCTTTTTTGATTGAGGAAACCACCCCAAATAAATATTGGCTTCATATGACTCCCTATGGCAGAGTGTTTTGGTATAAGTTTACATTTTAAAATAATGTGTAATAACAAAAATGAATGGTTTTGACAAGGCTTTGCTCATACCATAACTCATTCTCTTGCTTTTTAAAGATGTATGTACTGCTCAATGTGTGCGTATCTCAGAAAAGCTTTGCTTCCTATACCAAAAGGAAGACATAGTTTTGGTTTGAAGGTTACTGCAGACAAAGAACATTAAACTTCACACTTAAATTACTATATTGTTAAACATCCCAGGACAAGTATGGCCATGTCTCTGTTGGATTACAGGAAGAGGTAAAGAGTGACCTTTTGAAGAAATAAGAAAAGCAGTTAAAAATGATGGATCAGCTGAAATATATTCAAACTAAAATACTGTGCAAGAAAATCTCTCTTTATTTCATTAAGTGAAGAGATCTTTTAAAAACCACTGAATTGTGATATGAGAACAAATTTAGTGCAAATATCTGCAATAGCCAGAAACCACTGAGTTTACAATGCCTTGTACACAAAATAGCAAACGTTAGAATTGGCATCAATTTCAGATTACTCAGGTATACGAAATACAAAAATAATATTAAATTTAAATTTATATTAACCTCACACAGTTGCAACAGAGCGCATGAAACTTAATAAACACTGTAAGTTTCCTACACAGAAGCAAAAAGAAACACAGAAGTGAAAATAAATGGTTAGAAAAACATTGGTGACTAAAAGAAAGAGTTTGGCTGATTTCATTGGTGAGTTCTGTTTGTCAGCAAACTGAATAAAAGAAGCCCAAAGTTAAATAATAGTCTAGCCTTTGACTCCAGTCATATATTAAGTTTCCTCTTACCACCACTTCCCACACTCCTGAATACTGGATCTCAAGTTAAGGTAATACATCTTGCTACCAATGGATTTTACAGCTGCCCATTGCCAAGAGATGCAAGATCACTCTGTTCTTCAATTCATGCTACCTCATAAAAGATCAGCTATAACTATAACTGATAACTCTCCCCATTTCTTCTGTAGCAGTGGTTCTTACTCTTTTTAGACTCAAGGCACCCCTCCAAAAATACTCAGAATTTAGCAGCACACCATTAAAAATTTAATTTAGATAGATTATGCATATTATAATCTATATATTACAAACCTATTATTAATTCATATGCTGTAGTATTAATTTTTGCATATTAGTTATTATGTTTAAATGATAATAGTATTGAATTGATCAACCTCTATGATTGTACGAAGAACTAAAAGTCCATTTTGTGCTTGTTCCCTGCTTGATATGAGTAGATGAACTTTGTATGCCCTGTGTACATGAGTGTCTGTGAGAGAGGGTAAATGGTGAAAAAATGGTAACTATTTGCATGAAAACAAAAGATTTAATTGATTGTGTAAGCAACAAAGCACCAATGTATGTTACCAGACAGTAAACTAATTAAGCTAATTAATGGATGGCTGAAGAACTCATCTGTAATCAGGTGCAAAGAAGATAGTAAGAAGAAAGAATTTTGCATATCCTTCCATTTGAACTACACAATGACTGAAATACCAACTCGGAGATGCAAGCAATGCTTCAAGGCAAAGATACCAACAAAGATACCAACTTTACTGGAATGACCTCATCGGAGATGCACTGGAATGACCTCAAATTGAGATAACTAGAAGAAACAACCTCTAATTAAAGACTGAGTATGGAAAAATCCCAATGCTGAACAAAGACTTGAAATCCCTATAAAAGTGAGATGCAGACAAGCCAAGAGGCGGAATCCACTCTCTGCAACATCATGGAGCACAGGCATGCATGCCTGTATACCCCCGCTCCTATCATCCGCAATAAGCCTGGACCCAGCCATCCAGTGCTAATATTGAGTAACATCTGCTGGTAACTATAACATCTTACTGGAGCAGTTCTGTCTGTATGTCTGTCTATGTCTGTTTGTACGTATGCTTATGTGCGTCTGTTTGTATGACTGGTGTGTCCAAGCTTATGCATCTGCTTCATGTCACCAATAAACACGGCATTTTGCCTTATCTCCCTTTATTAGGTCTCACTCCTAATTGGAGCTATTGGCAATTTTAAGTAACAATGTTAGCAGTAGAATAGGTCATTATAATTCTACCATACTCACCCCACTACCATCGCCACCAGTCAGGTGGAACTGTGTCACACTCCTGCAAAACCAGATTGAGAAGCAGCTGTGGCAGGATTATGTGCTCTTGCTGTAGTCAGTCCTGGTCTGACCTTGCATGGTGTCTCCTAGAAACACAGGCACATGGGCAGGTAGAACTGTCCCACATGCCTTAGTTTTAAGGAGGCAAGTGGGAACAGAACTGATTAGCAGCTGCAGCAGCAGCAGCATTTCATTATGCAGGCAGGCACATTCTTCTTGGTTCAACTCTAACGTGCATCCTAAAAAATGGAGCAATATGGCATAGCTCTACCTAATGGCAATGGCATTTATTTCCAGGCTGCCACTGCCACAGGGTGAAACTGTCCTGTGCGCCTTTTCAGGAGGCACATTGGAACCAAAGCAGGACAAGCTACAGAAGAAACAGTGCAGCTGCCTAAATAATGTAAAGCATACAAATGTGCCTTTCTGCAGCAGCTGCTTGTCAGCTTCCTCTGGCAATATCTCCTGAAAACAGAGGTGCGTGGGACAACTTCACCCCATGGCAGCAGTTATGGCAGGTTCTTGTTGCAGTTAAGAACCACTGTTTTACAAATAGTAGAGTAGATCTATCAGGACTGAATGAACAATATATATTCTCCTTGTCATATAAATTCTCAAACAAGGACCTTACTAACTTTACTAATTTGGTTTCTATAGAGCCACTAAACATTTGCTATTAAGACTGTCAAGAGAAGCAGGGGATGTCCAGGTTTTTTTGCATGCTAAACCATAGGAACAACATAAGGATTGATAAGAGGGGTCTATCTTTGATCTCCATCTCAATGCTCCCCTTCACTAGGGACAGAAGTTGCACAATAAACTAGTTTAAGTGATCAGAAAACTGGTTTAAACCTGTAACAGAACATAAGTTTAGTGCACATAAATCAGTTTCAAACTGGCCAAAACTGATTTAAGTTAAAACTGGTTGAATGTAGCATCAGACTTAATGATTTGGGTCAAACTTGTTTATGGAACTTCTGTCCCAGACCCCTTCCTGATTTAAGTTAAACCAGAGTCCCCCAGCATCCCAGCATGCTTTTCAGCCCTGGGCTGTGCTGTGCTGTCTGTTTCAGACAGCAGGTCTGACCCTGCCCCTCTGCTCTCTAACTGAGCAGGGACGCGGGCATGGCCAGACACTGGCACAGCATGGCCCCCTAAGGCTAAGTTGGCAGGGAGGGGGTTTATTCCCCCTTTCATTCCCTCCCTCCCCTCTTCCCCCAGGGACCACAGCAAGGGTCTGCCTGGCCCCTGTCAGGGTCACTCCCCCGTCTCAGCTACAGTGGCAGGGGTGGGGGCGTGGCCAGAGCTGGCTGGCCAGCATGGCCCCACCATCTGCCTGCCTCACCTGCAGCAGAGGCGGGGTTGGGGGACAGAGGCTGGGGGGCTAAGCAGGGCTGACCTGCTGGTGCTGCTAAGGATAGGCAGAGAGCGGTTGGTTCAGGCTGGGCCACAGGGGCAGGGCCCTTCCCAGTCAGCTGCAGCTCAAGCTGGGATCACAGGAACTATGCAGCTGGACTGCTCCCAGCTGCTCACACCCAGGCCAAGCTGTCATGGAGCTGCAGGTGGCTGGGAAGGGCCCTGCCTCCATGGCCTGGGCCAGCCCCTACATGCTAACCCTGCTCAGCCCCGGCTGAGGCAGGCTGATAAGGGGGGCCAGCCCAGGGGTGGGGTCCTTCCCAGCCAGTTGCAGCTCCATAACAGCCCAACCCAGAATGCACAGGTGGTGGCTGGCCAGGCAGCAAATACAGGCAGGTGTGCTGGCAGCCAGGCTGGTCATATGAGATGTGCCTGTGGCTTCCCAAGCCATCTTGGAGGCACTGGCAGCCCCAGAGCTTGACAGCTGCCTGTGGGGCTCATGTGCCCACAGTTGCCACCATGCCCCCTGTCCATCACTGCATGCTGGCCAGGGCCAGGGGGCTATTCTACCTGTGTCCAGCTGCTGCTGCTGCCTCTGCTACAGTGCATTAAGTGGGTGGGCAGGAAGCTTCAGCCTTGCAGCTTCTGCCCAGGGCATGGAGCTCTGGTTCCCACTCCTGGCTGGATGGATGGTGGGGCTGACCTGGGCTGGGCCACACGGGAGGGCCCTTTCCAGCTGGCTGCAGCTCAGGCTGAGGCCACGAGAGCTGTGCAACCAGATTATTCCCAGCTCCCCATGCCCAGGCTGGGCAGGGCTGTCACAGAGCTGCAACTGGCTGGGAAGGACTTTTCCCCCCGCAGCCCAGGCCAGTCCCTCCATGCCCACCTTCAGAGCACCTGCAGCTGGCCCCGCTCTGCCCTGGCTAAGGCATGCCCTTCCCAGCTGGAGCTGGGTCTTGGGCTGGAGCCACAGGAGTTGTGCACCTGGATTACTTCCAGCTCCCTGCACCCAGGCCGGGCTGAGCTGTCAAGGAGCCGCTGCGTTGGGCAGGGCTCTCCCCCTCCTCCCCTGCCATGTAAATCTGCCCATGCCCCTGCTCTCGCTGCCAGCCAGGGGCTGGGGTCTGGCCATGCTTCCTCTCTTCCCCCCCCCCCCCGGTCTGAACAGCCTAGCAGCCCTGCAGGCCAGGGTGGGGGTTTAAAATCCTACCCAATCACACTCAGGCCTGCCCGCACACCCCACCCCGCCAAGCTAAAAGGAGGTGAGGGCTTGCTCTAGCACCCCTCAGTTTCTACCATAAGTCACTGCATAAACCTCATAAAAATATAGGCATGTGTCTGTATTTTCCGAATCAACAGTGAATGTCTGTTCACGCTGCAAATTGGTTCAATCTATGCAGGTTAGACTAACCTGCAAAGATTGAATCGATTCAGGCTTGGGCTTTTTGAATGTTTGTTCCTAGCCCTTATCACTACCCCTTCACCAAAATGTAAGTGCAGGTAACTCATACAGCAGCTATGCTATTGATGCTGTGTGGTATAGTATGTGAAAAGAACAGGAAACTAAATCACAGCTGCTCAGAATAACAGTACTTCCCAAAGAAGTATCATTCACAAGCTTCAACAAACATTCTGGAGAAAATAAACTGCAATGAGTGGCTTATCCAAAGTCATTTTTAATCTTCCCTGGCCCCTGACTCATACTGATGTGAGATTCTGCACATAAGACTATGGAGAGAGAAAACATTTTTTATGGCTCTGAAAACACAGAATGCAGCTGCTTTTTGCCCTCCATGCACCTCTTGCAGCTTAAGGTTGTCTATTCTGTAATAAGCTATGCAACGGGTTGTAGGGGCAGAATAAGGGAATGAGGTACAAAATCTGTGATAGCTCGTTCCTACTCAGATTACAGTATGCCACACAAAATCATTCCTAAATGAACCAATGAGAACACCTCTGAGATAAAATTGTAGTTATTTATGTATTTATTTTTACTATTCTTTGTTCGATTAAATGAATTAAAATCTTGCTTTAGTGAAAACATCACTTTTAAAATCAGACTTCAGATAATGGATAAGTTTGTACCAAGATTTCCATCACTATGAGCCTGTATTAAAATTTAATTTTACACTTAACTGATCAGCATTGTGGACAATTAGAAGATAGATATACTGATTGGTCACAATAAAACCCATACACAAATTGAGTGGAAAAGCCCAAGATGGACTGAAAGAGATTGTTTAGCTAGGAAAAAGAAGATCTTACAAAAGCAATATCAAGGGAGTGAGTAGATATATTCAAATCCATTGGAAGATGTAGAATCTTGTTTTTATTTGAAATAATACTATTTATCTCTCCTTTATTTTCTCTCCTGATAGATCTGAGTCTTATCAGTTATCACCAGTAACAAAACCCTTAAAATGTGGAAAACTTATCTGGCCAGCTATTTAAGGAAAAAGGAAAGAGATTAGTTCAGATAAAATGGACACGTACTAGTGATTCTTAAAAACAAGGCAGTGTTGATGTGATGATGCTGCAATGATGGTCCAGGAAATACGCAAGAGACACAGCTGAGAGAGATTTTAGACAAGCTTTTGGGCACAAGGTATCCTTCATCAGGTCTGAAGAACCTCTTAAAATTGTGTAATTTATAGGGACCTACCAATATCAAGGAGGTAGGCATACAATGTGTGACTTTCTGTGGCAAGGCCCCCAACTATACTGCTGATTGATAGAGAGAGGTGCCCTTCAGGTGGCCCTTCCCCTTGCTGCTGATTGGCCAAGAGAGCTGCCATTCATGCAGTTCTGCCCCTCACCACTAACAGTGGGGGGCAGAGGGCAGGGGAGGCAAGGCTACATGACAAGCAGCCTGCCTGGGGCAGGGAGGGGAGGTGCTGGTTGGCAGGGCAGCACAAAGGGCAGCAGTAGTCTCAGCAAGGGCTGTTCCACCTAGCTCCAGCTACACACAAGATGGCAGCCACCCCCTCATCCCTCCCCACCCCTATCCGCTGGGGCATAGGTGCCTACCTTAATGGATTGTTTTTATTAAGGTAGGTATACACTAGTATTGTCTAAAATTTCTAAAAACAAAAGCAGTGTCCACAAAATGGACTCTTAAGAGTCTGATCCTAGAAGTACAAGTCATCTGCAATTTCCACTGATGTCACCTCTCAGACTCAGGCCTTAGTTTATTAATTTGCATGTATGGAAAAATAGAATGCTTTATCAATAATTCAGGATGAGTTCTTAAATAATCACTTTTATTTTGCTGAGATATGAATTCAGAAGAAAAACCATTTAGCAAACACATATATACACACATGCCCATCTATATGCATACACACACACACACATACATACATATAAAGGGAATTAATTTTAGCCTACAGAGATTATATTTACAAAGACTTGTGATACAATGAATTTGTCACTTACAAGGAAATAAACCCGATTCGTAAAACAGTCTATATAAATGCAGTAATAGTTGATTTATAAAAACTAGTATATGTATCAAATTAGAAAGCCTAGTTAGGAAGAGAGTAATTGCAGCACTGAAGCAATGACAAACTAGTTGCTTATATTAACAAAGTTTTGCAAAACAAAATATAAGTGCAATTAGCTGCTATATTGTAAAAGTAATAACTTACTGTGCCCTCTAACACTATCTTTCTCCATCATTTTAGTATGAATAAACAAAGATTAAAGTTTCAGAATGCAGTGATGTTACCCCCAGTAATGTCAAACTGAACACAGAGTTAAATGATCAACTTCAGTGCAATATTTGAACTTCTTTCACCTCAGGAAGATGACGGTGCAAATGTAGGAATGACCCCTTTGCATACGAGATGAATGAACCAAGAGAAAACTGAAGATAAAGTAAGTGGCGTCACAACTGTAGCAAGTATCTTGTACCCACTACACTGTCATACCTGTACTGCATATATAGTTTCATGCATTTGGCTTTAAGGACAAATGCATTTCCCATACTAATCTGTCTGCATTCCAACTCTAATCTTGACTTGTACAATTCCCAACAAATTGCTTTTGCTCTTCTTTTGATTATCTTATGCTCATTATTACACTTTACCAAGTCCAAAGTATGGAGATGAGATTCCATATGTAATCTATTGTGTAAGGTGTTTTAATCAATAGTCTTGTTCTGCTGATTAAGCAGAGGCTTCTGTTTTGGAAAGATAACATTAGTTTCTCCTGTCATGCTCCAAAAGCCATTGGGAATCTTCAGCAGATCATTAGATATGCTACAATAAAGCTTTGGTACATTCTCTTTTCTTCCTTAAATTACTTCTTCACTGTCCTATCATTCCCCGTCACCGCTGGCACTGCATTATTATTACAGCTCCCCTGAAACTTGCACTAGAGCTATGTCTCCAGGCCATAGGATGCCATTTTCAATTGAGGCTTCTGCTTGAAAATATAAATTAAGAAAATTTCATTATCTCCTGCCAGGGGCCATTATTCACCACTGTTCTAAGGAAGATTAAAAATGCAAAATCTACGGACTTGAACAAATACTCCAGCATTAAAATGAAAAGCTCAGTATATCATGACAGGACCAGGAAGCTGAAGTAGTACTGAAATTCAGAGAGCTAGATACTGGAACTACTTTAACATTAGATGGCACAAACAGACTGAATGAGGAAGGAGGTTATATTTAAAGTTCCCCTTAGATGTTTCTTAGCTTTGTTGCTGTTTTACACAGTTGAAACATACACTAAATAATACCATTTAGCAATTTAGCCTTCTAAAACCTTTTGTTATGAGCATAAATCATCTTCCAAGTATAATACACTATAAAATCCAAAGTCATGTCAAAGAAGATAAAGGTTCATGTCCAGCTACAGAGGTTCTCTATATATTTTTGTTTGTATATTTCTAATCCTGTAGATTTTTCTGAACATAACTCTTCGTAGATAAACATGTAAAAAATAGACATTAGTAAACAGTAAACTAAATCGTAAACAGAGAACAGCACTGTATAGGCAGTACAGATTGCTTACAAATAGTGAAAGAATAAACTGATTTGTAAAACATTTTGGAATTCTGATTACTCCATGTATCCAACTAATGGAAAACAGATAAAATATTTTAAACAGTTCCATCTTGAATGGTGACTTGCTCAATAGGTTTCAACAGATAAGGTAGTAGAGGAAACTGATAAACGAAACAATAGCAAATCACCAGGACCTGATGGCATTCACCCTAGGGTCCTGAAGGAACTCAGACTGGAAATTGCCAAATTCTTAACTGTAGTGTGCAACCTATCAATGGGCATGTCTACACAAGATACTACAGTGACATAGTGTCGGCAGGCACAAACCATGACACTGATGCTACTATGCAGTAGCTCATTGCTACTGCGCAGTAGAGTCTGAAATGACCCATACGCCACTGAGACTGTGCAGTAATGGTAGTTACTGTGCTGTAGGGCTGTGCAAAGCTTTGGTAGCCAATTCGATTTGGAGGAGATACAGCCCAATTCGAGGACTGAATCTCTGAATCCAAATTGAACTGGGAGACCAAGTGAAAGCTCCAAATCAATTCAAAGCATCTGAATTGATTCAGAAAAGCTTCGGCCGATTCGGAGATTCAGTCATACAGTAAACAGGCCTCCAGCTCGTGAGTCCCTTGGGGTTGGGGGAGGGAAAGGGTATGGGCTTGGGGAGGGATTGGGGCTGGGACTAGCTGTCCAGCCAGGGCAGTGGGGTGTGTCACTTAGGGAGGAGGCAGGGGGCATAGGATGTGGGCACAGTAGCACTGGGAGCGGGTGCTCAGCCCTGCTTCTACTTGCCCAGCCGAGACGGGACAGGGGGATGCAGGCATGGCTCACTTCAGGAGGAAGGGGGCAAGCAGCATCAGGGCACAGCCCCCACTCCCAGCGCTGCCATGCCTGCATCTGCACCAGCTGGCATGGTGTTATGGCATGGTGGTTATGTTCTTATGCTGCAGGCATAAGAACATAACCAAATTAGGTACTTAAAAGATTATAGGGAATGTCCACCTGTGGATTAGAAACTGGCTTAAAGGTAGAAAGCAAAGCATGAGTACAGTCAGTTTTCAGGTCAGAAAGAAGTAAACAGTGGGGTCCCCCCAGGGATCTGTGTTGGGACCAGTGCTGTTTAACAGATTCATAAAGGATCTGGAAAAGAGGGTGAATAGTGAGATGGCCAAAATTGCCATTGACACAAAATTATTCATAGTTTCATAGTTTCATAGTTTCAGGGTCGGAAGGGACCTAATAGATCTTCTAGCCCGACCCCCCGCCAGGGCGGGAGAACAACCCAAAAACACAAACAAAACCACTCACCCTAAAAACAAAAACGGGACTCAAATGAGTCCAGCCAGGTAGGTATCCAGCCTCTTCTTAAAGATCCCCAGGGTAGGGGCCAGCACCACCTCCCTTGGAAGTTGGTTCCAGCTCCTAGCCGCCCTGACTGTGAAGTAGTTTTTTCGGATGTCCAATCTGTACCTCCTCTCCATCAACTTGTGCCCATTACTCCTTGTTATGCCAGCGGGGGCTAGGGGAAACAGCGTCTCCCCCAAACCCTTCTGGTTCCCCCTAGTGAGTTTATAGACGGTCACCAGGTCCCCCCTCAGCCTTCTCTTGTGGAGGCTGAATAGGTTCAGGTCCCGCAGTCTCTCACTGTAGGGTCTGCCCTGTTGTCCCTGGATCATGCGGGTGGCCCTCCTCTGGACCCTCTCCATGTTGTCCACATCCCTCCTGAAATGGGGCGCACAGAACTGGACACAATACTCCAGCTGCGGCCTGACCAGCGTCGCATAGAGGGGGAGGATCACCTCCCTGGCTCTACTCGAGATGCACCTGTGGATGCACGACAAGGTCCGGTTAGCCCTGCCAACCATGACCTCGCATTGTCGGCCCATGTTCATCTTGGAGTCAATAATGACACCAAGATCCCTTTCCGCCTCCGTGCTCTCAAGTAGGGAGTTCCCCATCGTATTCAAACTGGATACAGAAAAGGCTGAAGTACTAAATATCTTTTCCATCTCTGTTTTCACAGTCAAGGTCAGATCTCAGATTATTGCACCTAGCAGCAGTTTGGGGAGGAGGTTATCAGCCAACAGTGGTGAAAGAACAGGTTAGAGACTAGAAAAGCTGGATGTGTTCATGTTTATGGGGCTAGATAGGATGCACCTCAGAGTGCTGAGGGAATTGGCCAACTTGACTGCAGAGCCACTAGCCATCATCTTTGAAAACTCGTGGTGATCAGGAGAGGTCCCAGACAATTGGGAAAGGGCAAATATAGTACCCATCTTTAAGAAAGGGAAGAAGGAACTACAGGGAACTACAGACAAGTCAGCCTCACCTCAGTCTCTGGAAAAGTCATGAAGCAGGTCCTCAAGAAATCTACTTCTAAGCACTTGGTGATTAGGAACAGTCGGTATGGATTCACCATGGGCAAATCAGGCCTACCTGACTGCCTTGTATAATGAGATGACTGGCTTTGTGGATGCAGGAAGCACAATGGACATGATATACCTTGAGTTTAGTAAGGCTTTTGGTACAGTCACCTACAACATTCTTGCAAGTAAGTTAATGAAGTAGGGGTTGGATGAATGGACTGTAAGGTGGATACAAAACTGGCTGGATCATTGGGCTCAAAAGGTAGTAATCAATGGCCCAATGTCTAGCTGGCAGCCAGTATGAAGTAGAGTACTCCAGGCATCGGTTCTGAAGCTGGTTTTGTTCAATATCTTCATGAATGACCTGGGAGATGGGATGGAGTGCGTCTTCAGCACGTCTGTAGATGACACCAAGCTGGAGTAGTAGATACTCTGGAGGGTAGGACTAGGATTCAGAGTCACCTAGACAAACTGCACGATTGGGCCAAAGGAAATCTCATGAGGTTCAACAAGGACAAGTGCAGAGTCCTGCACTTAGAACAGAACAATTTAATGTACCTGTACAGGCTGGGAACTGACTAGCTAAGCAGCAGCTCTGCAGAAAAGGACTTGGGGGTTACACTGGACAATTAGCTAAATATGAGCCATGGTGTGCCTTGGTTGGAAATAAGGTTAGTGGTGTACTCGGCTGCATTAGCAGAAGCGTTACCAGCAGATCAGGGGAAGTGATTATTCCCCTCTATTCAGTACTGGTGCGGCCACACCTGGAGTACTGTGTTCAGTTTTGGGCCCCCCACTACAGAAGCGATGTGGATAAATAGGAGAGAGTCTAGCAGAGGGCAACAAAAATGGTTAGGGAGCTGAGGCACGTGACTTATGAGGAGCGGCTGAGGGAACTATGCTTATTTAGTCTGGAGAAGAGAAAACTGATAGGGGATTTAATAACAGCCTTCAGCTACCTGAAGGGTGGTTCCAAAGAGGATGGAGCTAGACTGTTTTCAGTGGTGGCCGATAACACCACACGTAATAGTCTCAAGTTGCACCAAGAGAAGTTTAAGTTAGATATGAGGAAAAATTCTCTCACAGAGAGTAATAAAGCACTGCAACAGGCTACCCAGAGAGGTGGTAAAAACCTCCAAAGATGGAGATTCTAAGACACAACTAGACAAAGCCTTGGTTGGGACAGTCCTGATTTGAGCAGGGGGTTGGACTAGATGACCTTCTGAGGTCCCTTCCAGCCCTAATTTTCTATGATTCTATTACTGTATTGTAAAGACCAAGGCATGACTGAGCAAATGGGCAACTAAATAACAGATGAAATTCAATGTAGATAATTGAAGCATAATGCTCCTGGGCAGAAACAACCCAAATTATACCTACACTATGATGGGCTCTACATTAGCTGTTACCACACAGGAAAGATCTAGGAGTCATTGTGGATAGTTTGCTAAAAACATCAGCTCAGTGCTCAACAGTCATCAAAAAGGCAAACAAAATGTTATGGGTAATTACAAAGAGTGGTTTGATTCAGCAAATGGCATTTCTTATGTTCTTATGCCTGCAGCAGCCCATCTAAGCATGACTTGTGGTAAATAAGAAGGTGCAGAGGTACAGCACTGGTGCTCCTGCTTATCCCCTTCCTCAACTGCCTGAGGTGATGGATATGGGGGAGGCAGATGGAATACGTCATGGCCAAAGCAAACACGTTGCATTGCAGCAGTAGTGCAAATGAAAAAAAAAAAATACTGAAACCTCTGATCAGGAATGCCATAAAACTGCCAAAAATGGAGTGCTGCAGTTGACGGATTGGATGTAGTCACATTTCCCATGCATATTTGCTCTGCTAACTCTCTCAATGCATCTACAGATATTATATAATGGGGAGCCAACATCTGTTAAAAGTGTTTTCAGTACTAGGTTTAAATTTAATCTTGGGAAGTTACAGATAACCCCCATGTAAAGTAAGAAGAACCCAGAGATTAGAGCTTTTAAAAAAATATGTATTAATACAACTGGATGATGGAAAAACAGATGTTTTATAAATAAATGTAAGGGATTCATATGCCGTCACTTGAGAAAAACATTACAGGTGCTAGAAATGAAACCTACTCAGTGATCCGAGCCTGACAAAAACATCCAGGTAGGAAAAAAGTTACGAAAATCAGCATTAAGAACAAAAATTAGTAGCCTTCAATCTGAGGAGGCTTGGCCCTCTCATTGTTGCAACATCCATGTTGCTACAGAAAAAGTAATACTGGAACAGTTACCACAAGCAGGAAGAGTGAACATTTCCCCCTGTCTGCAATACTAAGTCCACTCTCAGACAGACACGCAACTTCATAAACACTTTTTAACACTAAAGAATCCCACACTAGGAATTTGCCTATTGCTGCCTATAGGATTCTTTCCTTTGCAAGCCAGATATTACAGGGGGAGTACTTTAAAGGAAAATTGCCCCCATTTTACTAGCTCAAAGGGAAACCAGACTTAGTTCTGCTTTGATGTCAGTTTTAATAATCGAAAGAAAAAATGGGGAGATGCATGAACATATGAGAACAGAATTTGGCCATAAGCATTTTGTTTAAATATTAGAGATTTTTCTGTGACTGTCAAACAATTATGGAAGGCTAGAAATTGGTTTGCGGATCACATTGCTGGTCTCACAATTTACAACACACTTTGTCAAGATGACCATCCAGCAGCACTAGCCTCAGAAGTACCATTCAGAGTGAAAAAATACTTTTCTTTATGGTAGGAAAGGTTGTTTTTTTTTAATGGGAAGAAAGTGTTTTGTGACGAGTGACTCCTCCTCCCAAATCTGACACAACTGGGTTGAGAAAAATGAGTGTAATTTTCTTTAAAAAATTAATATTCATGATTTGTTGAGTCTTACTAATTACTAAGTAAACATTACATTAGGAAGCTAAATGTTGTGTAATTAATACGGCAAAAGAAGGTGTTCCATAGTAATGTTCCCATTCGTCAAATATATATATGCAGTAATAAGTCATTCCTGTTGCCTATTGCATTGTGGTCATGGGGGATTCTCAAGATTATAACCATTAAGAGTTAATAGTGGGTCTACTTCTAAATATATTTAAATACAACAAGAAAAAGCACAATATCCACAATCTCCTTCATAGGATTATCCCATCTGATTCAATATCAATGGGAGTATATTAGATTTGTATACTGAAGTAATTAAACAGCTTGATTTTTCTTGCTTTCAACCTTACCCTTATTACAATTTTTAATGCATTCAGCTATGACCCAGCTGCTTTTCAGTATTCATGTTCTCAAAGTTCAAAGCAGTCAATTGTTAGAAAGAGAGAACTTTAAACTATTCTTAATTACTCACAGCTAAGCTCTCAGACATACTTCTTTTGTAACCATTCATTCCTATTTAGTATTTTGTTTATTGGTTGGTTTTAATACCCTTATTACAGAGAAATAATCAACTTGAAACTGAGTCAGAAAAAAACGGTAAAAGTAAGTTGGGTGCTATGTGTGACCATAATTTCGCTGAGTTTTGTGGCTTTACAGTTGGATTTTTTTCAGAAATTTTTTTTTTCTATAATTACTGCTGTGTGAAAGACCAACTAAACCAACAGGAGATACTGATGAACTGACTATGCAGTGGATATAAAGAAACTATAACTAACAGAATCAGATATACAATTACAACAAAAGAAGTATTCTTTTCTCTTTAATCTCTCCTATTAATAGTAATTTTTGGTGCTATTTGTAAGAATTTTTTTATTCTTTAAACATCCTCACATAAAGTACAGAAAGTAAGACAAATGCTAAAGTAAGACTGTGCTTCTTTAAATGTCTTTTATTTTAATTAGATAATTTCTTAAAAGAAACTGTTCTTTCTTAAAAGAGAAAAGTAATATGACAATGTGAAACAGAAGGAACCTTCTATGTACTGGGTAATACTGCTGCAGCAGCTCCAGTTGGGGAAACTAAACTGAAAACACATTTACAGGGGTTTTATATTTTTTGCCAGCAAGAACACAACATGGGAATAAGGGTGCTGTGTGTTTAGTTAGTGTACTAAGCAGTATTAACAGAGCTTGGTTAATACATTTTGTGGTGTTCACTATGCAAACTGCCCAAGTAAGCCATTTTACCACCGAGATGGAACTAACACACAGATACATATGAAGCTTTTATAACTCACCATCATGGCATCTGAGTAATTTACACACATTATTCTCATTTACCCTAAGCCATGGGCACTGAATATTTTGTTTTCTCTAGTTTTATTTTTAAAAAAACCTTTCATTTAGTTATTAGGATAAATAAGCAGATTCTTGAAGCATAACATCTAAATAGGTGTGAACATACAGATATTCTAACTAATGATTACTGGGACTTTCATAAAAAGAAGTACCATTTTTGGGTGCTACGCAGGTTTTGGGTGAAAAAACTAACCTTTGGTGTTAATTTAAACACTTTATAGTCTAGTCTTTCCAAAGCACAGCACTAGACTATAATATATAGCAAACATAAGGAAAAATCCCAACCAAAGTATTTCATAGTTAGACACAGTGCTGCAATTAACACACAAAGGTAAAGAGCACAAGATGATAAAAAGTCTTTTAAGATCACTTTTGCAATACTGTAATTCTTATTTTATTCATGGCTTGGCATTTAGCATTTTCATAATGTAGTTAAAAGTTTTATAACTTAAGACTGCTACCTAGTTGCTTTAATGTGATATTCTGAGTTATATATTGTGTCATAAATTACTGAAAGTATGCAGTCTTATCCTTCATATTAATTTGCATAGTTCTTAAATATAGTTAACATGGCCTGAAAAGCCACTTTAATTAGTAAAATAAGCAGTTTTAAAATGACAGTGGTGATTTGTTAATACAAATTCTGATATTGTGGAAACCTTGATAATTCCTTCCATTTTTACTGGACCTTTGGGTCAGTTAAATGCAAATTAGGCTGGAATCACTCTGAGTCTTATTAATTCAGCACAACTCTTTTGTTTGCAGAAATGCACATTCAACATAAATGTAGCTTAGCTTTAATAGGAAAGTAAGACTTATTTACAGAGCAAGCCACTGAGACCAGGTTGAAAGTAAAAGGTCATCAGGTCTCACTATGCTGTGCAGTGAAGAACATCATTCCAAATAGAAAGAAAAAAGTCTAGCTGTTCTTTACACATGTATATTTCTCCAATTTCAAGACTGCTTTTTGAATAATTAACAAAATATATATTGTGACCTGTATCAATTAGGAGCAATTATTTATAAAAATGTTCACCTACTGCAATTTGCACATAGAGAAACAATCACAATTTTAACAAGGGAAATGGGAAATCGCTATGGGATGCCCTACTTAGATTAAATTAGCAAGAAACTTGTTACCAGACCATATAAAAGATACAGCATAATAAGACATGACCTTGCAGAACCTTGGAGCCAATCTGTGATTTTTCCCCCCTAACCCTCGCTAATTATCTGCAAAGTTACAGACCCTTTTGTGGCAGGTTATTTTTCTTTGAATAGTGAGGGGTTTTTGGCTTTTAAATATTTAATTAGTCTTATGATATGAGAATTGTTGCACATGCCAAGTGCTTCGATTTTCAGACTGTGTTCCTCCTAATTATGTTCAGATTTAGATTGGTCATCCCAAACCTCTCGCTCTTGTAATTATTTACTCCTTAAAGATCATTCAGCGGAGAAATATTTTTCACCCTTATGGCTCTTCCTTTCCACAAATGGCTTTTCTGGTCCGTTAATTACCCACTCAGAGGATTAGAGTTTGTAATAATGCAAAAGAACCTGCATGCAAGATGAGTTTTACAGGGTGAAAAAGAATAAATTGTTTTTTATAAACTTGCCCTTGGGAATATCCCTTTTTGGTTATGATTTTCATCAACACAGAACATGCACCAGTGCTAGGTATCTGTCGATTCCACAGGGTTATGGCGAGTAACTCAATTGTGAAGCTCAAGAGAACTCCAGAGGCAAAATGCAGAGCAAAAGTTGAATTTTTAGGCCTCCCGATATAACATTTTCTCTCCCTTTCATTTTTTATTGTATTTATTAGGTTTTCATTTGCTAGGTTTTAATTTCATATCTTTAAAAGGTATACATGTTGAACTGATGACTAATAGCAAAATTACAGCCTTTTGATTTCATCTTCTGATTTTTTTCCAGTGTGGTTTAAAGCTTGAGACAGAAGTGCTGTCCCTTGGTAGGGTCTGTAATCAACTCAGTAACAGTGGTATCATTTTCTATTAAAATGTATTTCAGAGACCCTACCACAAGAACTTTCTTTTATTCAAGGAGGAAAGCCTGTCACAAAAGCACTGTTATTCATTAACCATAGTGATGTCTGGATCTAATTATCATCTGGAAAGCTCACAAGGCTTCCAGGTACAGCACTTCCTCTGCAAAGCAATCTTTCTACTCTTCTAACTCAAGAAATAGAGTGGTGCTTTTTTTTTCTTTTGGATTTGCAGTTTGTGGATTAAATTACTTATTTGAACTGTGTTTTTCTGAAGCCTGGTGTGTCCTGCCTTAACCTAATAAAGTAGGGTGGATTTCTTGTGTTTATTTGCTTGTTTTGCATTTGCAGATATGAGTGCTATGGCTTTTACATAAAAAGTCAAGTGGGCTCACCTGCATAAGAAATGTATGAGAAAATTCACTGAATCACCTCTGTCAACTCAGAACTAATCTTAAATCATGTAAAAAATATTCATAATCTAATCCTTTTTATCAAACTGCCTACCACTGTAGGAGTCTCATGTGTTGGCACAATTAAGAACTCCATGTTAGCTATACATAATGCTGCATTACATTTGATGCAAATCCTTTTCTATTGAAATAAGCACTGGGTTGACAGCAGGAAGAGGCTGATAAGAAAGCAACAAGGCATTGCTGATGGCATTCGTGATAACTGAACACTAACTCATATGTATTCCATCTACAGCATATTACCCAAAGTGCTCTTTTTTAAATGCGACTCCAGGAGGTGTCCTTTTGCTGTATCTCAGTCACAAAGGCAGAGAAATTATCTAAGAAAGCTAAATATACAAAGTAAATGATGGTTTTTTATACCCATCTGTGAAGCTGGCACTAGAATAATACTCTGAAGGCAGTATCTGTGCTGCTACATTCTAGATGAGAAAACACCTACAGCTTTGGAAGCATAACAGTACAGTTGAGTGCACTGCATATAAGAAATGAAGTTAACATTGGAAGGCTGATGGGTATGAACCATTTATTGTTACTCTTAAATAAAAAATAACTGAGCTTAACTTGGTTATTGTTAAATAGAAACAGGTCTCATACAAGCCCTAGGGTTGGGGAGCACAGTTTGATTTATGCTGAAACAATAGTTCCCCAGTGCTTAGATTAAATAGATTTTCAAAACCACTTGCCCTTCACTGAGAAATCACAGGGAAGAAGTTATAATGGAAGCAAAGAGCAGCAAAGTTAAAGATCAGTCACTAAGAATGTAATATGGAAGTTTTTGTACCTGTAAGAACAATAGTACCTATGCAAACCATATGTACCTATGTTTTTAACTAACTGTTACTGCAAGGTATTAAGGCTAAATGAGCTTGGGCAGGGATACCGGGTTTGTGTTGCATGTAGTAGAAGTCAGAGATACAGTTTCCCCTATAGTTTGCTTGAGGAAATGCTTTTGATATCCTGGCTTCTCTTTGAAGGTTTCTAGAGTTTATTTTATATGTGTATTACAAACTGAAAATTCAAGGGCTCCTGTAAATGCCCTATTTTAGTGACAGCCTGAAAAAAAAATGACTGAAGATAGTAAATTTGAAGTGTAGGATTCTGTACCTTAATTGTATTATAAAACAGATTTGACATTGAAAATTTATATAAGAATTTTCTCCCAATTGCTGTTTCCATAGCAAGCTAAAAATATTACACTGAGTACTCGGTAAAGTATTCAGTCTATGTTACACTCTAAGACTGTATTAACTTCATAGCAGTAACTTGTTTTATAGGCTCAGTTCATCATGACCTATAAAATGTTAGGCTGAAGTGCTTTAAATATCTGCTAACACCATGTGCAAGCCAGGGAATACAAGGCAGTGTGCTGTGAAGCAGCAAAGACAGTACTCTTCTGAGAAACTAGCATGCACTCTTATGTCACTGATATAAACAGGGTAAGCATGTTAAATAATGTATGACACAGACAACCAATCTTTATACAAAATTGAAATCCTAGCTGAGTTTTTCAGCTTTGTTTTAATATTAACGATTTAAAAATTGCAAAGTGTATATATCAGTCTAAAAAAAAAAATAAAAATCAGATTTTAATGTTTTAACTTTAAAAATGCACCGCCATCTATATTTCATTTAGTATGCTTATGGCAATTAGATTACATAAAGAATCTTTTTAATTGGTAGTTACATATATTGCTAATTATTGCTCTATATTATGTCAAAAATAAAGTATGAAGAAGGGAATTATCTATGTCTTTCAGTAATCATGGTCTATTTATTAAGCAATTAGTTGCAACTTCATTATTAGAGAGAAAAGAAGTGCTGCAACATTGTGCTAGTTGTATCTTTGACCCTTAAACCTTTCCATTTCAGCAACCTCATTAATGTCAAAATGCCATTAGAATGTCTACCCACTTTAAGACTGTATAGAGCTTGGGCAAATGCAAAATCTATGGAGTTCAATAAAAAGTGTTTTCTTGTTGCATTCAACTAAACAGCTTAATTGAGCCACAAGGTCAAAGGGTTCTTTTTATTATAACTAGGAGATTATTCTGTGGCAGAAGTAAACTTCCAGAATGTTAAATGTGTACTTTTCTGCATCCCACTGTAGCCACTTTTTGATTTCTGAATCCTTGGTGTGTGTGGGAGGGGAGGGGGGGGGAGAAGTGAAGTCTTTTCTTTTTTCCCCATAGCTAAACGGACTCAATGTCGTAATTTTTGTACACTTTATTTTGCTTTATTACTACTTAAAACGTTGTTGCTGATGCCATTGCTACCCCTGATTTCATGCAACTGAAAAATTCTCATAATCTACTAAAATACACTTAATTCATACTAATCTCTCCTAATTTAAGATCTACAACCTTCCCACCACTACCCATCTTAACATACCTTTTACATGTCAGTCCTGTTTACTAAGTGATATTCAACAAACCTCCTATAGAGCAATGAACCTTAACGGTCAGCTTTTAATTGCCTCACACAGGAAACTACATTACTATTAATTCCACAGTAACAGTATAAAATAAAACTATTGCTTCTCAAACTCTAGAGCAATTAGACCTCTCGGCTATTTGGCTAACTGTTTCATGATACCCAGTGCAGTTAATTATATTTTTTGATGTTAATAGTATCTGTCAGTTTCAAGCATAACTCGTCTTTGATGAATATTTAAATTATATTTGAATAAAAAAATAATCTTGGTTACATTTCGTATTCAGCCGTCATCACAGCTTAATAAAGGTCTCCTCAGCAAAGGTTGAGATAAATGGTTATGTGAAGTGATGTATAAAAGTCCTAAATCAACTTATCTGATAATTTGGTTGTTTTGACTAGTATTGTTAGTGAATATAACAAAGTGTTCATGGAGGTAAAATGAACAATCTCAAAACTCCTGAAGTGATGGTTTATGTCTACAAAACTGTCTTAGCTATTTATAAACATATTCTATTTTTATATTATATATACCAGACTATAAATTAACTAGGGAAACATCTCAGGGCTAGATCAGAAAATGACAAAGTGAATAAAAGGTATAGAAATTATCTAAGATAATGGGAAATTCTAAATTGAGTGTATTAAGGATATAGCAAACATCTCAGCCAAGCTCTTACTTATATTATTGAAAAATCAAATAAAGCCATTGAATAAACTGTGTCAATCTATATGGTAAGGAATATGATATATAGGACAGATGATACGTGTTTTGTAAAACTCGCATATGGAATGCAGGCTGGGTTGCTAAGGTCTCAAAATACAAACTAAACTGTCAGTCTACAGGCAGTTTAATAATATAATAATGTCCCTTGGATTTTTAAGTCAAATTAATTCCTTATTCCAAATAGGTGGCAGTTTATATTAAGAACGTTTGTTGTTACAATCTCTCCATTACTTAAAACAGTTACAGGAATATTGATTAATCTAAAAATCTGGTTCTGCAGAAAGCCACTGTCATTAGAAATATCACTGATGGCTGGTTCGCCTCAAATATCTGTTGAGAACGTCACAAACTAAAGCTTTAGTATTCAGACTATTCATGTTATGACAGAGCACTCTGACTCATTATGCCAATAAAAATATTTCTTTCACACACAAACCTGTTTTGTATTAGGAATGAAAGAGTGAAAATTAGCACTATCAAGTCAGGTTTTTACCATCTCCTGAGGGTGACAACTTTTTCCTTTAATAAAAAAAATAGATTCAGTAGACTATTATGGTTTTGGTCTGCTTAATCAAAGGTACAGAATATTTATGAAAGGGAAGCCTTATCAAAAAATGGATTATATATTGAGAATACAGCCTGTATTTTTTCCTACATTTGAGTCATGGTTCAGTCTTTTGACTAGTATATAGAAAAAAAGCAAAATACAAATAGCCAGGTAGAATGAGCTACAGTCAGAAATTCAGTTTAAACTGAAGGCCACTTTAAATATTATCATATAAAGGCACTCATGTAGTTGACTCTGTGGGGTCGAGGCCTATTACTGCATGTCTGCTTAAGAGCAGAAGTCATTCATATTTTAAACAATGTCTAAAATGCTGACAATATCTGGTTCTGATGATCATGTACAATATGGGTTTGTCAAGGGCATATCAGAAGTCCCAATTAAAACCAATGACATACCAAAATAAAACAAGATATCTTATTAAATGCAAGTCATTTAGTATGGAAGCTACCATATACATGAATTCAGGAACTGTAGTTAACCAACTACCACCACTACTCTGTTACTTTTGATCATGAAAAGGACAGCAAATAACCAAGGTATCCAGTGAACAGAAATAGAAAAAAGCAGGTTACAAGTCTTACCATGAGACACCTTTCACTACGAAATACCTTTAAGAAAGGCTCTTTAAGACTTCATCTACACAAAGAATACCTACCTTTACTGTAGCCATGTAAAGCAAAAAAAGCATGAACAGTATGAACAGCAGCAAAGCCCTCATCTAAACTCAAGAGACCCACAACTGTAAGGCTCATCATTCTTAAGTACCTATGTGAGAACAGTAGGAAGGAGATAAAGCCTTGCCCATAATAATAGTTTTAACCACATTAACAAATGCAATTCTGAAGCACAATAAGGCTCAGAATCAGGTTTGAGCCCTGTCAAATGTAGTTACGTTGAGATGTTCTGAAATGGTTCTCAGCAGGTAGTGTGCAATGTGCTCACTTCTATAACTGTTTTCTAAACCAGTTTTTGCTTGCCACTAATGCAGACAGGGCTTAAGACGCTAGAGCGTTTCACTCTGATGAGATTAATCAGCAGGGATGGGCTATTTACACTCCATCCAAGTCTGGTGAAAGGTTTACTTTATTCATTTTCATTACAAAGAACCAGTCATATTTTCACTTCTAAGGAAGATAATATGACATGCCAATGTTTCTTTTGTAGACTTGACAAGCAAAGAGCACACGTAACACTTGTAGGATATGTCTTTTGAGTAGAAGGGTAACTTGTTTTGCTTTCTTTCAATAAATTAAATTTATTTTTTTTTTATTGGCTTCACTGTTAGAGAAAGAATGAAGATGTTCATTCTTTCTTTTGTTTTGTCTCTCCATCTTCTATGCCTGCAAAATAATGACCACTTCCCACCATATTTGTAGAGATTAAGAAAAAAGGAAAGAAGGACACTTCACAAGAAAGCACTACGGAAGCTACTTGATAGGTAAGTGACCATACATCCTGGTTTGCATGGGACAGTCCTGGATTTTGGAGGCTGGTTCCAGCTGGACAGTGAAAATTAAAATAAGCATCCTTGGTGCAGGGTGCAGTCCCACAGGGAAGTGGTGTGCCATGAGCTGTTAAATAGGAAGCCCTAGCAGAAAGAAAAATATCCCTAAAATAGGTTAGCTTGATTAGTGGAACAGCAATTGAAAAGGTGAGATGATTGTTAACACCTGTGAAGTAAAGAACAATGGGTTATTAACTGGCCACTGACTCCCTTAGCTGTCTGACTAGATACCACAGCTGCACCACATCACCCCAGCCCTGCCTCTTCATGCACCAGAACCACTGGCTTGGGAGAAGTGTGTGTGGAGGGGAGGGGGTGGCAGCAAATGCAGTGTTCTGGATTTCACATTTTCCCATATGGCCACCTTACTGATAGGCTCTCAGACCTTTCTGTTTGTGGAACAGGACACGGGTCTTTTAAACTTCACAGGCCCTCAACTTATGTGCCTGCTGAAGATGAGTTATGGGCACAAGGTTTGAAGTATTACACTGTAAGCGCAGTGCCTAGTACCAAGGACTTTAAGCAGGGACCCCTCTGTTATCATACTGGACATAAGCTTAATTTATGTCCCCATTCTCCAGAGGTGGGTTGAGATGCTTGAAGGTAGGCAGACAATAACAATATTAAAGGATTCTACCTTTAGCTCTTTTTTGTGCCCCATCCTCCTCTTTGAAGAACATTTTCAGAGGGTGTTTTTGTAAGTGAAAGGCCCCTAATTTGATTTACTAGATCTTCTGAACTCATCTTAGATTTTAGGATCACAGGAAAGTAGGGATGGAAGGGACCTCATGAGGTCATCTAATACAGCTTCATCTCGCATGCTTTCTAGAATAAACAGACAAACAAACCTATGAGGCTCTGTTCATGTCTTTATAGATATATTTTAGTACTGTTAAACAAGCCCAATATACTTGCAGCAGTCTTACACTGCTGGTAAAGAGTATACATCATGGAAGAGAAAATGATTACTTGAAATATAAGCTCTCTAGGCAGGGACAGTTTAAGTTCTGTTTCTACAGAGCCTAACACAATGCACTGCTGTTTCATGATTCGGCTCTTAAATTTTACAGTAATATTGATAATAAAAATGATAAATAATAGATGCCAGATTGTGTGTTACATACATTTAAGCAAGGTGGGGCAACCAAACAAGTGTTTCAATACAAAATTTCTTATAATTCATATTCATTTGGAGATTTCCACACAAATATGAGAAAATACTTGGAGGACCCAGCTTCAGTGGCAGCACACCTTTCATATGGTTTGCTCCATTGTTGCCTAGCCCCTCATCTCTACAGCCATATGGGGCTTCTACAGACATGCAGGGAACCTGCTCCGACACACTGGAAACCCGATGCATCAGAGTAGCCTCAAGTAATCGAGTCTGCTGGAGCACGGAAGTTGACATGCTCCGCCGCGTCACGTGCATCAGTGCCCATGTGCATCCTTGTGCTGAAAAAATGGCGATAGGGTGCTTTGAAATAAAACATGTTCAATAAACTTTAGTTCAAAGCACCCCACTGCCATTTTTTCAGCGTGGGGAAACTGATACACGTGACACACGGGTGTTTTAATTAGCATGGCTCGCTAATTAAAGCACCTGGTGCCATGTCCCGGAGCACATGTAAAAATGGCTGTGGCTACTAACCCACAGTCAAAGTTTTTGAAGACTAGGCAATAGGATGAGTTTTGGTTTCACTCACTCACTCAAAAAAATAGACTTTAAGTGGTATTTATATAATTTTCCAGGTTCTGCTGTATTTGATTGCACGATCAAGATTTTGTCAATGAAATCCGAATACTTTTTGAAAGAATTATTTTTCAGAATAAGCAAATGAATTCACACATGTAACAATTTTTAGTTAGTGTTTATCATTTTTTTTTATCTTTACCCTTAATTTTTTTGGTTTTAGGTCCCATTACATATTTAAAAGGCAGTGACAAATTTACTTGAGTAAACTTATTAGTAGATATAAACTGTAAAACATTATTTTAAGAAGAATAATTAAATATTTGCACCCCTTCCTAAGGTGCACTGTGTTTGTGCATGTGTATTTTTAAAAGATGGAAACAATAAGCATAGAGAATATTTAGCTATGGATCATGACAATCTCCTTAACTGAATCCTTTTTTCTTCCTGTTCATTATAAAGACAAGTCCAATTATATAAAAGAGGCCACAAAGTAAGTATGAATAGGATCTACATAAAGACTACTTTTCATTGCTACAGTACAGCAAAGGGTATTTCTTAAATCCAAATAGTTAACTTCATGCTAACAGTTCAACCAATGTACAAAATAATTTAATGATACAGAGGAAGTCAGCTGTAAAGACTTGAACACAGAACTCCTGAGCTTTGTTTTGTTTTGTCTTTTTATAATCACTAGAGCATACAAAATTTCTATCTGCAAAATATCTAAGCTTTTAAAGAAAGCCATAAGGTCCTTGAGATACACACACACACACAGAACAAGTGATCCATTTCCATTATACTAAAATTACAGACTTCTGCTGTTGTTATAAGTATTTATTGACCAGTACTCTTATCTACCATTATCCAAAAGTTATTCTAAATATAAATGGAAAAATTGACATATTTCACATTATCAGAAACAACTACTAAACCAAAGGAGTTGGCTTTTTTTTAATCCTATCCATACTCTGAAGTAGAAAACTATAGCTGTTAACTGCCACACCCATTGAACTGTTATGGGATGTCTAATTTCTAAAATGTATGATTCCAAATATTTTTAAATGTTTCATTACCTGAAAGTTATTAAAACTTAAAATAAAGGCAGCAATAGGAGTCATATAGCTTTCAGTGCCTGTCTTGACAGAAACTTGTAGGGATGATATGCAGTTTCTCAGTATGTCTGCAAAGTTTGGCTTTGAAATTGAAACTACAAGCAGAAAATCTTAAAACTAATAGGCAGTCTGAAAGTAACTCAAGCAAAGTGTCTTTATTCTACTTAAAACTGAATTAGAACAAAAACTGTCTTCCAAGTGTAACTTTTAAAAAAGTATTTTTCAAGTGCACTAATATGTCTACAGAATACAATAGCAGTCAGTCATGTTAACTTCAAAGTCTCGTGACAGTTTCTAGCTTCAGCTTGTTTCACAAGCAAGAAACTGGAGCTTTTGTTTTCAGGCATTTTGTACGTCTGGTGTTTCCCTTTGTTAGTTTATTTCTTAAAGTGTATGGAAAAAACAACTGTATAAATAGTAAATTTGTCCCTGGGGGGGCAGAGTTAATATGTATCAAAGTGCTCAGATGTTTTTACACATAAAAAACACCATATGGCTTGGACCCTACTGCTGGTCAAATATACTGTTCCTCTTCTATCAAGTATTTTAACAATATTATTGCCCTACACCTGCCAGTTAACACAACTAAATAAATGCCAGGGTTTGGGGAAATACAGTTTCATCCATGTTTCCATCTCATACCAGAAATTATGGAAACTTGTGGGTTTGAGGACAAAGGGTTATAACTCCCTTTTTAAGCTACATTTGAACTCCTGTGTCATGAAGCTTTACATGAATGTAACAAAGATGTGAAAGCTTTTATATTAGAATCTTTAGGTTAAGATTATCAACAAGTAAAAATTTTATAAATACTTAAAAATGTTAAAATCAAAGTAATGGCTACATCAGTGCTCTAGAACTAGGCACATTAAAGAAAAAATAATAAGTATTAAGGTAGCCTTGAAGAGAAAGAAAATAGTACAAGACAGTTGTTGGTATGATTATCTGGTAGTATCAACTGTGACTAAGTGCTGTAGGAGAAGAGAAGCAGATAGTTTGCTAGAATCTTCTATAACCTAATCAGGGCTTCTGATAACATGTTTCTACATTAAAATTGGATAGGTCATCTTTTTTTCAATTTCCAGTCTTCATAGTATTGATTTTGCTAAATTATTATTCTTATTGAAATGATAATAAATGCAAAAGCTGCTGAGCAATACAGCAAATGCATGATTAATGCTTGCTAATTACTAAACCTTGGTCTACAAATTAATATGACTTTGCACGGCTTAAGTTGAAGGCGTTGGCAACAAATAAATGGCTAATTAACCTCAAGCACTGTTAAACAGATAATTCTCCTGAACTATAAAGCAAACGTTATCAGGAATTGTTAAGTCGTGATACAGAAAAAAAATTGTGTTCTTCTCAAAAACTGATAAAAATGGTTTCCTTCTTACATAAATATACCAACAAACTAAGAATCTTCTCTCTCAGGTAGAAGAGGTGAACACTGATAGGGCTCACAGCATTGCATTTCAGACACTCCTGGTGCCATTATGGTCCTGTCATACAACACAATCATTCTCTAAAATACACTTCACTGAGAACCACCAACAGTGTGTTTTCAAGATCCAAATAAATAAATAAGCAAGCAAATTACTGTGATATTATTTATAAGGAAAACAAGAACAGCAAATAATTAACAGAACGTTGCAACTTTCTTTTACACTAACAGTAGTGTGAATTGAGCAATTTTAAAGGAAACAATGAGAGATGCAGGGAAAATGCTTCCCTATTTAATATAATTAATTCTATAGCTGAAAAAGAAAAGTACAATAAAACATTTCCCAAATACTGGAAATGCGAGACAAAGGGACAAAAAATGTAGTGTTTGCTGTTTCCTTGGATAACAAAAATAGAAGCAAAAAGACTAAAAAAGACAAGCACTGTTCAAATTTCCTAAACCTCTGACACATGGGTGTTCAAAACCATTTTTGAATCTCACTGCAAAAAGAAAGACATCTAAGAGTTCTGCAGATCACGGAAATTCAAAAAGACTTCTGCAACCACCAAAGTCATAAAATGTGCTGACTGAAAAAGAAGGATCTCAGCTTCAGCTGGATGGCACTTTCAGGAAGCCTGTGTCTTTATATTTACATCCAACTATGATAATCCTGATATTCGCACTGAGGATGAGGAGGACTTTGATCAAAACACAACATGCATTTTACACAACAAGGAAGTCTACAGAGAGGTACTACATTTACAAAAGCAATTGAAGGTGGTTTCAAAGGGACTTGACAGATTAGAGGCTGATGACACTGCTGCTGTCTCAGTCTCAGTGGAACTCTGTATTGATCTAATTAACAACAATGAACAAGAACCACAAAAAGACAATTCAAACCTAATTCAAAGCAGTTATGGAACCTTTCCATTACATAGATGTGATTAGCTATGGAGTCTTTCCATTACTAATCGCAAATATAACTGGTATATGATGAGCACTGAACAAAAAGAAAGGCTGAAATATAATGGAACATAGTACTAAATTCCTTGATTTTTCTTGTATCATTTAAAATTGAAGAACCAGATTTCTACCCCAACTTTCTCTCTCTGACAGATGCTGTGTCCAAGTTAGTTGCATCCAAATAGTGGAAAGCAATTGAAATAAAATTGCAGAAAAAGAAACAAAACCTCTTAAGCTAACTGCTGAAAAGTGGCATGTGTTGGTAAACTTGTATTGCTACCGAAAGGAAGATTTTTTTTAATAAATAAAAGGTATATGCTAAATTAAATGCTAAACTGGAAAATGTGTTCTTAGGTTTTATTTTGTGTTATTACAAAAAGCATCTTTTTATGTTTTTATGTTCCAGAAAAATATACTTAAAATATAGTAAAAATAAAATCATTAAAAAATTATTGTACATATTACACATCTTTGGGAGAGTGTCATATTTTGTAGTAATTTTTTCAGCTCCTTCCCCCTAAAAACTGAGATGCGTGTGTGTGGTTTAATTAGGCCCCCCTCCAATTAATTAGGCCCCCCTCCAAAGGACATTTTGCAGATAGTCTCTATTTATCATCTTAGCAGGCTTATACGTGTGTGGAAAAAATACCTGTTACTGATCTATATTACCTTTGCCAAAGATGCTAGCACAGGCTGACCTTTACTAGTGCTTGGCCTATGATGGAGAATTTCTACAAATCCTAAATGGAGACCTAGCCTCTGTGATTATTTTGTACAATTATTTTACTGGTTCAACAAAGAACTAATTAAACCTTGGAGTGAAGAGAATAACTCCAAAGTAAGACCATCTGAAAGCAGTTTTATCCTCTAAGAAGATCCTATCCATATCCCAACATAAGAACTTACTTGACTGTACAATCTTTTTAAAAAAAATGTTAGTTGTACCAAGTGTTTTTTGTAGATGAAGAGGAACTCAAGTTATTGATTATATTAATACAACTTAGAACAGACATTTAAAAACTGTTTAAAGACGTAGAATTCATTTGAATATTTTTTAGTTCAGTCTGACGTCTTAAACACAAGCAAGTGTCTTAGAAATACCATATGTATATTTACCTTTGTGTCATAATTTTGTAGGCATCTGGAAGGAAGCATTCTGTGTTCTCCATCTGGAAAGGGTCAGCATCACAAATCTTGTCATCTGTCCTTCCATAATTAGCACTTTCTATCATAATGACATCACTTCCTGGACACCGAAGGTCTATGGAGTAGCCTTCACAGGACAGTTCCCTCCTAACTAAACCAAATGGTAAAGCTGCCCGGCTGAAACCTTAAAAAACAAACAAACAAACAAAAAACCCAATGAGAACAAGTTTGAGAAAAGGGAGACACTTTTGGACATATGAACTGATATTATACTTCCTATCTTGCAGTGAAGGAGACAAGAATAACACAAGGATGCTACAGATATTCAAGCATATACAGAAAATGTTTGCAATTCTAAACCATATAGGCTAACTGCAAAATCTCCTTAAAAGAGCAGAACATTTTCCAAAGAACTAAACATATACTGAACTGGTTTAGAAAGGGCAGATCCTGAACAACGCACAAGATAGGTAATAACAGGCATAGAAGAAAACGACAGAAGCAGCATGAGGCACCCACAATGGCAGGATCTTCTCCTGGTTTCTGCCATTTTCCATTAATTATGACATTCCATTTTAAAACATTATGAAAGGTAAATGTCCAGACTCTTCTGCTGAAGAGGGGGAGTTTCCTCAGTGTCAATCAACATGGTACTGCTCTGATATAGGAGTCTTGCAGAAAACTCCAAATAAATGATTGCAGAACCAAAGGGATGGAGCCAAAAATTCCTCTCACAATCCTTTCATATAGCTGCCAGGTTTTGTGAGCAAGGTTTTGTGAGGCAGGCAAGGTATTTATGGTGACAAAGATGGCACTGTGATGGTCCAGGTGAAAGGGTATCAGGAGCTGTCCAAATACAGCAGGGCGTCAAAGATAGAGCCAGGTCCAACCCGGGGATTTTCACCCAGCCCCTAGCCCCTGGATTGGAGTCTACCAGCCCCCTGCTCTGGGATCTGTGCTATATGCAGTGCTCCCCCCAACCCTGCCAGCCCCCCTCCGGAAGTCCAGGTGACCACACAGCACATGGTGCCCATTCCAGCTGGTCTGGAACCTGGTACAGGCACCATGTGCGGTGCAGATGGAGTGGGTGCTGTTGGATTGGATCCCAGGTTGCGGGGGAAGGGCACACACTGTGCTGGGGCAGTACCATGTGCAGCATGGATCCCAGATCAAGGTCTCCATATACTGGATCAAGTATGGAATAGGAAGGGGGGGGTGGAATCTGTGGACCCAACCTGGCCCATGGACCAGTCCCATGCCACTTATTCAGCCTGCAATGAGTGTGACACCCCTGAAACAGAGGGTAGAGTTCAACCTCAAGATCACGTTATTTTGCCTAAAATTCATTTTAAAAATACCTAAATTCAAATGGAATGGCAGTTTCTTAGATCATTATGCTAAAAATACTCGCATTTATAGTGCTAGAAATGATACTGATGTTGCATATTAATGAAAATATAGCTCTGCCAAGTGTCATGCATCTTGTATGATGCCAGGGTCTTCCTGCAGTCATACTGAGATGTCATCGATTCAGAAAGGCAAAGGATATCCTTCAGTACTTCTTCCCTTAGCCAAATTAGGTAAGTCTCACTACCTAGATCACTGCTCCTACCCCACCCCACCTTAGAATCACAACCAGACAAAGTGTCCTCTTTACTTCTATCACTTTTTGATTAGTAGCATCTTCTTTCTCATGGGTGTTAGACATCCCCAAAGTGGCCTCTATAACAGAGTTTGCTTCCACATATAACATATATAATGGCACTTAACAGGTGATCTATTCAACTCCCTTTTATTGTGCCTACCTGAGCACATAGGTCACTGACAAACATGAAAAAAACAAAACAAAACTGTGCTTTACCAGGAGAGGAAGAATGTTTTTTGGGCCCAGCTTCCTAGCATTTGTACTGAATCAGCTATTAGATAAAAGCACCAAAAAGCCCGCTGCAGGACAGGATCTATGCAGACATTGAATGAGCAGGGTCAAACTAAGGTGATGCCTTTTCTGGGTATACTGAGCTGAAAGTAAAGCACTGTTAACCTCCTCCCACCCCCAATGTCTGTAAGCAGCCATAAACTAAAAACACAGACTAAAATGAAGTGTTATAATCAAGTGCGAGTGTGATGAGAATGGACTGCAAGTATGCATCACAAAGGCTCCTGTACAAACTCAGGATAAATCCTATGTAATCCTACAAACCACAATGAAGACAGGAAAATCCTTACTTTTTTTCCCCAATTTTCTTCTGTCTGAAAATTCCTAAAACTAAATGCTCCTATAAGATTTTAGAAACACTGTACAATAGTTTTGGCACAAAACAGGGCTAGCTAATTCAATAAGAACCCCTTGGTCCTTTATCATCAATTCTGTATGTAACCAATATATTGCACTAGGTTGCTGTCACTGTATACTGTAGCTTGCTATCCACAACTTAATAGTTTTTAGACCAGGTATTTTGTCTCCCTGACAAAACATTTGTACCTACAATCATTTCAAACTGTGGAATAGTTAGATACTGTAATAATGTTAAATAACAACTTCTTGAAAACAGCAGATATGTTTATATTTACAGTAGTACCGCAGCTATATAACACAGATGCTTTTTGAAAAAAATGTAGTACTAATAACAACTCACTCAAACTATTATAGCTACATGCTATTAAGGTTTCTTGCGCAGACTGAATGAAGGTTTAGAGAACTCAAGATGTATTCATTCATCTTTGTACTCTATATTCATTTCAAAACCAAAACATGTTCCTTCCCCATCCATTAGTAAAATATGTGAAATAACATACAACTGTTATGCAAGTAGTGACTGTGGGTGTGCAAAACGGGTCGTATTCAATTCGGATTTGGCCCAAATGGGGGACAGTGATTCAATTTGTTGATTCAGATCACTGTACCGACAGCATGAATATTCGATACGCAGAATCAGCGACTTGGGCATAAACCCCCCCCACACTCTTATGGGATGCTCCATCCGCCCTGCCACCTCAGCATTCATGGGCCACCTGGTACCTTGAGGTATGTAGAACAAAAACATTTAAAGCTGTGCCTATGTCTGAATCACTGAATCTTTCCGAATTGATTTGGAGGGTTCGGATTTGATTTGGAGAGATTAAAGGGTCTCCCGATTCAATTCGGGCATTTGGCCACCAAATCTCTGCCAAATCGAATCAGCGACTGAAGCTTTGCACAGCCCTAGTAGTGACTCTACAGGTTCATAAAGATTTAGGTTCAAACATTTATCATGCTTATGCTGCATTGCATATAAACTATTGGGTATACTACATTTTAAATATGATATGCTTTATTAATAGGATTGATGTTGTTATTATTTGTTTACTGCAACTACCTTTATGCTACAGACTTTCTAACCAAGTACAACGAATGCACAGTTCCTGCATCAAAGAGGTCATGTTCATAAATACATTATAATAATAACAAGCTACTGATCAAACAAAGACAGACGAAGGGGAAGTAGGGGAAAATAGCATATTCTATACACCAGACCATTGTTTTGGGCTCTTGGTGGGGATGAGGGGGAGGAAAGGGAATCTATATAGAATGGTCACAAGTTCCCAAGCCCAGTTTCTTATTAGCAGAAATAAGTCTTCTGAAGGAATCTGAAAAAGAAGGCACTGCCTTCCAGACCAGCACCTGAAGAATGCTCTGCACATAATGACAAAAGGAAAGAAAGCACAAAAAATGGCTGTGGAGAATTTTGCTGGGCTGGAGTACTGTAATTGAAGCAGCAACTGACGACAAAAAATGACAGAGAAGAGACAAGGCCAAGTCAATAGAAAAGACAAGTGGGGACAGTTACTGTGTTCTGGAGGCAAGGAAAATAAGCTTCACTTTAATGTAGCAGAAGAGGAGACCATGAAAGAGACCAAGAGGATTGCAGAGAATGAGAAAACTTGCAAGATGGATGGTGAGGAAGTAATCCTGACTTCAGTGACTTATGTGGCCTGGACCAAGGACTTCTTGTTGTGCAGGGGTAGAAAAAATATAGCTCGTGGGCTGTATCCAGCCCACCAATTGAGTGGATACGGCCCACAGGGGGCGCCCACCAATTGAGTGGATCCAGGCCATGGCTGCCCCCACGGCACTTCTCATGGGGCCGAGCCCTGCCTGGAGCAGCCCATGTGGCGCTCCAGCCTGTACCTGCAGGTCCAACCTCCATCAGTGTGCACAACTTACCAAAAGGGCTGCTCCTGGTGTGGCTGCAGCTGCCTGGATGCTGCTCAGCTTCCCTTACCTCCAGCAGTGGTTTCCCCTGCTGCACTGCTCCAGGTTGAAAGAAAGCTTCAGCTACACGGTGCCTGCCCCAGCATACAGGGCTCCAGCTCCTAGCCGCCTCCCGGCTGTCCTGGGATGGGCAGGCAGAGTGAGTGGAAGGCAGATGGGGCAGGAGCTGCCCAGCCGAAGCTTCCTCCTGGCCCACAGTGGTGCAACAGGAGGAAGAGGAGCTGCCACTGGAGACAAAGCAGCAGCACTGAGGTAGCTGCAGCCGCACTGAGAGAAACCCAGCTGGTAAACTGTGTCCACTTGCTGGAGCAGGGACTGGGACTGGGCTGGTAAGCACATGGACAGGGGCAGACATGGGCCACACTGCCTGGGCAAGCTCTGCACACACCCCCCACCCTCTCCTCACTCTCCTCGCCCCCAGCCGGCTCCTGGGACCCAACACCCAGGCAACACCCCCAAACACACATCCCTCACAGGGCAAGGGCCAACCCGTGATCCTGGCCGCACCTGCCCATCTCGCTCCTGAACGCTGCTGCCTGCCTACCCACGGCCCCATCCCACACAGGGAGTTTTGGTAGGCTGTTACAGTAGAGGTGTGGGGGGATTGGAGGGGACAGACCCAGCCTGGAACAACTCATTAAATCACCCTATGTGGCCTCTAGGCCCAATTAATGGCCCCACTCATGTTGTACTGCATCAGCAATCTGTGAATTAAAGCTTCTACTTTACTGTACTGAGATAATAATCTGAAAGGACTCAAAAAAGAACATTTTTTAAGATTGTTAGTCTAGGAGTGAAGTCACTTTCCACATAAACAATACAATTTAATATTTGCTAAGCAGAAGAAACCCTCGAAAGTGAAGCAATTCCATATTACAGCTCTAAACATTCTGGAAATCAATGCATGTGCCTCTGTTTGGCAGAACATATGGTGCATGACAACATGAATATTAGATCTTTGCGGTATCTTGGCACAATGGGCCAAAGTAAAAGATAGACTCTATTTTGTGCTGGTGACATTAAAGAAAGGTATTACTTTTCATTCAAAGCAATTGTTATTATAGCTTCACATACCGTCCTTTCCTGCAACAAATTAGCAATGACGGCACTAAAACTGGCCATTTCCTATGGGTCCCATGAGGGGGTGAATAAGCAGGGAGTAGTGCCTGAGCAAAACAATACACACGCCTAGGAAAAAAGTATATAGCACTTCTTCCAAATGATGGTTACTGCCAAGACAGTGACCAACAATAATGTTACTTATGGCTGTTATTCCTAAATCTATAACTCTGAAGTAATGGGGTGTGGACAGACTTAACATTTGAACTGTTCCAAGAATGTTGCCAACTGGAAACCAGCTCCCAGTTCAGAGGGGTCTGCATGAACAAAGCCAAGGGTCCTAAGACAAATAATCACCATTTCAGTGCTCCCAAACTACCACCAGGGGTGGACGTGAATACCCAGTTCAGCCATGCTTCCCAGTGGCGAGTGCCCCAGTTTTCATAGTATTCCCCTAGCGAGGGAGGAAGGCTCTCAACAGCTGAATGCACAAGAGGAGGAAGAAAAAGACATTAATTACCCACAATTGCTCTTTTCTGATTCCCCTTTCTTAATAACACTGAAGTCAATAAAGAGCAACTGAATTCAAAATAAACCATTCATGCACTTTACAGTACTGAAATCTGTGTGATAGTACCCTGACTGCAGCTGCCCACGTGTATGTGCACATGTCAGAAAGCTGCCTTCTTCGTGATTCCCAGGAGCTGGGTATTCCACAGGCTGCTCAAGGTGCCCATCACTTTTAAACAGAACTTTCTCCCAAACTGCTTGTCATTTTCATTTCATTTGTGGCAACTGCCCAGGCTTTTTACCTACCAGAATACCCCCACCCCCCCACCCCAGCCCAAATCAGCCTGGAATTGCATGGACTGGGTCATGGGCTAGCAATATAGGTTGGGGCAGTAGAATTCTGGCTCTGTACCAGAGTTGCTGTATGCTAGTTGGAGCTGAGGGGGCGGTGGCTGAGTTGCGGTGCAGTGTGGGATGCCTGGAGGATCAGCCAGACATTAGTCACGGAAAGCTCATTGTCCACACAACACTAGTTCAAGGAGAACTATTCAAAAAAATACCCAATTATCCAGGTATAGTTTTGAAATGGTCCAGGAGATTTAAATCATTAAGTGGCTTGTGCATCTGAAAGCTTGCCGTTTAAACTGCACTTAAAATGAACTAAGTATTATGTTTGTGTGCACCCTTGGAGTGCAAAAGGAGTTTAGTTAATGCTGATTCTATTTTGTACAGAAATGTACCTGTGGCCTCAAGGCAGCTTGTGGAAAGGCAATGGATGTGTTCTTCCTGGAGAGGTTAAAGTAGGTTGAAGTGGCTAAGAGTGCAGTAAGCCTCGCTGTATTTGCAGCAGCAGGTTAGAAGACACTTTCTATCATTGTAAAGATAGTACTGAAAATATGCCCATATCTCTCATAAAAATTGAATGGTTATCTTAGAATCTGAATGATTACCCTGTATTTCCATGTGCTTGAAAGAAGAAAAGCTCTGAATACTGCAAGTACTCGGGTTAGATCCCTGAAATACTTATTTAGGTATCTAAGGCAACTGACAACTGTTTTAAGTATCATCACTGCATTGTGACCTGCATTTCTTTTCTTCACACATCTGTGCAGAACTCTATATTTAGACTGACATCTCAAAATATTAGACTAAGGTTAGGTCACCCCATAAGCAACAGAGTATAGTGCCTCAGGTTGTGCTGTAGGATGCTATTTTGCAATGACAGAAAACAGCTGAGCTAAACAATGCTGCATGTGTCAGATGGGATGGTCCCTTTGTGGGTTTTTATAGCACAATCACCATAAAGAATATTAAGCAAATTCAATAAATTAGCAGTCCTTCAGCCAGGCTGCTATGATCTTTATTCCAAGGTTTATTTATAATATTTTTCTATCAACAAAATAAAAAAAAAAATTTCAACAACCAAAGTGTAATTCAATCCGTCTTGCAACCCTGACAATCGAAGAAAGAACTAGTGGGAGGCCCTGTGAGCGAGAAATCAATATTGCAGCTTTGTGCCGTGCAAATGTGAATACTGCCAAATAGCAGTGCTTAGGGTAAAATGAACTGTTTTGCTCCATTTTCTTCTCTCTGAACAAATGATTTTGAAAAGATAGCTTTTTTTGGAGCTATAAAATGTCAAGCAATAACTCTCCATGCTTTAGGCAAGTGATTGGAATAAATACCTCTCGGCAACAGGTGCAGTGACTTAGGACTGAAATGCATTCACATTCAGGAGATAATTCCTGATAAGCAGATGCACTGCTACAGGATGAAAATTTGAAAGACCAACACCTGAATTCTACTGCTGGTTTTGCATCATTTCAAAGCTTTTCAGAAGTATGCTACTCTGTCAATAATTATTGTTGTCACAACTTTATATCTCAGATATGGTTCCAGCCATTAATGTTTTGAAGATTGTGCTTTACTAACGAATCTCTGATCATTTTGCTGCTTAGGAAGAAACAGCCTTACAGTACTATGCACAAACCTATTCTGTGAGACTTCATTTTTAAAGGAAAAATCAACTTTCCTTGTGTTTTTGCTAATTGCTTCAAGGCTAACCCTGTCATGGATGACACTGCTCATGCTGTCTAAGGTCCAAGAAAGCACAGAGCTTGCTGATTGTCAAGGACCTTTACCATACTGGGGCTGTGACTTCAAGCACAATTTAAACATTAACTCAAGCAAGAGCCTATTACCAACTGCAGCATATGCTGTGTCCAATTCATTTATGTTTATATATGTTAATCAGCTTTCTTTCCTTAAATGGAAAGGAGAAAAATACTTAATGAGGAAAAGAACATGGTTTCTGTCACGCTGAACACTCAATTTATAAACAACTTCATGGTAAACATATGTCTATACCATGTTTTATTTGTTCAAAGTTCAGTTCAGTGCACTCATTGTATGTGAAACAATAAACAAAACTGCCGTGGTAAGATGAACATTAGCATTTCAACTAAGGCTAAAAATCATCCATGAAAGAAGCTAATGAGGATTTTTAATGGTAGTATGCACTTCCTATGCTTTACCAGTCCTCCAATGTTAAATATAAAGTTGCAGAAAGATACCTTCCCCCATATGGCAGAAATCTACTTAGATTTCTACCAACTTTCAATAAATAGGTGTGGGGGGGAATGTTTCTTTTTGCAACTTTATATTTAACATTATATTGAATACCCCCCAACTGCACCTATTTACTGAAAAACTGAAGAGCATATGGCAGAAACCTAATTCAGATACTCTGCTTTTCTAAAGTACATTTAAAATAATCAATATTAAGTTTAAAACTATTTTATAGCAGTCTGCAGTGGTCACATTCTGCCTCATTTCCCATCCTATTGTATTTGTTGTTTATTTAGTTCCATTTAAGAAATAGCTAACTTAGTCAAAGTACAAAAATAAACTAATAATATTCAGCTATAGAACCACTACCAGATAGTGCTTTTGAGCTTCAAGTATTGAAGTGCACCAAGTCTGGCATAGGAAGAGAGAGACAAAGCAAAAAAAAAAAAAAAAAGAACCACTACATTTAAACCTTCCCCTTTAAAATTGTATACTGGTTCAGGCTAGCTTTAATATTTCTTACCACAGGGGTGGGCAATTATTTCAGCGGGAAGGCCACTTAATGAGTTCTTGTTAGCTGTTGAGGCCTGCAAAGGTAGCACCGCCCCTTGACCGATGCCCCACCCCCAGGTTGCCATCTTGGGACCTGAAATTCCACCTCCTAACCCCTGACCTTTGCCACTGGAAGTCCCTCCCCCTGTCCCAGAAGTACTCCTTTTGGGAGAGAGGCTTAGCATTTGAAAATGGAAAAAAACCCAAATCATATACTAAAAAAAAAAATCAATCTACTATAACTTATTTTAATTTTATTTAAAAATATATCTTTGTCCTGATTTATGTGCATTTGCATGGAGTATCTAGAGGCAATCGCATAATAGCTCAAAATACAGTCTTAGTCTTGCATATTATGTGGGCGAGATAACGGTGTGTGTGCGGGGGTGGTTGGGGAGTAGGTGTGAGGTGTGGGTGGGCTGTGGGAGAGGATGGGGAGAAGGGTGTGGGTGTGGGGTGTATGGCTGGGGTGGAGATGAGTGGGAATTGGGTATGTGGATGTGGGTATGGTGGGAGTGTGTGGGGGGCTGTGAAAAGGTGTAGATGTGTTTGGGGGTATGGTGTGGGGGTAGGAGTGTGAGTTTGTGTGAAATTATGGTAGGGGAGTGGGAGTGTGTGTGGGGGCTGTAGGTGTGTGTTGGGGGTGCGATGGAAGGTGGGGAGCCAGCCTCACCTGCCCCATCCTGGCTGCAGTATGCAGTTCCCAGCTGTAAAGCCAGGACCCATCTGCAAGGCCAAGACCTGCACAGCGTGGCCTGTCCTGATTGTAGCATGCAGTTCCTGGCTTAAAGGCTGGGACCCACACGGTGTGAGACAGGGCCAGCCTGGCCCAAAAGAATGAGGTTCCCCTGTCATGCACATATCCTGGCTGAAAGGCCGGGACCCATGTGGTGGAGCATGGGACCAGCCTGGCCCATCCTGTCCAAACAGAAAGCAGTTCCATCTGTATGGCCAGAACCCAAACAGCACAGCACGGAGCCAGCCCAGCCCGGTAGCACACCAGAGTGCCAGGAGCCATGGGAAGTCCTACGCCATCAGGCTGGGATGGCTGTGCCTTTACATGGTGTTCCTTGCAATCTAGCCAGAGTCCTGTGAGCTGCACAGACTGTGGGGCCACCACTGGTGGTTCACCACTATCGGATGGAGGGAGGGCTAGGGAACAGCCACAGGATTGTCAGGGCAGAAGCTTCTGGGAGGTGGAGGCATGACGGGACAGGAAGGGATGGAGCAGGTCAGGTTGGCATTGGGAATGGACACATAGCAACCAGAGCCCAAGCTGCTTGATACTTCAGCCAGTGGCTCCTGCCTCTGGTGCCTCATCAGGTAATAACTGTCTAAATTTTTGAGGGTCCCACAGACTGGATAGAATAGCCTGGTGGGCTAGATTCAGTCTGCATGCCGTTTTTTGCCTGCCCATTTTATTGGGTTAGAACAAGCATTTGTGGTACCTCACTCAGGTTTAGGTAGCTTAGTTTGAGTTGCCTAAAACTAAAACCAGGAAAGGTGCATGCAGGCATTTGCTGCCTGCTGAGGAAAAAGCATAGACAGTTTGAAGCAAGTAACTTGGGATTTGGGGGGGGGGCGGGGGGAGGCAGACACAATTTGGCTGGTGGGATCAGGGATGACTGGCAGGTCTGGAGATTGGCAGGTCCAGGAGGAGATGGTAGGTTCAGGTTGGGGTTGCTGCCTGGGAGGGAGGAAATATCATGGTCAGTTTTGGGGAGGTATGAGTCTATGTCAGGCTGTGGTGAGTAGCTGGGCTTTCTCAGCCCCAGGGCTATGCTGTCAACACACGCAGGCATTCAACTAGGTTGGGTTAATCATTGATGAAGAGCTTAGCAGACCTTGCAATCTGAAGTTAAGTTTACCTCAAATGTGAACTACTGTTAGATTGAAAATGCCATTTTTAGGGTGCCTTGAGCCCTGGGAACACTTGCATCCCAGGAGATTTAGATCAACCTAACCTTGGTTAGTTCAATCTAAACATAATGCTTGTATGTATCCACTGTGAGCAGCATAGATCTTGGGGTAAAACTTAAAGCACCAAGTCAGTCATCCTGGAAATGTAACATTATTTCAAGCAAAAGAATACTCTAAAGGAAGTGCAAACACAAAATAAATCAAACCAGGCATAAATGTAGAACTCTGTCAGTGATGAAATGGTACTTCTTATGTTATTTTAGCTCTTATGGAAAGATCTTTTGCAAAGAACACATCTTTCCAAGCAGAATGTTTACAGTTGTCTCTTTCACTCTCTCTTTTATTTTACCAAATCATGAAACATGATTCTAGTTCTCCAGAAGATGCAGTGATGCATGTTGGGCAAAATTTCAACAGTAATTTCTAAAGAAATGAAATACTTTATTCTATTATCCAATCAAAACAGGGCAGAATATACAGGAATAATTTCTAATTCTGCATTCCTTAAAAAGTAGCTGTATAAGCCACTGTGTGTGTTTTGAACCCCTGACCCAATTTGTAAATGAACTGCGGTGGGGAGGGATTGCAAACAGTTGAATTTACTATTGTTGTTTGAAAATTTTGGAAATTCATAGTGCAGATTCAGAAAAACATTTGAAAAGTTTTACATAAAACCCTCAAAAACTTGCAGCTCCTCAGTAAATGCCATGGACACCATTAAGGAGCATCCCCTTTTCTGCCCTCATAGCGCTGCCTATATTTTATACAGACAAGCATGTTATTTTGTTAAGCAGCTTCTAAATTATCCAATATTGGCCAACAGTTCATGCTTTTGCAGTACCAAATACAACAAAGATATAGGCAATTTAAATGACAAGTGTGCTATCTAATTCTAGCTTCCAAGGAAAAAATCATTCTGGCAAGCATGTCTATTAAAAGATTGCATTGGCACAGTAAGAGCTGCTGGTACTGCTCAGAGGTCTGGAGTTCACAATGCTCAGTTCTCATTTCACTGAAATCCACTTGATAAAGTATAAATCAGTGGCACTGTAGACTACTGACTGTTCCAATCTGGATAAAAATGGGAAGAAAAGATCCCTTTTTAAAATCTATTGTTTTATTATCATATGTACCATGAAAATTTATTTTTAACTAATATAAATAAATAGTTACTGTAATTCTTAATATTTTCCCTTTACTATTAAAAATTATCTAACATTTCATTTTCAAAAAATTATTTGGCTACAACTGCATATTCATTATTTGAACATTAACAAAGCAGTCAAAAATCTTCATCTAGGGATCGATCCTTCAAACCCATACCTACTGTCATTTAAGCAGTATTACCACTTCTATGAATTACTCAAATAAGGGAAGACTGCTGCTGTGAGTTCAGGTTTGCAGCTCTGGTCAAGTGGTTATGATGGACCGGGTCATCTGACTCCTTACCTCATTATCTCCAGTCTGGACTAATTCTGGAAGCCTTGTCTCTTTGAAAATAATACTATGAATTTACTAGCTTTTTTTTTTTTTTTTTTTTTTTTAATATTCAAAATATTTCCACAAGGACAGATTTTCTCAAACTAAAGTCTAAAATCTTTATGAAATTTTGGTCCATTTCAAGTTTCGCTGTGTACAGCATAATTAGACCAGTTGGCACTTTTATATAATTATATACTTATGCAGTGGCTATACAAATATGCAACACAATACATTCTAATTTATAAACACCAGAAGTCTCTTTGAATCATACCCTCTGACATGAATACTGAAGTCTGATTTCCAATCTCACTGAAGCCTTTCTTGTACAACTTCATTGTCGCTGCAGTTCCCCAAAACAACCCCAAGAGGTTACATTAAACAAAACAAGACTGGATGCCTACCTGGTTTGTGCACCTGGTTGTGTGGTTTAGCAAAACCTGAACTGAACATTTCTTTACCACAACTGTGCCAGTCCCTCCAGTACATAGTTAATTGGAGTGGTGACCTCATTAAAATTCTCAGTCTGGACCCAGATTCAGACGGGCCAAAATCTGGCTCCCCAGGGCAGCAGATTTACGTTTTCTTCTTTAAAACAGCAAGGGATAAAAGAGAAACACACTTACAGAATTGTAAGCTGAAAGCTTAATCATCTAGAACAAGTACAGCACAAAAAGTGGCTGGGGAAGTTTTCCTACA
>NW_005841999.1:2661296-2707664 GCF_000455745.1 Alligator sinensis | reverse complement strand
TCCATTCTGGAAGAATCAACATTAGAAGAAAACAGACAGTTTTGGTCTTCATGCCCATTTAATCCTTTACTTCCCTGCTGAGACTGCCACAACAGTGCTAATTAACACTAATCTGTAATGGTGGTTTCTTTACTCAGAATGTCACCATGTTAAAACCTCTAATTCATTTAATAACGTCACCAAACAAGCAATTGAATACTGACAACTTTTGAGCAATGCCAAAGTGTGGCAGATGGAAACCACATGAATGGAAAATGAAAGGCTTGATATCACTGCACAAATAGGAACATGGTATAAGGTCCTCACTTAACACCAAATTTCACTTTCAGATGCACAGACCTCTCCCTTTCCTTTCTATGGGAGTTGTGTGCGTCTGAGAGCTTCTAGAGCTCTGCAATCCAGATTTAAAATCATCCCTGGGATGAAGCTACATTCATTTATTAATGATACTCCCTTTCCGTTTGCTAGCTTGATGTCTGTTCTCAGGTGACAGGTCTCCCTTCTCTTTTTCTTTACATCTATACACTTTATTCTCTGCCTGCTAAAGGAGAATGCCTAAGCCTTTCTACTTTTTTACTGGAACTCACTGTATCTTTAAAGCTTCTCAGAGCAAATAAGTCTTTGTCAGTTGTCTTCCTGGAGTTTATCCCAGAGAATGCCACCCATAAGGAAGTAGAAACTTCCAAATTAGGAACAACCTCTAAGGCAAGCCACACAGAGTTTATGTCTCATAAATTCTGTGCTGACAGGACTGCCGGCGGAAGTACTTCCCTCCACACAGTGCTGAATTACTTCCCTCCACACAGGATGCTGGTAGTAGAATAGAAATATATGGTAATTTTTTTATTTGCTTTAAAAATACGATTGCTTGTTAAACACACATATTTCAAGTTCTCCCACCCAGTCCTTGTTTGGCAGAGATCTGCTAACTGGGAATTCATAAAGAGGAAAAGAAAAATATTACATAAGCATTATTTAAAATCCATTACTAAGTTGATTGTATGTTAAAAAAAATCATTAAGAAAATGAATGTATACAAAAAATAAAACTAATAACCTCAAGTTGAAAACACACACACAATGCTGCACTGAGTCCTTAGAAATATGGACATCAGCATAAAAAACCCACCATGCCAAAAATCAAAATACTGCTTGAGGGGATGGTGGCCAGTAGCACCTCATTCCTACTATGTACACTGGCCTTGGACAAAGGGTTATAACCTGCTTTATTAAGATGGACAATTTTTTTAATTTCCATAAACTTTAAGGATTGTATACTGATCCTCATGTTCTACTTAAGAAGAGCCTTACTCTACAAGAACCTTTGACAAGTAATCCATTACCCAGCATGGATAAAAGCAGGTAGTATCAAGCCATTTGCATTTACATGATGGTTTGCATTTACCTTGTCACTGGGTTCATTTCTTATTTTGAATTTATATTATAATTCATGGCAAATATTTTCTATATTGATTTTATTATAAACAAGGAAGTTCAGCATTAGCATCTATTTCTAAATTGCAGCATGTTACTTGTATGAAGGGGAGAAAGGAGGACCTCGGCAATTATAGGCCAGTCAGTCTTACCTCGTTCCTTGGGAAGACCTTTGAGAAAATTATCAAGGAGCACATCTGCAAGGGCCCAGCCTGGGAGGTAATGCTCAGGGGCAACCAACATGGGTTCATTGAAGGCAGGTCCTGCCTAACTAACCTGGTTTCTTTTAATGATCAGGTCACAAAGTCCCTGGACGAGTGTGTTGGGGTAGATGTCGTCTTCCTGGACTTTAAGAAGGTCTTTGACATGGTTTCCTACCACATTCTCTTAAAAAAAATTAGGTGACTGCAGCATTGATGCCTACAGTCAGATGGATGGCAAATTGGCTAGATAGTCCCACCCAGAGAGTGGTGGACAGGTCATTTTCGACCTGGAGGCATGTGGGCAGTGGAATCCCCCAGGGCTCGGTCCTGGGGCCTGTACTGTTTATCTTTATTAGCGATCTGGATGTGTGTAATGTACGCTGTCCACATTCACTGATGACACCAACTTGTGGGGCGAGGTGAGCACGCCGGAGGGGAGGGACAGAATCCAGCTAGATCTAGACAGGTTACAGAGGTGGGCGGATGAGAATACGATAGAATTCAATGCAGAGAAGTACAAGGTGCTGCATCTATGGAGAAGGAACCAATAACACACCTATAGGCTAGGGAGATATCTTGGAGTCATTGTTGACTCCAGAATGAACATGAGCTGCCAATGCACGGAAGCGGTCAGTAAGGCTAACCACACATTGTTGGGCATCTACAGATGCTTCACAAGCAGGTCCAGGGGGGTGATCTTTCCCCTCTATGTGGCATTGGTCATGCCACAGTTGGAGTACTGCATTCAGTTCTGGGTGCTGCACTTTAAGAGGGATGTGGCTAGCACTGAGAGGGTCTCGTGGACTTTAAGAGGGATGTGGCTAGCACTGAGAGGGTCCAGAGGAGGGCCACTCGCATGGTCAAGGGGCAGCAGGGCAGGCACTACAAAGATGGACTAAAGGGCCTGAACCTATTCAGCCTCCACAAGAGAAGGCTGAGAAGGGATCTAGTGGCCATTTACAAATTCACCAGGGAGGACCAGCGGGAATTGGGGGACGCTCTGTTCCCCCAGGCACCACCCGGGGTTACTAGGAATAATGGCCACAAATTGTTAGAGAGACAGATCAGGCTGGACATCGGGAGACACTACTTTACAGTTGGGGCTGCCAGGCTCTGGAATGGGCTCCCAAGTGAGGTGGTGCTCTCTCCTACCTTGGGGGTCTTCAAGAGGAGGCTGGACAGATATTTGGCTGGGGTGATATGAACGGGGCAGGAGGTCAGACCTGATGATCTGTTTAGGTCCCTTCTAACCCTAAGCACTATGATACTATGCATGCACAAAAAATAACTGAAAACCAGAATTCATCCATAGTACTATACATGAGCTTTTCCCTAAAAATGTATTACCCTAGGGAACAAAAATAATGCAAAATAAGGTTTGTGATCATTAATATAAAATTACATAGGGACATTTCATTCTTTTTTTAATTCTAGACATGTAAAACCATTTTCAGGCTGAGTCAAGTATCAATGTGCATCTTTGTGTGTTATCTGTTCTTTTTATGCCATACAGAGAAAGGGTGGAACATACCGTCTCACACGTAATTTATAAGGAAAAATGTTGGGTTGGTTTTTTACAAAAGCAGGACACAAGATTTAAAGAATGCATGTAAGTTCTTAAATAGTATACCGATACCTCTATTTACTTAATCCAGTCTCTAAAATTTTTCTAGTGGACTTGGTCAAGGGGAGGAACAGGACAAAGAACCTTTGTAAATATCAAGAGGCAAGATCCCAAAAAGCAAATTGATATGAAGGAATATAGCAGTCATGCCTTTTTAGAACAAGAAGAACAATTTGAAAAATGTACTTCATGGCAAACGCACTGTCACTTCAGATATTCCCAAGAACAGGTATGAGACAAGAGTAGTGAATAATCTTGGGAAATGCCTATTGCGAGACTGAGCAGTCTTTTCTGACCCCACTTTCTATTAAACAATTTATCACTAAGAAAATATCTGGGGGAAAACAAGCAGAAATGGCACATACACCTAAATGATAAACTGCATGAAGAGGTGAAAATACTTTGATTGCTTGTAAGTAAAAAGGTGCAATTTAAAGTGCTGTGACAATCTGAGTCTGGTTTGAAGCTGAATTCATGTTTCACTGCGCTGGTCGGCAGGGGGTGAGTGTCACAGAAGAGGGAACGGTTCTCAGGTAAGGAAGAGGAAGCATGTATCATTCCATTTCCTTACCCCTGATATTAACAAACTACTGGCGCATGTTCTGGCCATTCTGACTACTTCCAAAAGATTGAGTGACTTGCCCAAGTCAAACAGGAAGTTTGTGGTTGATCTAGGAATTGAATCCAGAACTCCTAAATTCAAGTTCTGTTTGTTATCCATAACTGCATCCTTTCCTTTGCAGTTAATTGCAGAGGTGAGGAGTGCTTCAGACATATCCCAACTTCAGACTCCTCCCAACATTGAGAAAAAGTTGAGTGGATGGAAGTAGAAGCATTCAAGAGAGAGATACTGAAAATGGAGGGATCCCAAAAATATTCCTTCCAAATCCCCAAGGCATAAATGTGTTTTTCCCTTAAGCATGCATGTGATAGACATTCTGTAATTAATGTTATTTACATTAGAAAGTAACAATAAGAACGTGCGCACACTGTGACACACCAAGAGAAAGAAAATGTTTGCATATGCTAATAGTTTCCATTTAAGGATCATGTCTCTAACACCTGATAGAATATGCTTCTAAAGCAGTGCACCAATCCTGGAAAGAAAAAAAAAAAAAGAGCTAGGAAAGCTGCGCATTCAATAGGAATGTAGGTGTAGTTGTGAGTGCAAGTATGAATCTCACTAACAAGAAAGTAAAAGATTACCACACTATGAATATTCTTGAAAAATAAAGCAATTTCTTCACATATTAATATACACTGCATATGCTGTCTGACCAGACCTGCCTGCAATTTTGTCTTGAAAAACATTACTCTAAATATATAAAGCAAATATCTCGGGAGGAGGCAGCTCTAAAGTGTAAAAAGATCTGACGGTTCTACTTTTTTCCGCTCCAACTAAATGACATTTTCCTACCGAAATTACTACATTCTTATGATACATTATTTAAGTCTACAAACAGTAGGATGGCTTTTGCAAGTCAGAGGGGATGGTTTGTGATCTAATCATCAGGTATGGAATAGCTTGCCTTCCTGGAACTATAAATCCCAATAGAGTTGGCTCCACCTCCTAGACATATTAAACTGAGCACCATTTAAATTACTGGTAAGTGTTTTGGATAAGGTGTTAGCATTGGAGGCCCCATTTGCTCTATTTAGTACTAAAGAACTTACATACATATAGGGATTTTTCCATATATCTATTATTTAAGTCAATCTATTTATTTGTAACATGGACACTTTCTTAAAACAATGTATTCATTTTTCACATTAGCCTACTTTGTCTTTAAAGGAGAAAACAAGCACTGCTTCACTAAAGATTGCCTGCATTATCATGTAATATGCAATATAATGAATTTTGTATGTGAAATAATATTTGCCAAAATCAAAATTGACCTATTCTTATCAGCAATGATCTATATTTTGATAGAGCTCAAGAGGAATACCAGAGTACTTTATAAACCAAATATAATGTTCAAAATTATTTTCTCCATTCAGGAACTGCAGCCACCAATGAGGTGAGATCCAACTCTGCATAATTGTTTAGAGAAGAAATTTAGGAATATGTTATCCACTTGAAAATACTAGTCAAATTTTATGTAACCAGAATCTAATTATCCCAATTAGGTCCTGATTCTAGACCACTCCTGTCAATGGGAGCATTGCCATTGACCTCAATCAGCACAGACTTAAGAATTTAGCCAAGACATTCAACACACTGCCTCTCATGAAAAATATAATGGGGTCATTAATGAGTTTCAATCTTCTATTTCATTTAAAAAGAAAGCATCTTCAGCAGCCTGTGCCACTTAACACCATGATGGGCTATTGGTTCAGTACTGACACAGGATGTAAAATGCAGACCATTAAAGTCTCCAACTCAGCATTCTTCAGGCTAACTAAAAAGGCTCAGAAAAAACACACACATGCTAAAATAATTACACCACTCCCCTGTAGATAAGTTTTCCCATCTAAATGTTGACATAGATGGTACTTTGCTTAAGTTATGAAATCATAATTCAAGGTTATATGGCTGAAAGATGTACACACAAGATGAACATAGTCAAAGCCCTAAAATCCCTCCTACTAATTTGAAAAACATCATACATCTCTTAAACGGCCTAGCACAGGGCATCTTCCAGCCATTTAAATCATTACTGCTCTTTCCAGGAGACTACTCTATTGGAACATGTTAGGGAATAGCATACTAGTGACCCTGTATGCTGTGTTTTATTTTATTTTATTAAATGCAGCAGACATTTCATGCTACAAATGTAATAACAATATGAAACTCAACCAAGTAGCTTAAAAAAATAATCTTGGAAGGACCGTTTCAGCTCTGACATACAGCAATACCGACCTAATGACATCAGAATAAAAATACAGCCTTTATAAATGTGAGCATTTAAAACATCTAATCTAAGATACTTTGGGTTTTTTTTTCAAATTTCACAGTAGGTCACAAGCTGGTCCAAAATTCATACATTTAGGAAATGTGCTTCTAAAGACATTTGAAAGGAAGTAAATCTGAAATCCATAAATATTTAGCTATATTTTTAGCAGAAAATCTATTTTCAGATGCTAAGAGGCTTTATATATTCATCTTAATGAAAAACCAAAGAGACAAAAGAAAAATTAAATATATATCCGTCACACTTCTTATTGGTGGCTGAAGAATCATTACTACTCTACAAAAGAGAAAATAATCTGAAACACCCAAGCAAGGGAAGAAATTGCCACTGAATAAAGTAAATTTCCCCCTAAATCTCTATAGAAAACTGAAAACTGTCACTTGTTGCAATTCACTTCTTTTGAAAAAACTTAGGGGAGAGAAAAAATGACCACAGATGTCAATTAACTTTGTTAGGAAGTATAGATTAACAAAGTCATCACCCAACATAATATCCACTGAATTTCAGTTAACTGTTGTCTGAGTGACCTGCCTGAAATTCCAATAGCTAAATGCTGAGCTTAATTTGTAGCTGTTTTAAAGCAACAGCAATTTGGGATAGTTGCAGAATAGTCATAACAATAGTGTTAGGGTATTCAAATTTGGAAGGGAAGGGACTTATGGAAATCCCTCTCCCTAATTAAATCAGAGAACGAGGGTTTGAAGTGGTAAATAATAAATCACAAAGAATCCTCAATCTGGTTGTCAAGGAAACCACTATGCCTCTGCCATAATTGCTGTGAGCCCAATCTTGCCCTTTTTGACACCAAGCCTTATCATGCATTCTGGTCAGAGACTGAGAAAGTGGCTTTTCTATTCCTCTCAGGCAATCATGTAACATGCATTGAGCTTGACTGAACAGGGCCATACTACCACACAAACGTTGCATTCAATGCCATCCCTTTTCTATCTGTAGACAGTAATTAACTAGTAAGCTCCAGTATATTCCTATCAACCCTTAGATCAGAAATGGGTCTGAACTACTTGATGGTTCTTTGGAAGATCTCAGCAGCTGTGTTTACTAGAAAGCTCTCCTTAATTTATTGTTGGTTATCTTGGCCTGTCACAAGTCCTGGGAATCTTCAGTTTCTCAGCGTCTCTGAGCAACTTCTCCTGGAAGAAGAGAGTAAGCTTTGATGTTAGTAGTAAGGAAGTCTGATATATGATTATGAATAAGATGAGCGGGAAAAGTGAAGCACATACATCACAGAAAGTAGTATCATAACCCAATAGATGTTAAACTGAACTTGATGTCATGTTATTTGGGAGGCTCGTTGTATGGGCTCTCTCTCTTTCCTCTATTAGTGTCACTTTTTATGGAAGTAAGTAAGTATCAGAATAAGTAGCTAACTTGGGCTGTTCTTCTCCTTCAGACAGAGTCAACACATCACTGGGATTGGCCAACTGGAGTAGCAGCAGTTCCAGCAGCACCAAGTGCCTGTGTCTGGAAAAAATATAGGTCCTCATGTTCCAAGATTCTTTGTAGTAGCTTCCAGAGGAAGCACCATACCTTTCCAAAGAGAAGAAATTCCAATACTACTACTTGCTAGAGATGCACCAATATATCAGTCCATATCAGACCAGCACCAATAAAAGGAAAATTGATAGCATCAATAACTGGCTTTTTTTTGGCCAATGGAAAATGTCACTGATACATGCCACATGCATGCATACAGCCGCAGCATACACACAGCCAGGACTCCAGCCTGGCAGCTTTGAGAGTAGCATCCAGCAGGTAAGTCTGTGGGAGGGAAGGAGCGTGGGGAGGGGCAAATCAAGGCCCCCATGGTGAGGGAGTGGGGTTAGGACAAGGGCAGGGGCAGGGGCAGGCACTGCCCAGCCAGGGCAGGACAGGGTGGGGGATGGAGCTGCAGGTGGCTCGTTCGGAGGGTGCAGTGGGGACAGGGAGAGAGGGCGGCTCCATGCCACTGTATGCACCCCTGGGGGAGGCATGGGGGGCATGTTCACCCCAGATTTGTGGACAGGGCAGGGGTGCACTGCCCGCTGTGGGCCAGGGGCTGCACCAGCCTCTTCCCAGCAGGGGGGCTGGGCCAGGGTGGAGTGGGCAGCAGCAGCACTGGGAAGGGTCTATGGGGTAGACTACATCCACCCCAAAATTTGCCGTAGCACGCCCTCCCACCCACCCCAAGTGTAGCCCCGGCCCAGCCTCCCCACCAGGAAAAGGCTGGCGCAGCACCTGGCCTTGCAGCAGGCAGACCACCTTTGCCCTGCACATAGATCCAGGGGTCACAGGCCCCCCATGCCTTTCCCAGGATTGCGCACAGCAGTGGGGAGCTGCCCCCCACAACTCTTCCCCATCGCACCCTCTAGACAAACCACTTGCGACTGTCCCGTACCCCACCTGTGTAGTGCCTGTCCCTGCCCCGGACACATTCTGGATATTTGGGAGGACAAAGGATCTTGTCTAGGAATCAAAGATACAGAGAGAGAGAGAGAAAAGTTGGAGGGGGAATATATATATATATATATATATGGAACACTTATGACTCTTCTGCACTTTCTGCATTGATACCATTTGTTTGTACTTCTCTTACCCAAGTTGTCTCCTCTCGTACCAGTTATCAACCCTAACCCTTTATTATCCTCTGCTTATCATACTCCTTATTCCTTTTCAATTTCTGTTCCTTCAATGTCTTTCTCCTTTCATGCTCTCCTCTGTCACCACAGCAAACTCTCCCTTCTCCCTCAATCTAATCCTAAAGACCAACCACCAAAAAATTTGAAGGGAGAAACAAAAAGCTTGGGGAGTGGAGGAAAAAAAACCCAACAAGCCTATATGTGGGATACAGTTTTGGTATGGAATTTGGGCATTACCATAATATAATTACAGATAACAAGTAGATTATTACATTGTTTTGTCTTATTTTACTGTAATTTTAGTTTTTACCTATTGATTTCCATGTAAAAATTGGCATAATATATACAAAGAATGTCATAATTAACTTACTCCCCCTTCAAAATGCTGTGATATAACTACATGTTGACAGCCACTTCCTTTTGTCCACTTCCTTGTTTATTTAGCTCTACCAACTGCGATATTTTGTTTGTTGGCTGTGCCAACTATCTAAAGATAACATATGGCACAAAGCACACATTTTTTTGGTACTGTACAGTAAGTATTCCAACACAATTACTGATACTAGGAACATTGAGTTACTTTAATTAACAGATTTGTAAGCCAGTGAGGCATGCACATTATAAGGAGGAGTAAAAGCTGGTTCCAAAGCAGGCTTCAAAAGGAACCCGTCCACATTGTGTGGCTAAAGAAAACATAGTAAGTTATCCCAGTAAATGCCAGTCAGTTGTAGATAGCAGAACTCAACAAATTAATTCCACATCTCTTGCATGGTTGCCCACTGTCCTGAGTTGGTGTGACAGGTTATATCTTTAACCTTTGTCTGTAGAACAGTTGAAACTAAAACAGTATGTTTGCCTGAAGTTCTTTAATTAAACCTACTAGGAGCTACTGCTAAGGGTGCCAAAGTTGCCACACCTGCTGCTCTTTACTATCTTCCTGTCTTACCTGATTGTTTCATCAAAACAGAACTCAATCCAAATGACTCCCACCCATCATAGCAACTGTTGCTTATATTGGAAGAACAATTCCCCATCTATTAGAAAACTTTAAATTCAGCCTCCCTGTTTAAGAAGTGTGAGTGACCATGATTAAATCATAGTTAATTGTAAGTACTATTATTTGCATCATTGGATGAACCCCTAAAATTCAACACCCATAAACTTCACAAAATTAAGACAAATCAAACTTTACAATATAAGAGGTCACCCAAAGAACATTTTCAAGCATGCTTTTACAGTACATGCCTTCGCATCAATGGTAGAAGATGCAACGGTCTTTGCCTTAATTTTATAGCTAATTTAGCATGGCACAGCATTACCCACTATCTTATTCTAATTAGAAAAAATAGTATGGATTTCTTATTCTTAATGATTGGAGATGTTTCCTCTGGCATCTCTAAACCAATAATTGTAGATGCCAGGGAGGGTAATGGATAATGGATAGATCACTCTACATCTATCCAGTTCAATTCTCTCTCTAGCCACTTCTGGAAAGAGGATACTGATCTAGATGAACTACTGGTCTGACACAGGATGGAACATCTTATGTTCTTTATTTTTGTGTCTTTTCCTTTATTTTAGATATTAACTCAACTTTCTTCTTTTTTTTTTCTCTTCTTCCAAGTTTTACAATCCATTAGTATCACACTAGGTGTCATCTGATTGGCTTTCCCAGTAACATAATGCACTATTACAGGGAGTTTCATACCCTGCCCTTCAAAATTCACTGTGAAAAAATTCTCATCTTCTCCTCTTGGTAGGAAGCCCTTCTATCCTAGTACTTCTTAATCTGAACTGTTTTCCAGGTGGTCAGTTTGATTTGTCAATGCTTTAGAATTTTAAGTATCATATTCTCTGTTAGAATATCCTTGTATCCATCAATCATCATTTGCAGGCTCTTGGTTTTTCAACTAGTTTCTGCAATCCTGAGCAGAAGTGTTCAAACTTCTTATACATTTGAAAATTTACTTCCTGAATTGTATCTAACCCTTTACTAATATTCACCGAGTTTTTAGCAAGCATTACATTATTTGATAAGACAACCTCATAACCCGTGTTCACCAAAGCAGACAGGTCTGTCTTCTAACTGACATGAACCTCATAGTAAAATATACAGGATCTCTCTACTACTTCTATTTTCTGAAATGCAATCGCTCTCTCTCATATAACAATAAGCAGAAACAACCAGTTAAAAATGATAATAGAGTAGCTCAGATAGTTTTGGTAAAGTAATATCTGCTATATCATCTTTGCCCAGTTCACTATAGCTTTCTCCTATGAAACTGAAGTAATGATATAAAAACACCTTTTTGTTCCAAATTACATACAATTCATGAAAACAACTACTGAAAACAGAACAAAGACAAAAATTGAAGATGCTCTGGGACAGACTGGGCTCAGATGTTAAATTTACTGGCAGCTCATCTACCAGGCCTTTTATTAGGAGTTTTGGAAGAGATAATCACTTGTTGCAAACAAACCCCCAAATAGCAATAAACAGTATTCCCCTTCATGAAAATGAAATGCACTTTATACTGAGGAAAGAATTCTGAAGGCATAATTGACATGTTTCTTTTTGAACTCTACTTCTAGCGGCTCCAATGGAATCAGAAATAATTTTGTAATCCCCCATTCAAAGCAAAAAACAAACAAATACAAGTGTTTAATATCAAATTAAACATAACAATGGTAACAGGCATTATTTGGATAACTGCATACCATTGATAATGGTACCACTGCTACACAACAAAAAGAGTTTCTTTCTTTATGTCGATTTTACAATAAACCAAACTGCAATCCTTCTGAAGAAGGATTCTTTAGTTCTAAAGTTATTTCTGAACTTTATTTGAATGCCTCCTCTGGTTCTTAGGATGCACTCTATTCCTGCTTGGAAAAATCAACTCCACGTAGGTCCACACTGTACCAACTATAGCATTTTCAAAGCACCTAAGGAATAAGCTGATGTTACCTCATAGTCAGCTACTGACACTCCCAACATCTTATTCTCCCTCTGTGTGGGTGATAAATAATCCATACTTCAGCCTGTGGCCAAAGAAGTAACCATCGCAGCCACTGCCAAATCGATTAAAGTCGTGTCCAACAGGGGTTGCTAGAACTAGAACACAGTACCCTTTTACACTACACTAAAAATCTAGTTTATTACTGATATGAAATACCATTGTGCCTGCTAGGTTTCATCTCAGAAACGCAAGAAGATGTTAATTTTGGGTCCCCAAATTACTCCCACATAAGTATACAAAAGAAACCAGTCAGTCACAACCAGAATGATTCAGTGAATTTGCTCTAAAACATTTACAATTTTCTCATATGCTCTTTGTGTGTTTCACCAAGTGGCCTTGACTAAGTGCGATTTAGAAAACAAAAAAAGTTACGTTGTGAATTAAGACTGCTTCAAATAAAATCTACTGTGACCACACTGCATATTAACATGGCAAGCACTCACAAAATGTCTTTTCAAGGAAAGAAATATATTCTTTGTGTGTTCAAGTATAGGGCTATAAACCATATGAGACACTATTTATTTCAAATTTCCCATGATGCCATTTACTCTAGCTTTTAACCTTTTATGTGACATTGAGCTATTTTATAATCATAAAATGGTAGAAAAAAGACCTGTTAATTTGAAAGGGACACATTACAACATCTCTCCCTGGCACTATAATATTTTAATTTCTTTTTTCAAGACAAACCAGTTGGAAAGTGACCATCTGCTAGTGTGTTAGTACTATTCAAGTAAAGTAATGAACAAAATGTCCTCCTCTTCCAGCAAGAATAAGTCCATTAACTGAAAGGAATTCGGGAAACAAACATGAGGGTAGCAGATTGATTTACCACAAAGCAGTCTCCATTTCTTTAATTATTGTTACATCTACTAACGACAAAGATAATGAGACAAAACTGAGTATTTCTGGACATTATGGACCACACAACAAGTCATCTGAATTAGCAGAAATTAAATGAAATGATCATAATTGAACTTCACATGAATCTTGTGCTCTTTTGACTGTTAATCCACATGCAAATGCATTTTGTATACAAATAAAAACAAGTTCTATTCTATACTTCAAACTGTATAATACAATTTGAATACAGGGCAAAGTATCATGATCGAAACAACTGACAGATCTAGATTTATTTTAGACTTATGATTTTTGATATTTCAAAGTTGCTGATGATATGTTACAGAAGGAAAAAGACTTCTTTCCCGGATACGCAGTCAAGGTATAGCACCTAGAACAATGAAACCCCTTCCTGATTGGCACTAGATTATATTACAAAAATAATTAGCTATTATAATTTTTGTACATACTGTTCCTGTACAACAGAAAGTGTACAAACATGTTTTCTGAGCAACTTTCTATACTGTTGCAGTGTCATAGACATGATGGTCCATGAAATGTGAGAAAAGGAGGGTTTGTTTAGTAATATATTTTACAGGATCAACTATAAATCTGGGAAGAAGGTTAGACAATTTTTCAGGAACAAAGTATTCTTCCTGAGGTCTGGAAAAAAAAACAAATACAGCCTAAACTAAACATTTTGGCGAACAATTACTTTTGCTTAACCCCATTATATAAATGAAACTAGTCACATAAGGAGGGAAGTGGGCAATAAACATTTGGAACAAACACAAGTTATCAGATGTAGTTATAGACCACATTAACTTTTCTCTGCAGATATATTGCAAAGTAAAAAAAAAAAAAATAAAGAAATCATAGGTACTTTTTTTTAAAAGATATTTGACTATATAAAATCTGCATTTTATAAAGTGATTTCTACCTAAAAAAGCAGTAACTGAGGGTATATATAGGACTGCATACTAGCAGTGTAGTATTTGGTTGTTACCAATAGTTAATTCAGAAGTGATTTTAGAAGCAAATTGATCTTTCTGAATAGCCATTAACGATGTGACAGTCACATCAATTTGCCCTATAAATTGGTCTCATGGCTTCCTTTATTTTTATTTATAAATTTCATAACAGCAATAAGACATTTTATGCAGTGTATTTCTCAGGGAATACTGCACTTATGGGACTATTAAAGTCACACTGTCTTCACCCTTTAAAACATTACACAAAGTATAATAAATACTGAGAAATGTTCTGCCTATTGTGTCTTCTTCTTAAACAGCTTTGTCCCAAGTAAGTCTCTCACCCTTTTCACTTCAATTTCTTTTCTTCCAAAGTCTCTTTATCAGTTTTGCTTAAAAAGTTACATCAATTGGTCAGAATGGTTTCATCTGGAAATAAATAAAGTGTACTGGTTCGGTTGTACAGGCTAAAATTATGCATAAATAAAATTACAAAAAAATATGATAAAATAGTGTTTAAACACTACTCATCATCAACCACAATTTTGCTATTCAGTGGAAATAGGAGCAATTCTTTCTGACATCTTTCACTTCCAGTAATAAACCTAGTCTGTCAATGATCAGCATTCTGATTCCCTCTCAAACACGTGGTGCCAATGGACTATACCTTAAAACAGAATTCCACATATGACTTTTACTGACTTCATAGCATCTGATGATGCTATTGCCTGCAAAAGCTTCCGCACCTCTGAATGAGTTTGTCTCTAATAGCTGCCATGCTTCTACCTGACTTCAGACTAACACTTCTGTCTACTGAATTCAGCTGTAGAAACTCTGTAGAGACACAGGATATATCATTAACTACATCTTTAGCAATTCTCCATGCCACTATCCAAGATGCAAAATTGATTAATGTAATTGTCCAAGATATTAACCATTCAATTACAGAGGCCAAGAAGAAAAAATAATTATTATAAATATGCCATTGAGAAATTTCATAATGTGCATCCATTTCAGTTTTTCACTGTGTAAAATACAGCCAGTCAAAAAGAAGGCACATGCCAGACAATATCAGAAGTGCATCTTATTGCAAAAGCATAATTATTGGTTCTTTACTAGGCTCTTATTCTTCTGTAAATGGAAAACAACGTATATCCTTTTTGCCAATATGCACATTTATGGTCTCTCATCAATACCTAATCAGTTGAAAAAAGTTATGCTGTTTAAGAAGACTTTAAAAACACATATTTCTGTCTTGACCTCATGCCTACTTTCTCCTTCAGGCAAACCAATTTTAAAACCAGGGTAACACTAGAGGATGAGCATTGTTGGGGAGTTGCTCACTGTGCCTGTCATACCCCGTTAATGCAACTTTGATTTGCCTTTGTTCTGACAGTAGCAAACAGCTGCTTGTAAATGAGCCACAGTCCCTGGGCTGCCTCCCATTATTCCACACTTTTGTTTGACAAGGTCACTTGCTGTGGGGATTTTGGGGAGAAAGAGTATGCAGCCTATAGAATTAGAGTTAAACCACAGGCAACCCAGCTTGAATGCTCTTATTTTTTTTTCATAGTACCAGCAAAGCAAGAATAACAAAGAGAAAATCTTTTGCTCTGTGAGCAAGTCAAACTTTTTTCTTTAGTGTTGATTTCATAATCCTAAAACTATCTTATAAAAAGCCAGTCATGTTTCCATAAATCCCCTTTCATTCAAATCTGTATGGAAGTTATATAAAAGATGGATTTAATTACAAAACAGGATTAACAAAACCCAGATTAATATTATATTGTTCATCCAGTAACATAATAGAATATGAAACAATGTGACTCCAGCTAAGAGAAACCATAACAAACACTGTACAAACATACTAAAAACAAATCTGAAAGGTTTATGCCAGTTTCTGTGGGAGGGTTTATTTCCATTTTAAGCCAATTTTAAAGGCAGAGGAACTAGTCCTCCAGTAATAAAAAGCATCTCATAAGCAAAATGTTATTGTCCAAGTTGTTCTTTTAATGAATAGGAAACACACATATACACATACACAGCTCCAAGCTATCTAGTTTTATACCCTGTTATTAAAATGTAGAGTCAATATGCATCCAAAGCCACTGAGGAGTTACTGATGCTATGAAATCATCCCCATCTTTGATTTTTCATCTTGACCTGTGATCTCAAGGAGAGTGAAATCTGTCGTTAGGATGCCCCATCCCTTTGCGCCAATTGTTGCTTTTGAAGCCAGGAATGAACAGGGAACAAATGGCCAATATCCAAAGCAATGGCTGATATGATGGGAGGAGACGGCTTGTGGCAGTTTTCAACTCTGAATGAATCACAGAGTAGTGTTCTCAAAATGTATGAGTGCAGAAGGAAGAGTGCTACCTTAAGAAAAAAGAAACTGAAAGATTTTCCAAGGAGGGTCAATGAAAACAACAAATGGAAATCAGTCTTAAAGCCCTTCTATAGCTGCCACCTGTCCTATTCCAAAGGGATATTCCCAATTGTTCTATTCTCTCTCATCAGCCTGCTCCCAGCCACTTGTGTCCAAAACAGTTTTTTTTCCAAGCCACTAGAAGAATGTCAGATGTGCATATTCAAGGAATATACGTGATACTTACCAAAAATATATTGCCTCTTCATTAAAAGTAAAAATGCCAAGCAACTGACATTTTCGCAAACTTTGACAAAATCTGACAAAACAATGCATGTAATTCACAATTTTTATGACCTCTTTCATAGAAAAGTGAAGAAACTGGCAGGGAATTCTAAATAAATTCTCCTTGCGTCCCCCCTCCGCAGTCTCAGAATACTGAAAGAGGAAGATTATGTTTACAACCGCGGGAAAGTCAGCATTTTAGGCTCTTTCTTGTTTCAACTAATCCAGCTTATCTCAATAGTCATTTATGTTCAGATAAAGCAGTCTTTCCAAATTCCAATCAGAACAACTTCTTTACTGTCAAATAACATTTACACAATACTTATTTAGTGACATATCTTAAATAGTGCATATTTCAACTGAACTACATTTGAATTATCCAGTGTCAACAAATATCAAACAACAAAAACAGCCTAATGTTAACCTATCATGACAGCTCTAAGTTTTCAACAAGGTACGCTGAACGCATTCTAGTAGAGTTCACTATTGGAGAACAGGACAGGAGGTTATCAGCCTTATTTGTATTCAAAGGCAGGCAAATCACTAATACTCATTTATATCCTTCCATCTTCCTTACTGCATGTCAGCAGCAGGTGGTCCATCAATGTTATCTTTGAAATAAGTAGACGATTTAAAATACATCCAACTTTCAATAAAGACCCTAAATTATAAAACAGGCCCTGAGCCCTAACTTTCATATTTTTTGTGTAGGCTGGAATATACCATGAATAAACACAGTGCTTGCTTGGTGCTCATTTTAATCTACATTGCAAAAACAGGTTTTATGTTATAAATTTATGAGATGAGATGGAGAAATATAGTGGAGAGGGACATGAGAGAGGAGGAGTTGAGAAGAAGATACATACGACTGAAGCTGGTAGAGAGCCAAGATCTGCAACAGTGACCCCGTTGTATAGGACAAGTGAGGGAAGAAGATAGTATATATTTAGTCATCTTAACCTACACTTTAGCAATGAGAGATGAATATCTGTTCCAGATATGATCATGCAATCATGATCATGATACGTTTAAGTGACAGTAGCCAATTTCCTCTTTTACTGGCATACATCTGGAATAAAATTCCCCTGAACTGCTACCAGACCCTGCACTGCTCTTGCTCCTGCTGCTGCCACCAGACCCCACACTGCTGCCACCACTGCTGTTGTAGCCACTGCAGCAACCCTCATGCCCTAGATTAGATCTGGCCTGCAAGAAGCACTGCAGTCCGGATCTAGTCCAGAGCCCCAGGTAAGTTTGACACCCCTGACATAAGTGTATTCTCCTTTCTATAATGTCGTAACTCTTGTTACTGATCATTTATACCTGTTTTCATTTCAGGCACACCCAGGGAGAAAAGTACAATAATACACTTGTGACAGACATGGGCCAGGCCAGACCAGACAAAGAATAGCAGCAAAAGCTAAGGAATTCTGGAATATGGCAGTCTCTTAGTAAGCGTGGCTTACTAAGGTAGCAATATGTATTAATTTAAATCCAAGGGATTTGGATTGCTGATTCTGATCTTGATTTAGATTACCTGAATGACTACTTAAACTAGTGAAAAAAAAGGTAGATGGCACAGGATTCCAGGCTTTGATTCAGGCAAGAGTCAAATTTCAGTGCTGCTGGGGCCTAACAAGGAGTACAAATAAGAATTAAAAACAATTAAATGAAACAATATAAAATATAGCTTTTTTTTTTTTTTTTTTTTTTTTTTTTTTTAAACACTAACAAGAAGGATGCACCATTTATATATATTTGTTTTTAGCAGTTTTCTAGTTTACCATGAATTGATTCATATTCTTAATTTCTATTGTTTTGTTACATGGTGCATTTTTTTACCAAATTATTTTTAGTATTTAATCATGGTCTGTATCTAATTTTCTTTCTAACTTGAAGGAAATTAGAATTCAATTAAAATGCACAAAAGTAGAATTTTTTTTAATTAGTTGCATGTCACTAAGTAATATTTTTTCTTTTTTTTAGTCTTATCATATTTTTCATGTATATCTGCTTTATCTGAAGTAACTTCTCTAGAACAGTCACCGTGCCCTTTAACACTAATTTTAGAATTAGTAGAGATTTTAGGGAAGGCTTCCTTTATTAATACGTTTAGTACTCTTATACATTTTTATTCATATATGGGAAGCAGGGGTAGTTTTCCAAGTTATTTCAACTCCCCATTGGTTTATCAGCTTTGGATGACAGTATCATTGAGCCGAATCAACTGACATGAAGAAAGAATCATTGCAGCACATGCAGAAAAAGGTTTTTGCTGTCAAAAGCTAGTTTAGCGCATCAAATAACTCTGATTCCAGCTACTTTTCCTGTGACTTTCAGTGGTTTGGCTTTCTTTAAAATTTCAGCAGCAAATATGTACTGCCTGATATTATTTTTAAATTTAAACTATTCCAAAAGATGGGAATGAGTTTAGGCCTTAAACATTTAAATGACAAATCAATGCTTTCTGAACAAAACAAAAAATATGTATTAATATTCAAATTATCCAACTGAAATAACAATCTAATTTAAATTATAAAAATATAATCTTTTTTATTTTTAAATCTATTTAATCTATTTTTCCCTTTCCTACAGCTGACAGAAATATGGTAGATGTCATTCTAGGGATCAGGTCTCTTTTAGGGGACTTCCATGGAGGGCAAGTGGGTCTGTGGTCAAGACAAAACAGAGATTAATAAATTCTATTTCCTTCCCACTTGCCCACCCACAGCCTTGGAGGTGTGGTTCTTAATAGTACATGCATCCTTAATTAGTGGGGACTAAAAATAAATTAATCAATTCTGTCAGCATTCCAGGATGGAGATATAAGTACTCCATATTTCTTCCCTACCCATGCAGTGTAGATTTAATAACACAAAACACCTGTCTGTGGGATGGGGCAGTTCACAGTAAAATCTGTATCTCTTCTCATCTCCCAGCTTTGGGAAAGGGGGTCAATTTTTTTTGCATTCACCCTTACTGAAGATAACTTGGTATACTGTATGCATTGTGGTATTAATGCATTTCCTCAGAAATGCATAATAAATCCATACGAGTTATTTCAGGGCTCTTCGTGACAAGGATTTAACCTAGGGGCAGCTGACAAGCCATTTATTTTAAACACATTTTGGCTGTAGTTACTAATCTATCTTAGCCTGGAATTTAGCTTCAGACTACAGTCTTTTGATCAGAGGTGTGACAAGGAGCTAGGTGACCTGTTTACAGGATTTCCCTTTTCTTGAATGACTAGCAGCAAGTCTTCGTGCTTCAAGAAAACTAACCGATTTGTGTTAGAAGACAGCTTCCCTAAAGGAAGGTTATTCCATAAGAGCTTCTTTCAGGGTTCCTTGTGCTCTCATCTGGCACACGAAGTAATGACTGCAGTTGGGAACAGGACAATGAAAAGGACAGGCCTAATGTTTCAATCATGTTAGTTCAATATATAGACTGGTAGAAAGCAGGGTAGATTTGCACACAACAGAGAGACAGACAGACAGACTTCTGCGGACACTCAATTAGACCTCTACAGTCTGCCATATAAAACTAGGATTTGGAGAAATGTGTTATTTTATCCAATGCTTGATTAGTAATAAGAATCCAGTACTTCTCCCCAAAGTGAGAGCTCTTAACCACAGGCCTAGAAGTGAAGGTCACTCATGTGCTCTCTTTTTGTTCCATGGAATCCTGAATGTTTTGCTGCACAATGGTACAATTTACAATCTACAAAATGGGTAGATTACAACCTTTCAGAGAAGCCTATAGGTTGGTTGGTGGCTAATACACTCTCCTGTGGTGTGAAAGATCTTGTCTTGAACCACTCTTGGTTTAGGAAGGAATCGAACCCAGGTATGCCTCTGTTTGATTGAGTGCTCTGACATAAAGGCTATTACATAAAAGTTTGACGGTGGTGACAGCATCATCACTAGCTGTGCTTTAAAGAAAAGGGCTAAGTACATACAGTGAAAAAGCCTGAGGCTGAAATCAATTCAAATCTTCACAGTTTGGTCTAAACTGTGTAAAATGAACTGATAAGCAACTGAACAGACATCCACTTTTGATTCCAGAAATGCGGCCACATGCCTGCAGCGAACCAGGTAAAAAGCTGAGAGGTGCTAGAGCAGACAGCTTAGACCAACGCTAGCCTGCCCATCCTGCGAGGGGAAGGTGTGCAGGAAGGTGCAAACCATCATGGGATGCTGGGGGACAGCAAGTTAACTTGAATCTGGAGGGGATTTGGGATAAAAGTTCAACAAACCAATTTAATCTAAATCAGTTAAGTCTGATACTACATTCACCCAGGTTTATGTTAAACCAGTTTTGGTCATTTTGAAAGTGGTTTATGTGCACTGAACCTCTTTTGCGTTACAGATTTAAACTGGATTCTACTCACTTATACTAGTTTATGTGTAATTTCTGCCCTAGCTGAGGCGAGTCCTATTCAGTTCTTTGAAGGATTAGTTGTAAATGGCCATCTTTAAGACAGATTCTGGACTGTTAATCCCAAGTATATGCAATCCTAAAAATTAGAAAAATACAAGACTTCAAATATATAATGGTACTGCTCATAAGCTTCCTATGGTTAACTCTGTGAAGTTTCCCTGCTCAGGATGCTGGCTAGTTTGGGTCCCAGTCTGAAATGTCTGTCTCTCCCTATACACTGCATAGTAAATATAGATGCCTAGCACAGGGTCTGTACTCCACTTCACAGACTAGTAAATGTTTAGGCCCCTACGGTATGCCTCTAGTCAGTGATGTTTCCATATTAATGTTGCAAAACATGTAAAAATTGCTCTTTCAAGAATTCACCTGTTCCTTACTTTTTATGATATTAAAAGGGTTGATAGCTAGAAAATATCTGTTCATACAAAAAACAGGCAACTATAACTGAGTTCTTCATTTGCTCTGGATGCTCATCTTTCAACTTTGCTTCTAGCTAGGCATCACAGGGCTTCAAAGTAAAAACTTGGCTGGAATTGGTACAAGGCCAGGAATCCGTATAAAAGCCAAAAACTTTTACAACAAAACCATTATCTAGGCTTTCCTCCCTAAAATTATTTTTACTTTGGCAGAAATGTCTTTTTAATTGTAGTACTGAAATAGGAAAAACTGGAGTTCTGTTCCTCATCATGTTCTGATTAATAACTTCTTTTCTTAAACCTCAGAGTAACAGCACATGATTTTTACATCTTTAAACAAAAAAAAGCAAAGGGGACCTCACTAGGGATGGGAAAAAGAAAACCTAGAAGAGTTGGCTCTGAGCGACTGAATACTTTAAATCTAAGTTTTAGTCTCTTCAATATGTTTGGAAGGGATATGGCTTGGCAGAGTGCCAGCTTCACCCCAACTAGCATACCTCACCAGCTGGCACAATACAGACAAAAGTACAGAACACCTCGGGAGGGAACAGTCAGGGATAGACTGAGTGAATTAATGTAGCACTCTAGGTTGTATGCCTGTGTAAAGCTATTTGTTCTTTGACTCTGATTCCAAAATACTATTTATATTTTATTGTTCTACAGTTCAACAAGATCAAGAACAGGTTAGTTTATAAAATGCAATGCTGCATTTCTTCAGGGTTCACAGAAGGTGAGAAAACACTGGAACTTGTGTCTGTTCAAGTTTTATACAATTGCGTATTCTGACAGCTGCAAAAGTTACTATGTAAACCATAGCTAAATAAAATTGTGTAGTTTATACTGAAGTGAAACTTCTGTGTCCTGGCAGTATTGGGTAAGGACCAAAAGAAAGTCAAAATGCATTTTTTTTTCCTAAACTGTTCCATGCGGGGACAGAAGGAACAGAAATTTATTTGCAGACTTCCCTATATGCTTCTTATCATGATGACTTTGCATTACAATGCGACAAAGGCATGTACAACATGATCGCTATCTTCCTGGATCCTATGACTAAATGTAAAAATACAATACCTTTGCCATACTTTATATTTTTACATGGTTCACAACTTTGTTATGTTAGGCATTTTATTTAGACAGACAGACAGATGAACTTAGTGTAAACTTCAGCAATGCGTTCAACTGAATATGATATTGATTTAAAACATAACACAATTCAGTATCAGCATACTGTAATATCAATTAGATTAATTTTAAAACTAACAAAGATACCTTTAAATATTATACATGAAGAAATACACTTTTCAGAGTCATGTCTTCAGTAGCATTAACAGGACCCATCTCTGACCTAGTGCTTTTTCGTATCTTTATCACTGATCTCAAAGAAAATATAAAACAGAATGTGGTACTGTTTACAAATAATGCATATATTGGTTAAGGGATAAATAAATAGGAGAACAAACAGGAGAACAAATATAATCCTTGGGTCTAAAATGGAAAATCTAGAGTAGCAGTAGGAAGCTATTAATACTTCTGTAACTTGTGTTGTGCAGAAAGTCAGGACAGAGTACAACAATGGCACATTCTGGTCTTAAAATTTAGGAAATTCTACATCCACTGGGCAATGCATTGTATGCATATGTATTATGAATCCCTCAGCCCTAAGATGGACACAAATCCAAAACCCCAGCTTCATACAGAATTTGAAAGTTTTACTCTCTTTGGGAAGTGAGCTTTAAAGAATTTCATGCCTTTTCAGTGAACTCAGTAAGAGTGAAGTCAATTGGAGATTCAGGTGCACAGCAATTCATAACTAGGCATTTGGTATATGATCTGCAATATAAAAATATTTTGAAATAGGACATGATCTAAAAAAGGAAGTTGTCATTCTTCATGATCAGAATTTGGACACACTACTATTTATAAATGTAAATTTAATAGGGCAGTTCATTTGGATTCTAAGTTTCTTCTTTGGGAAGGGAAGAGTCTACCATTCTCGATGCCAAAACTTGAGAAATATTAAAGGATGCTATTTCTTTTTAACACTTGAAGAATGAAAATCCAAGAATTATTATTTATGCAGACTCTGCAGCTGCTATTTCTAGAGGCATGCCAATATTAATCAGTGATTCACGAAGATATTTTGGCATGACCAGGCATTAAATTAAAGCTGTTACTATTGTTAAACAAAAGCAACCATGTTAATTTCAATTACATCTAAAACATAAGGAAAAATAACAATGAGATAAAAGTATGCCCTCAATTAAACCCATGCAACCCCTGAATGAATTCAGTAATTGAAGGCAGAATTTAAACCAAAGTTTGTCAGAGGGAGAAAATTGGTAGAGAAATTAAAAACTTGAAAAGCTTAATCTAAAGTTTTATTTACTATTTCCTCAATAGGAATAGCGTTCTATGTATTGGCTAACTCAATCCAGAACTACAGCATAAATTAGTAACTTTCTTTTAATGGATTTGCAAGACATCAATTTATTTTCTCAGAACTAAAGTATTTTCTTGTCACTTACAATGATGTGGTACAGACAGGATGTCTAAGAGAGGGTCCTTGGGGTGGCTCTTTTGGCCTGTGGATGACATCACCTACATCCCAAAACATCAGTACTAGACTCCCCTCCTGGTCCCATGATACACCTTCTAGTTAATAGACCAATTAATCATGAAGATGTACTTGAAAGAGAAGTCGAAATCTTGTCTGGATAATGCAGCAAAGATTACAGGATGCCTAAAAAGTAATTGTGCTATACAAGCACAAATTGAACATGTTCGTTACAGCTGTACAATAAACTTTTCATTAGAACTTTTACTTGACAAAATCTTAACTGTCAGTTTACAAACTGCCAACCATATGTAGAAACTGGGTGTGACAGATGAAGTGGTCTGAGTAATCTAGTAAAACATTAGGTTCAGATCATGTAGGTCTGAAGATCCATTCATATATTTTTCCTGGTTATTCAGGCAATGGAAGGCTAGCAAAAAGAGCAGCTCTTTTCATCCTAAATTGGGCTTTCAGAGTTGGCAGTTAAAATAAATCTAACTGAACATAGAACAATGTTTATTATTATTGACCTGCAAGTACAGAACACACAAAGCCATTTCAGAGTCGCTTTTCAGGAGTTTAATGGCATTTTAAAACACATGATTCCAATCAAGAAAGGCACTGGATTCCCTTGTAATTGAAGATGGGAAATACCCAACAACTACACTCTCAAAAGGAATATGTTATATGCGTTAATCCCTCCATATCAGTAAGAAATAGTGTCCTGTCACAACAAATGAGAAAATATTATTTTTAGATTATTCCTCAGTTTTATGTTTGCTTTCAGTCTACTAATGATTCCAACAATATGCATTTAGACTGGTCTCTCTTTCTCTAGAAATTTCCAAACAATCTAATAATTGGGCTGAAAATAAACTGAACAGGTCATCTGATTTTCTCTGGGGATGATCTCAGAGGGAATTAAGCTCTCTAGCCTCTTGTAAGAAACATTAAAAGACTACATAAAAGAAACAGAACATGGAGGAAACTGTCGTCTTTCTCCTTAGCAGTGATACTGTTCATTGGGACGAGCCAGATTTGGCATCAAAAGAGCCAGATTAAAAGAGAGACATGTTTTAGGGTTACACTTAATAACCATGCCCTGACACCCTGTTTTGCTTCCCAGAATCCTGATTTTGGCAATTGTATTAACCTGCCATACAAGAACGCTAATGAATTTTCTCAAGAGACTAGTTGCAATCCTACTATAGCCCCAGGCAATGAGACTGTCACTGAATGTTCAAAGGTCAATAACTCAACATTTTCACTTCTCAGAGTTAGTGAATTTACAAATAAAGCCCATTAAAATTAGCCAAATAGCAACCAAAACTACACATGCCTTAGCTGTAATTGCCACTATGTATACAAGCAATGTTTAAAAATGAGTGTGAACACAGAGATGAACATGGGCCACAAATGTGGGGACGCAGTCAGGAAGGCTAACTGCACCTTGTCATGTATCCACAGATGCATCACGAGTAGGTCCAAGGAGGTGATCCTCCCTCTCTATGTGACATTGGTCAGGCCGCAGCTGGAGTACTGCATCCAGTTCTGGGCGCCGCACTTCAGGAGGGATGTGGACAGCATTGAGAGGGTTCAGAGGAGGGCCACTCACATGATTAGGGGGCAGCAGGGCAGGCCCTATGAGGACAGCCTACGAGACCTGAACCTGTTCAGCCTCCACAAGACAAGGCTGAGAGGGGATCTAGTGGCCGTCTATAAACTGGCCAAGGGAGACCAGCAGGCTATGGGAGAGTCCCTGTTCCCCTGATCACTACCAGGAGTAACAAGGAACAACGGCCATAAGTTGTAGGAGAGTAGATTCAGGCTAGATATCTGGAGGCAGTACTTCACGATCAGGGTGGCTAGGAGCTGGAACCGATTTCCTAGGGAAGTGGTGCTCGCTTCTACCCTGGGGGTCTTCAAAAGGAGGCTTGATAATCACCTAGCCGGGGTCATTTGACCTCAGTACTCTTTCCTGCCATGGCAGGGGGTCGGACTTGATGATCTGCTCAGGTCCCTTCCGACCCTACCAACTATGAAACTATGAACATTTAATACATGTATACAATTCATGGACTAAACTCAGTTAGACATCATTTTTTTCAGACCCTTATACAAGACTCATAAAAAGAAACTTTATTTAAAAAAAATGGAGCCAGATATTCAAGTTATATAATTTAGTGTATTTTTACTCAAGTCACTGGTTAATATAAGCTGAAAATCGAGCCTAAAATCTGTCACTTGAAAAATACCTTGATATTTCTAATATATCATTCAAATTTTCAAATTGCAGATTTATTTTAAGAAAACAATGCAAAACTAGGTAGCTAGATTATCTATAAAAAGATTCAAGGGCAGAATTAAAAATTTAGCATCCAGTCCTTGAAATATATCAGTATGTGCTTTATTACAAACCAATATGGTCTACTCCTAAGGATAAAAATAAGCCCATTCTTAAATGTTTACAAAGGTCAGGTCTTAAAACAAAACCTGTTTGGGCTAGATCCAAAGTGCCTAAAGTCAAAGAACACTTCTACTTAAGACAGATTTTGCACTAGGCAACAAGAGAAACATTACCAAACCCCGAAAGAAGGAGAACAGGATCTTGTACAAGCATGGTGCAGTCATGATTTTTATTACTCTTATGCACAAACTAAGTTTTATTTAGTTTTCCTCATTCAAGTGCCAGGTAATACAGAGAGAAATCAAAAGCTTATCTTTGTTGGCAGTTCAGGGAACTATTTTGTCCAGAACCAGGTGTCCTTGAAATAACCGACTAGGAAAAAATGGTCATAACAATACTTTTTCCTTCTAAAGTGCAGGGAATTACTCCTCTATCCCCTGAGAATTAGTTATGAGCAACCTAATTTCCATATATAAAACTCAAGAAAAAATGTTTTAAGGGAACACAGGCAGCTATCAGTGCTTCAACATTCCTGGTATTATTCATCCGAAGGAACAATTGCTCCTTGGTTCAATTTTCCAAAAAGTCACCTATTTCATTTTGGTTTTTTCTGTTTTAACTACAGTGTCATAATACAGATGTTGCCATTTCATTTTACTTGCTTACAATGGAATTGTTTGCAATGCCAAAATAAAACAACCTACGTCATATGGGGGAAAAGGCTGATAATTCATACTTCAGGTCAGCAAAGAAAAGATAAGAAAGCATTCATCTGAAGGCACCCTTACTCTTTCTTGTTCTTCCTATCAATGTTATATAACAAGACTAAAAAAAAAGCCATGAAAAATAACTCATCCCAGTGTTCATCAATTTAAAATATCCTTCTGTGTACTATTCAAAATTAACATAACTGAAATTCCTAGAAGAAACTTAGGTCACAAAAATTAAGAGACCAAAGACACCTGGGTTGGTCAGCCAAAATCTACAACGCTGGATTTTTCTTGAAATATCAGTTATACACACTCTTCTGTATTTGGGGGTGTGGAAAAAAAAACAGAATTTTGAAAGTTTGTTTTCATAAACATAAAGGAGGAAATTTGGAAAAAATTGAACCTACAGCAATTACTCTAAAATGTATAGTTGTTTGTACAGTCATAACACTCTATAATGTGGTTTAGAAAAGAGTCTCTAAAATATTATCAAAAGCATCCTATCTTTTTACATTGTTAAAAGAACATATTATAAACTATATTAGATCAATGTTGTTTGTCTTATAAATTTGATGATCACTATACTCTTCTGCATGCTCTAAAGGCATGGTATTATAGGCAATATAACAAATAGGCCTAATGATATAATGGCACCAAGGAATTTACAATCCAAAGATTTCCATTTACCTTTAATAAGCTATTGTTCTACTCATTCAATAATGAAATATTCTACTTGGGTCAATGATGGCAGTTCAGGCAAACAAAAGAAGTCTTTATGCTCTATCTAGATGTAGTAAGGTGCTTATTCAATTTCTTCTGCATCAGGGGCAACATTCTTTACCTAATATGTATACATTTGCTGAGTGTTATTCAGCCTTTGTTGCTTCTGACCCTCACTTGGCATTTAATTCCCAGTCCACCAGAGTATTCATGCTTGATGGCACTGATGCACATACTGAATGCTTTATTTATGTAATGGTACAGAGAATGAAGCTACAAACTGTATTAGACAATATCCTGTTTAGACATGCCAGTGGTTGGTGTCACAGCATACCTAACCCACATCTATAGCAGTGAATGTCATTGGAACTTAGAAGACAGATATAATGATTGCAAAGAAATATTAAATTAAGTAAAAATGGAAGTTTCAATTTTTAGTTGCATTTTAAGCTTTACATCCCTGAAATTCTCCTTTTTTCTGTCCTCTGCCTTTCAAAAAATATACATGAAGTCCTCGCTGTTTAGTTACAAGAGAAACTTCAGTAGTTCTCCCATCATACTGTGGTCAGTAACTACTGAAAACAGTTGAATTACAATTAAATCTAAGGTTCATATATCTATCTCTAAATGTCAATGTGCAGAATTGTTTTAATTCATGATTCCCAGTGACCAAAACGGATGAGAGCTGATTTAAAACATATGACATACAACTTGATAATGTGGTAAGAGAGGTACTGTCCCTTAAGTCTGTCAGATAGCTTCATTATTTACACTAATATTTGCATATGAATTAAAATAGCAAGGCTTTTGCATATGAACTAAAATAAAAAGTCTTTCGTTTTTACTTCCCAGCAGTGAATATCATGATTTCTATTCAAATGTTCTCTCCAAGGAATCATTTCATCTAAAATTAACTAAACACTATTTGACCAAAAAGCTATGAAAATTGACCAACATAGTCATGACCTATTGACATTCTCCTATCTAACTAATGTGAATACACTGAGTAAAGGGAAACATCACACACATGCTGATAGATGACAAGAGGGAAAGGTATTTCAGAGGAACTTAAATTATTCTGGAAGCCTGGAATTTAAGATCCATAACAGCCTATATCTTCTGTTGTTTTTAATTATGTCTTTAAAAAAAGGTCCCCTGCTGTGTTTTTGAAATACTAAATGGTCTCTATTGCTATGTGACATAATTCATTCTAATTCATGATTACAAGATGTTATTTTCAAACTATTCCCTGTTCCCAGCAGCTACTTTACAAAAAAAGAGTCTTAATTCTCTATTTAAACAGCTCATTTTCAGGTATACATTTTGCAAACTAGTGTCTACAGCAAAGTCACAGTACATACTATTTACTTAAAGATTTTGCTGCATTTATATTAAAAAAGTAAAATGAGAAAATCAATCACATGCTGATTTCTAAACCTTATTCTTCTAGGCACAAAGCTAAAGCATTAAAAGTCCATTAGATAAATTGTTTTGAACACCACCCTTTATTTTGGGCATAGGATTAAAAGACTCCAGACTGCTGCCTTAAAAAGTGCAGATTTCTGCTTGATCTCCTGCATTGTACTTACTATAATTTTAACTCCAAATTCAAGAAGTTAGTGCATGCATTTATCAATCAATTGTATTTTTTAACTTATTTTAAATAGGTAATAGTTTTCCACCACTGTAAAAGCATTTTTGGAATAACATCACTAGAGGGAAAAAAAAGATTCAGTCAGCTTGTGTAATCAAGTCATTTTAGGATCATTCCCACCCTAATACTGCAGCACTTTTTAATACCTTTTTCTTTATATCCTCCTCATTTCCAAAATCTGATGTGAATTAAATACAAAAACTTAAGATTTATGTTACCTACATGCTAGAATTATCATCTGTTGTTTTATGGGGAAAAAGTATCATGCCGATGTGATAGAATAGGGAGCAGCAGCAGCTAACATACCAGGCTTAAACAAAAGATGCATATAAATCAAGAAGAGTCAATATCCGACCTGTAGGCCCAATGTGGCCTGCAGAGCTGTCATCCAGCCCGCTGGGCTCCCCATGAGTCTGAAAAGTTAGCAGTGGTGGAACAGTAGCAGCACTAATTGCTGCTCCCCTGCTGCCAAATTTCTGAATTTGTGGGGAGCCCTGCAGGTCAGAGAGCATGTACTGGATTGGGCATGTGGGGTGGCACAAGGCTGAACTGGGGCAATGTGAGACCAGATCCAGCTCACGGTCTGGCCCTATGCCACTCATCTGGCCTGTAGGACCAAAAGGCTGAACATTACCGATACAGAGTATTCACAAATTTCCAACTACTCAGAACGTGCCAAGCACTGTGTCTGCTGTTCCAAGTATCTTTTGTGCTACATCTGAGAGAAAGTTGAGCTAACTGAAAGAAAGCAGTATCTGATTTTCTTGGACGGTCTCTCTGATATGATGTAGTTTGGTCTCTGTTTATCTGGAATAATACTTGACAGCTGCATCCCCAAAGCACATGCTCTGATATAATGTCCCAAGATGGGTGAAGCATGTATAAACAAAATAAAACTTAAGACAGCCAAGCTGGACTATATCCCTATTTCATAGAGTCCTTTCTTGACTGACAGACATAGGGACAGTCTCTCAGAAACCAGCCAATCTGCTGGGGAGTTCAATGTCATTTTTAGCCTTTTTTTTTTTCAAAGGCTGAAGCTGATCATTAGAAGCAGGGCTGACAGAATCAATAGAATTTAAGATGTTCTCGTAATCTGGGTTTAACTTCATAGTAACACCTTTAATCAGAGATGTGGAACTCTGTGGCATTTTGACATCTACATCTATCATCTGGATACTCTTTTATTGAGCTGAATTAACAACTTTAGTCAAATAATTAAAACTCAGCTGCCCAAAATGTCAGGGTGAAACTAGCCTAACACTTCATCATTCTTGTAAAAGTATCACTTTAATCTATACATTCTGTCAGCAGTTTTGTAGGGTTATAGTAAAAGTGATTAAGAGGTAGGACAGTAGAAGAAATAACATTATAGTAGCTTGCCACCTATTGCAATTACTCCAGGAGCATTAACCCACTTATTATCATTGAAATTGCTTATTATCATTAACCTTAAAGTTATTAGCAGAGGCCTTCTCCAGATATAGGTCATGACTGTGTCTCTGGATTATGAAGTCAAATCCAACTTGAGATTTTCCTTTAAGGAAAAAAAACCAAAAATTTCTTTTTCAGGAAGATAGGGGAGTAGATTGTATCCTTAGCTTTATCTTGAAATAAAGCCACTGTATAGCACTGCAAAAGTCACATAGGACACGTCACTTCATGGGGTATTAGGAGAATTTAACTTGTGTCGAAGGCTCAGAAACCCACAGATGAAAGGTGGAGCATGAAAGGTGTTTACAAGAGTACAAATTCGTATCAATTTCTATTAGTAAAATCACAGGAAAAACAACGACTAGATATTTTTCTCTTCATCACTATTTTGTTGCATGATTAGTGGCACTGTTGTACAGGAGTGTCTTCAACAGGCATGACCTTTTGAAAAATGCAGGAGTCGGTGTGGGATGAGGAAGGAAAGGAAGATGAAAGATGATGCCACTACCGCAGTCATTTTATGTTAAAGACTCTGCTTATATGTTACAGAGGTGCAGGTTGTAGCCTACACTCCTGTAACATTTCTCAATCCAATGCACCAAATGCCCTGATGGAAAATACAAAGGAGACACCAAACAACAACTGTGTACCAGAATGAACACACACCGGAAATCTATTAAAGACAAGAATACCCAGTTACCTGTGGGGGAACATTTTTCACACGAAAACCACTCTCTCCCCAATCTCTCAGTTCTAATCCTCAAAGGGAACTTACAAAACACTTTTCACAGATGAGCCTATGAACTTCACTTTATCAACCTCCAGGATACAAAAAAAAAAAAATCATGCACTCAATATAGACATCGGATTTATGATGCATAATAACCTGCCTGACATCTGACTCCCTAGGTACCTCTCCACTATTTACCTGCTACATTCATCCCCCTTCTCCCCCCACCCACCTGTCTCTTACCCACTGACTCCTCCATTTACATCTTCACTGACTGCCTTTCTTGCACGCATACCAGCCTCTGGCTTCTTTAGTATTCCTTCCATCCAGGAAGAGCACACACCAACTGCAGATGCTTCCTCAGCCTGACAAAACCCAAAAGCTTGCTAAGAAAATTTTTTCCAACTATTTAAGTTGGTCTAATAAAAGATATCAGATTCACCCAAACAACCTTATCTACTTATAAAGTGTGTGTTTTGCTTCAGAAAAAAATGTCTCCACTGAAATGCTGGGAGCGTGTATATAATGACGTTTAAGTCAAAATAAAAATGGCAATTTTTTAAAAAAAACTTGATGCCTTAATTAAAATTGTGCTGCATTTCTGTAACTTTCCTTTCACCGCTATGCTGTCAATTATTTTTTACTTTTCTTGATACATATCTGCTTCTGCATGGTTTTTTTCTTACTAATTACTCAAACAATCTGAATGAGAAAAGGTAATTAATGGGAAAGAAAAATTAGCCCCTTATGTAGTTTGTCCACATTAGCTTTTTTGTAGTCTAACAGGAAAATATTTTTTATGAATGTCATGCTTGCATGACATGATAAGGACCCTGCTGCAAGTACTCCCAAGGGGCCACTATTGTCCTCAGATGCATGGACTTCACTCCTTATTAACTTCAGCCTGAACCTTCCAGTAGAATTTGAAGGCAAAAATATTGCTATTTTTATGTAGCAGATGTGGTCAGTGTGCTGTACTATACAGTATGGAAGGTAAATCAAAGGAGTAAGCACCTAGGAGTAGGAACTGATTATAAGCAATAAGGAAACGCACCAAATACTAAATATTTCCACATTTTGCTACAGGAGATGCTGGCATCCTTCAAAGCTCTGAAAAGTGAAACACCAATTTTTTTGCATACTGCAAGCAGATTTGCAGATGACAGGTTATATAGTCCTTGCCCCAACATTTTACTCATATGCAACTCAGATCTAAAACATCTAGAAAGCAACTTAGTTTCTCTCACAGATTTCACAGGCATTAGGGCTGGAAGGGACCTTGGAAGATCGAGTCCAGCCCCCTGCCCCAGGGGCAGGAAGTCAGCAGCAAGATAAAAAGATCTGAAATAACATAAAAAGGTGTCATCCACGTTAAAAGAGTTAACCTTCCCATTCTCCACCCGTGTCAGGTAAATCAAAGTACACCACTAAAAGTGAATTTCATAAAGAAAGGAAATTAAAGAGAAAAATGGGAAAGAGGGGACTAACAGCAAACAAATAAAGGTCTCAATTCTAGGCTTCAGAAAGGTAAGCCTATTTGCCAAAGGAGACAAGCTATAAGAACTTCTGATGGAGAACTCTCCTTTATTTTGTCTAGCCACTCAAATGGCACTAACTCAGAATGCTTATGGAAATTATGGGGAACCATGCCAAAGAAAACAGAGCTTGGGGCAAGTGGACAAGTCAGAAATAAGGAACCTCAGCTGTACTACAGTCTAATGATGGTGTCAACTTAATGCTTACTAAGTGTGATTAAAACATGAGTAAAACATACGTTCAAGCAGTTTAATATCTGTTAAGTGCAAGTGTGGCGTTTCAAAGGTGTTCCCATTCAGGTAAGGCTTATCGGTACCAACTGTAATTCACTGTAACGTTAACAAACTACAACATTCAATGCTTTGCAAGTGCTGCAAGTGAATGTGTGACTACATCCTATGAAAAAAGTAATGAAACACTGTAAGAAAAAAAATGTGCAAAGGTCTTTCCCAAGATCATTACTGCTAAGGACCTAACATTTATTCAGAGATCCATAAGGGTGGACTCAAATGTGTATCATTACTTTTAGCTGCTTAAAAGTATTAGCAATTCTAATAAAAGCAGCAGATTGGGCAGAAAGCAGAGCAGCAGATTAGGCAGGATGCACAGGGCTGGGAGCAGAAAGAGCAGCAAAGATGGAGCAAGACAAGGGGATCAAGAGTGGCACTCAGGGTGCTAATTTGTGTGCTGTGCAAAGTAGATATATTATAAGCAAATATATTAGCAGCATGTGTACACTGCTAATTAGGCTCTTCTATAATTACTTTAAAAGGTATTCTGTTTACAGTTGTAATGCAAATACTTTGTATTTTATTCTAAACTTGTGTATCAAACTGGAGAAAACAAAATACCAACAGCAGTCATGTGCATAATGCAGCTGCCTCCTGTTCCATATTGCTATGTACTATAAATCCTGTGTCTATCCTAGCAAGAACTGGTACACTGTTTACACAGTGCTAATTTTTTTTTTAATATGATAGCAGAAGGTTAATTTTTTTATTACCTACAACAATCTACAAATGAACTCACAGATGTATTGTGCTACATACTTTATATGCACATAGTAAGTAAAAGTCCTTATCCAAAAGAGCTTACTATCTCAAAGAAAACAGAAAAAGCATAGGAAAAAAGTTTTATTAACTCCATTTGAGAGAGTCAAAGAGGATGAAAGAGTTAAAGTTAAATGTAAATTTGTAGCAGTCAGCTTTTGAGTCCCAGCCAAGTATTTCAATTAACCACAAGACCACAACTCTTTTATCCATCCCTTCATAGCCTTAGTAGAACAAGCTGAACTTTCAGATGGTACGGGACCACTTTTGCTGAATGTGTCTGAGAAAACAAACTTTGCCTCTCTTAGAAAATTTGACCCCTGGAGTTAGGGAAGTTAAGTCCTTAGACTTTTTGGAGACTTTCAAGACTCACGAACTCAAGCCAATGAATTATCAAACTTTTGTCACCAGTAATCCAATGACAGAGGCTGGGCAGGAAAATCTCCCATACTAGATAAAGCAGGGAGAGAGGAAAGAGGGGGGCAAACAAAAAGAAAAAGGAACACAGAGGACATTTTACATCACAGGCATGAAATTGGGAGCTGAATAGTTAAATAAGCTCTGCTTTAACTGTCCTTACTCGCAGGTTTGCTCCTGTATGATCAAACCCTGTTGAGTGTGTTTGCAACCATCTGTGTCTCAGTCAAGCTTATGACACAGAAAGAACAAAAATGAAAAAAGGCTAGAGCTGATTTTTCACTCACTGTTGGGAAATAAAAAGACCAGTTTCTCTGGTATTAACCTTCCTTGCCTGGGGATAGAGCTGAAGGGTCTAAGACCTACCCTGGTCTCCAGGCACAAGACCCTTATTCTCTGAAAAGCCTGTTATGCCTGGTCTAGGAGAGACCTAAACAAGTGACCGTTGGTGCAAAGTAAATGCTCCAGAGGCCTGAGGTAAATTTATTTCTATGGGACATTTCTTGACTTTTATTTATCCACTTACCTTAATCTAACAGGTAACCTGAAGCAGAGCGAGAACTGCAAATGCTATTTGCTCTGTGGGGCAATTTTTCAGCCTCTAAGAGGTAGACAGGTGCCCAAAGGTAGTTAGGAATCCAGGCAATTTTGAAAATTAAACTTTATCTATATTATTAAGCACCTTAGTATTTTAAAAATCTGGGCCTCCCTGGGGGCATATACACATGCACTTTACTGAAGAGTTGACTAATGAACTCAGCAGTAAAACATCACAATCTACATGTGTGGTGCTTTTAGGCCACAGTAAACTAATTAACTCCACTGTAAGACAGTAGTACTGCCTGACACAAGTACCTTCCTACAGCAGAGTTATTTAGTGTGCCACAACACACATGTAGATAGTGACTGGGACTGGCTGGGGCATAAGGGTGCTACAGTGAGGAGGAGGCTGCCTAGTGGCTAGCTCTGTACTGGAGCACTCTCGTGCCCCAGCCAGCCCCCCACAGCACGTTGAGCCGGGGTGGAGCGTCTTGTGCGGCCCCCCCCTGGCCCCCCCCCCAGCCCCCCACAGCACGTTGAGCCGGGGTGGAGCAGCTCTGGGTGGCAGGCTAGCCCCCTAGGCCCTCTGCCAGCCAGGGCTACGCCACCCTGGTTCAACGTGCTGCAGTGCACCCAGGAGCAATAAACTCCAGTGCAAACTGTGCCAGTTTATTCAGCCACACTGACTACACATGTAGATGCACCCACTGATTAGTAAAGGATCAGTGAAAAGGAGAGATCAGAGAGAGGTCAAGTCTTATGGCACCAAAATTCTGGAAGCCAGGTGACCGGTAGTGTGCTGTGGCTACACTATTGAAACAATTATAACCTTTAAAATTCTGCCATACAAGTGGATGTGAGTGTACATATTTAGGCTTAAATTCATATTATTGATAATTATTTTTTCTTTCTCTTAAAGAGTTCTCTGTTCTCAGAGACCACAGAACAGCTTCCAAAAGTTAGTTTAAACCTCTTCCTTATTTTACCACTGAATAAATATATGCATGCTCATAGATAGTGCCTTGGCTTAGGATGGAAGAGATTTAAATTAACATTAGGAAGTTGGAGTTAGCTACAGCTACCTAATAAGCATGTCAGTTTTACTTTAGATTAGTAAAAACTCATAAAAATATTCATTGCTAGCAAGATAAACATGGAAACAAACAGAATGGAGAAAGGAGAGAGGTCCAATCCATTATATCAAACCAGAACATTCATTTTTCTGGTATACTTATTTGTTTAAGCTTTAGGTTGGGCAACATTTAAACTCCTTTCCTTTTTACACTATAGGGTCATTTTTACATGCGTTTTAGGACGCGGTGCCATGTGCTTTAATTAGTAAGCTGTGCTAATTAAAAGCACCCACGCATCACATGCATCAGCATCCTAAACACATCCCCACAATGAAAAAATGGTGGCGGGAAGCTTTGAACTAAAGCTTATTGAACACATTTTATTTCAAAGCAAAGTTTATCCAATGTTAAATGAGGAATAGCCACTTAATCCCTTATGATATTGTGCAGATACTAATATGTATACATTGCTATTAATAGGAGGTAGTATTATGTTTTACTTTGTTGCAAACTTGTTTCAAGTTTCAGAAGTAACTACAACTTTCCTGGAAATTCTTAAAAGGTTTTCATACTCAAAAAACTCAGTTGGCATCAGTTCACACATCTGTCTTTCTAAGGCTAGGCTTCTGCAAATATCAGACTTAGGCAATGACTACATGATCATATGCAACATTTCTCTTCTATTATGAAATTTATTCCCTGCTCTTTAGATTCAAAGGAGCAGGGCTCTTTAGAAACATATGCAGAAGATATTAGTGGAACGCTTAATCAGAAAGAATATTGCAAACACCTTTTCAGTTAACTTGGCAGCAAGATTTCTCCCTAGTTATCACTGTAGTAGCTTGGTCACTGACAATGCCGATAGTGGACAGTTGGTAACAGAATGGAACAAACTCAAAGGCATTAGTCTTGATTAATTAAAGGAGTCAAGTTTAGATGGGGGCACAGCTAGAATATGCTAATTAACTGGACCTAAATCTTATTTTATTTTCCTCATGATGATGCAAGTTAACACATTGTAGCTTGATTTAACTGAGCAATAGCCTAAGCTTCCACTGCAATTAGCCTCTTTCTAGGATAGGAAAAAATGTTGTGTTTTGGTCAACTTAATTAGCATGTTAGCTAAGTATGACCTAAATTCAACTAATCCTCCAGGTCAAGCCAAAGTCAGAGTAGCTACCCACTAACTTGTAAACAAGCATTGCAAAGTCAAGGAAACAATCTGACTAAAGGATTTTAGACCCCTAATTCTCACACACAGAAATGGAGGTTAGGTAACTAAATACCTCTAAAAATTTCAAGCTGAATGCTAGCCCTAAATGCATGCACTGAATTACATTTTTTATATTAGACTATGAGTGGCCAGACTACAGCACACATGCCACAAGGGGTACGAGCAGCCTTTGTGTGTGGCAAACTGGGGAGGGGACAGGGAGCACAGTGGCAGGAAGGAAATGGAGAAGAAAACCAAACAGCAGACTGGGCAGAAAACACGGGGCAGAAAGCAGAGCAACAAATTGGGACCACAGGGCTGGGAGCAGAAAGCAGAGCAACAGATGGAGCTGGGGAAGATCACTGGAGCCTGCCAAAAAGGTTAGCCCCCACTGTGATTTTTTAATGCCAGGAATATCATATTCTTGTTGCCTCTTATGGAATAACAGCTTTCTTGTCATCCTCCACTAATGTACTAAAATAGAGAGCGGAAGCAAGAGCAGGAGCAGGAGCGGGAGCCTCTCCATCAGCCCACAGGCATATTTTTAAAGATCTACATGAAAAATTTATTTTTTTTGGTCATGCTTTAGATCAAGGGCACATTTATAAATAGTTTTAAAACATTTAATAAATAATGAATAGATGTTATAAGAATGTTGCAAATATGCGTATGTACTATAGATAATATAAACACATGAGACGGTTTTACACAGAAATGTCTTCAACTTACAAAAAAAGTATTCATTTGTTAGACTCCATAAATATTGAATGGCTGTATATTTACACATTTATAAATGCCTATGCTAAGTCTAATGTGATTTCTCTGCATTAAGATTCCAAAATCATGTTCTGAATTTAACAACGACCATACATAAAACTTGATAATACAAAGGGAAAGAAACAGATACCTATTTTTCTAAATATGCAACTAATCTTATGAGGATTTTTTAATGCTAATACCACAAAATATTAACTGGCAACTTAGCTGAGGTAAATACAGCCAGCCTAAAAATGGTACAATAATGCAATAACATCTCACTGGGGCCATCCAACTGAAAAAGTTCAAAAAGGACCACTTGCTTTAAAGAGCTTCTAGGGCTCCTGTGAGAATGATAAATATAGCCCATAAGAGAAATGTCAAAAAACCAAAAAACTATGGAGGAATGGAGGTCTCAGTTATGCAGAATAAAGGCAAGATGTATTGAAAATTCCTAGTTTTTTTAGCAGCCATCTGATTAATTAGCTGGCCTAGGGAGGGGAAACTCAGCTGTTTGGATTATTGGATTATGAGTATAAAGCCTGCTTTTAATGTTGTGTGCTCAAAGTACTCCATTTTAAATAATCATATTTAACAAAAGACTGTAATATGAATTGTTAAAGATTTTTTAAAATATTATCCATTCCGTTATATTCTGTTGGTGATTAACTCTAGCCCTAGAAGACCTTGTAAGGCAAGCATTTCAGAATGAAGGCCCTTTTTCATAAATGACAGATCAAAGCATTACTAAAATTATGTAATCTCTTTAAAACAAGACCCTGGAAAAAGGAAAGACAACTTGGATTCCTTTGCTTCCCTACGCTATCATAGCTGTTTATTTTAACTTGATTTTTTTTTCCAAAGCTCTTACCACTATGTACATATTTTCCCTCTCAAGAAAACTTGAGCTGGGATAATCATGTTCTTAAATTTTTTCTGAAGTCTTACTTTGAAAAGACTGGCAGGTTTGTCTTTGCTACTTTAGAAACTAGAAACATAGCATTTACTAAAGAAATAAAAACCCCTTATATACATATATACAGATAACTTTAGTGTTCCGTTTAGTGTCCTATCACCACAGGAGCACCTGCAGACTTACACTGTCCTGATAGGTGTTCCTAAAAACACCTGGGCAAGCTGTTTGCCCAAGAACTATATACTGGAGATAAGAGATAATTAGCAAATGAAACTATTCCTGGCACTCCTTCCACATTAGTGCAGAGCTGCAGCAGCAAGCTGGCACCTGGTAAAGGGAAATGCTAGATGCGATAATTCCAATTTACACATTCAGCACAACATTCCATCTGCCTGTCAATGTGAAACAGTTTCACATTCAGTGATAACACGGATACCCTAAAAGAATGCTGTGTTGAAATGCTGACATGAAATTTTTATGTACAAAGCAGACCTCCTCTTCTGGACCAGCTGCAACTACCTTCTTTACTCACAGGACATGTATTGGTCATGCTTTTTTTCATTAAAAAAAACTGAGTTAAGAGAAAATTGCAAACCTTCCAAATATTCCAGAGAGCAGAAGAATATGTACATAGGTATTGTTACTCCTATACATGGTTTCCACAGCAAGGAGAGTAATTTAATGCACGGGGATATATTCACTACAATCAAGTGCAATAAAATTTGGAATCAACTATACCAGGTGCTTTTTTTTTTTTTTTTTTTTTTAAAGTGACTGGATATGTAATAAACTACCTTTAGAGGTAACCACAATGCAGCACGATATGTATATATCCTCAAATCACGTAATGGAAAAATCTCTCACAATGTAGATGTTTGCGAGGGAGACTGTAAGAAAGAAAGGGATGGTCAGCATCCCAAACTTACCACGGCACCAAGCTACTCCGTGAGCAGCATGCTGGATATGCCACGGCATTTTCGGAGCAGAGTAAAGCTCTGGATTGGTGTGGGGCATGTCCTGAGCAGTATTTCTCCTCTGGCCCTGGAGAAGGACACAGCAGCACCAGCAACAGCAGCAGGTGGCAGCACACAGGCAGGGGACAGCCAGAGACTGAAACCAAGCAGCCCACCCAGCCAAAGCAGCAGGGTGCTCGGAGGAGCACCATCCAACAACCGGGACAACTGGCAGAAGATGAGCCAGGGACCAGCACATGCAGCTGGCCCAGTGACAGCAGGATTAATTGTAGATCAGAGGGAACCTGGGTGGAGGTGGACCAAACAGAAGGTCTGAGTACTGAGTCAGTACTTACCCCTTGGACTCAGGAGTAAGGGAAGAGTCTCGAGTTTATACCCTTCTCCCAGGCCCCACGCTCTGTAACAGAACTGGGGCTACAGGAGACTTCAGGGTTTATGACCAAACCCTAGGAACGAGGGCTGGTGGGTGATAAAAGCCCTGCATGACTGCCAAAGGGACTTTGCATGGCAGATTTAGGGCAAGTGAAACATACAACTGTTAGAGGATCTCAGGTTGGGAAGAGGTTCATAATTCATGCCAGTGTGGTGAGCCAGCACTGGCTGTGACTCACGGCATCTTGACTGATTTGGAGGCATTGGGCCCAGGACTATACTTGACGGGCTGAGCTATCTAATTGGCAGCCTCTGAGGCTCAGGGGGTACAAGACCATAGCTGGACCAGCAGTCATCTTTTCAGCTAGCCCTATCATGATGGCTATAAAGAACACGTGCCATTAGAGTCAGAGACTCCTGGCAACAGCCATCTCTGTTGAAGACCGGATGTGGTTAGGGTGGAGTAAAGGGAAGGTTTGGAGCCCCACAAAGAGGACAGGGTGAAGAACCTAGGAGGTTGCCTATGGGGAACTGCCTCCTGTAAATTACATCAAAGTCATGGCAGGCGAGGAACATAACATCACGTAGGCAGACTGAGTGACAAAGTCTAGGCTCCATCCTGTCGCCACTAGTAGAGTGGAAATCCCTGGGAAGGGGGGTCTCAAACCATTCAATATCTACAGCCGGCACAGTGTTCTTCCACAACATTTTCCAGTGGTCACATAATAAGAAATTCTTCAAGTGTAACAAAAGTAGGAAGCCTGTGAGAGAAATTATGGGCCTGCTGAGTTAAGGGAGTAATTAAGGAGAAGAAAGACAATGCAAAGAAGATAAATGGTTTCCTCACCACAAATGATGTTTGGTATGTGCCAGGTAATTTAAAACATGGACAAAGGATGTGAGGGAGGACAGAAGCAAGAATCTGCTAGACACTGGCATTGTTCAGTATGTTTATTAATAATCTAGAAATGAGGATATGAACAGCAAGATGGCAAATTTACTGTTGATATGAAATTATTTAGTGTAGTCAAGGGAATAGATGATAAAGAAAATTCATATGGACCCAACACAGCTGAGTGAATGGGCATCATGTGGGTAAAAAACTGAATGTTGACAAATCCAATGTAATGCATCTTAGAAAGAATAATTTATGTGAATTGTTGTATCCTAAGTTAAATAACTACTCATGAAAAGTACTTAAAATGACTGAACTTCTACTCCCTGTGTGGCAGCAAAAAAAATATTAAAAGGTAAAGAGTGTGATAGGACACACAATAAAAATGTAAATACTGTAAGAATTATATATAAAGTGATAGAAAATCCATACTTGAAAAACTGGAATCAATTCTGGTTACCCTATTTAAGAAATACAGAGTCCACAGATAGACAACTAAAATTATTAGTTCTCATGTAACCTCTGTGTAAAATGAGAATGAAAAGATTAGAATTCTTTAATTTAGAGAAAAGAAGAAAAAAGGAAATTCAATACAGATAGATTAAATAAATGGTAAGTAGAGGATAAGCTCTTACTTACTCTTATTACATGGAGATGTTAAATGACACTTGAAAGACAATACTGAAAACTGATAAAAGTAAATACATTTTTACATAATGCATGAACAAACCATGGAACTCTCTGCCACAGTATTGGTAAGAGCTTAGTAGGATACAAAAAACTGCTCTCCAATAATGAGAATACTTATTACTGACTGGATAGTAGATATTTTAAGGCAATCATAAATACTCACATTTCATTGCATAAATCAATAACTGATAACATCAAGAATTAACATTGGGAACAGTAGGTCAATCTTATGTTTACTTTGATAGGTTTTGTACTTTCTTATAAAGCATCTGATACTGACCACTGTTCGAGACAAATTCTAAACAAGAGAGACAACTGCTACAACTAGACATCATATATATGTATTACATTGTGGTGTCTTGAAATGGCTGTCTGTAAACTCAAATGGATTAAGGTTCTGTTTAAAAGTACAATCTTATTGATTCAGACAATTTTAAAGCATGATTCCCATTCCCAACTCTTTGGAATTGGACTGTTTTAAATCTGAGGTACATTCGAACCCGACAACACCCCCAGATTTCTGAAGTTTTGTTTTGTTTTTTAAGAGAAAACTGAAACTGCTGTTTTTTCATCATGATTTTGTAACAAGTAAGGTAAGTAAAGTTCCTTTGTCCCTTATGAAATGGGACAAGGGTCAAAGGAAAGATAAGGCCACAGGTCTCAGAAGAATCACTTAATTCAGGGGTGGGCAATTATTTCAGGCGGAGGGACGCTTACTGAGTTTTGGCAAGCCATCGAGGGCCGCATGACAGGCAGCCAGGAGCAGATAAATATTAATTTTCTAAATTTTTAGGGGCCCTGTGGGCCAGATAGAATAGGCTGGCGGGCTGCATCCAACCCATGGGCCGCATTTTGCCCACCCCTGACTTAATTGGAGACCCTCTACACTGACATCTGCTCCTCTGACATCTGCTGGCTATGTTACTTAGAGATCCCACATTGGCTGCTGCTTCAGGAATTCTCTCGGGAAATGTTTTCAGAGCACAAGGTTTTGCAATCTCCGAGAGGAAATGAGGAGTTAATACCTATCCCACTTGCACCAGGAGTCTGTGATCCCTGCAGAGCTCCTATGGAGGTACCTCTGCAAAGTCAGGGAAAGGAAACTGAAAGGGAAGCAATATTTTTCCACCAGTGATATTCTCAAATTCTGTCCCCTCCATCCACAGACCAAGAATATAAAAGATAAAAAGACACATTATAGCAGTTGGAAGTAAAATAATACTAGGCACTTAAATGGTCATACTTAACACCATTAGAGCTACTGTTGGTTGTTTACCTATTAAGTCACATGTTTGAATTTCAGAACCCTTGCATGAGACCAGGTTGGAAAAAGAAACCTAGTGTGCCTGTAGACATGGCCGAAAGCTGCTTCAACACACTAATTACAGCATGTCGGAACAGACTTTGATTAATAGCGTCTGCTGGAGTGTGCTAATTTGCGTGCACCAACCAGCCTCTGCATCTCATGTATCAGTGTCCCCATACTTCAAAATGGCAGCAGGAGCACTTTAACAAAAGCTTGTTCCACAAGCTTTAGTTAAGTAGCCCAGCCACCATTCTGAAGTACTGGGATGCTACTCTAATTAAAGTGCCCATCCCCAGAGCATGTGTAAAATCACCTCTAGCGTGTCCAGAAGCAGGTGGAGAGGATTGTAACCCAGGTTACAAATGCGACTCTGGTCTTCTTCCTTTGGAAATTATCTGATCCTACTGACCTAGCACAAATTATTTCAGTTACAGTGCTAGCATGAAGTTAGCCTCTTGCCCCACATGCACAAATATGTCGGAGAGGAAGCCTTGCAGAGACTGCTCACCCTCCCGTGCTATGACCTGTGATGAAGGTACCCCATGCAGATCAATGACCTCTTAATTTCTCTACAGGTAAGGATGATCTTGTACACAATGGTTTTATGAGCTCCAAAACTCCAAAAACACATATTCCCCAACTTCATCAACATCTGCAGATATAAACAAACTTTCATAAAAATTAAGCTTTGTAATTTATCATTATCATTGCTTTAGAGTGACTTTTTTTTACACTCTCTAAAGATGACCACCCTCTTCATGTCAGCCCAGTGGAGAAAACCACTGCTCTGTTCTATTTGATTCTGGAGAGTGAACGAATGACCAGGGAAGGAGGCAGTGCGTATCTCTGAGTTCCCATCACTTCCTGGCTGACCAAAATGCACCATACACTAGAATCAGAGGAGGGTCAATAACTGATGTGATCTCTTAAGCACATGGGGATTGGACTTCATGAAAGAAAGAGGGCGGGGCACAGTATTGGGAGCATCTCTTGTTATCTACCTTTTGAAATCACTATACTTCTTCTCAGTGATGTTTAAACTTAGTTACAAATTTCCTTACCATTACAATAGCTATGTTAGGTTTTAGAAGACTAAAATTTAATTACAAAACTTATTTAAACACAGCATATCATTTTTAAAGTGCTGGCATACTATGTAATTGGAGACTTACTCTGATCTCATGGAATTAAGACATTTTTATGCTTTACAATTAAGAAAGCATTCACAGACAATGCAGACTCCCTAGTCTTATGAAGCCAGTGTACATATGCACTAAATGTATTCAATGGGCATAGTCAAAGTTGGCAGGCTTGAAATTAGACCTATCAGTTCTAGTTTTCAGGCATGGATGTTGTGCTGTCTGTTCCACGCTGCTTTTTTTTTTTTGCGTTAGCAGAGTAAGAATCCTTGTAATTTCCAATACCCTGGCTGTACATAATTATTGAGGCAGAAGGCAGAGGAGTGAAGATAGTACAACAGCCATGGAAATGAAAAAGCAAATAGCAAGCATCCTGAATCTATTGATGTTAGGTTATCATCATCAAAAGCAGGTACTTCAACCACGTTGCAGACTTTGTTTGGAGACATGATTTTTTTCAAGCATCTGTAGGACATTTATTAACAAAAACTAACTTTTCACAATGGTTTAGCTTTGAATAGGACACATTTATAGAATTCCTTTGACAAAAGTACATCTTAGGTGCTTTCTATTAAAACATGCAATAAAAATCCTAATTAAAGCAGCAGATACCTCATATATGCCATAGCTGCAACTTTGTAGAATGGAAAAATCTCACTTAAGTGATTTTATAAGGCAGTCAAAATAATCATAACTATGGATTAAATGCCTATACAAACATTTGCTTTAAAAAAAAGTTATATTTGTAAATTCCATAAAATAACAGGTCCAAAACAGATACAATTAGTCTGTTTTGCCACAAATTGTCAGTGGCCCTAAAAATGTTAAAAATTGTTATATGCCCAAAGCTTTTCTGCATCAAACTTCTGGAAAAAGTGCCTAGGGAGGCCTGATCTAAAGCATTATGGAAATGTAAATAGGTTCCTTGACTGTAGACACAGAATCAATAGTCATGATAATCTACTGGTTTGCTATAAAGCCAACCTTATTTTGAAATAATAAACAAACTACGTTTAAGTTCAAAACACGTTATATGTTTCTTCTTTTCTAAAGATGCAAAAATCTTAAGATAAAGCAAGAGGGAGGGGGGAAAAAACCTTTACTCAGACCGTTTTATAGTGCCACTCGAAACAATTCATTGGGCCTTATCAGACCAGAGTTTCAATTTTCTATCATTCCATTTTAACCTGCCTAATCAGTTGAACAAAAGTACTTTATGTAAAATGATTCCTTCTGTTGCCTTAGCTACAAATCCCAGCAGTATACTATAATTGAAATCTACTCACGTAAGTTAGGAATAATTAGGACCCCAAATTAAGCCAAACACAAAGTTAATTCAAATAGTCAGGTGCTGTCATTTAAATGGTTACGGAGTTTTATTGTTGCTTAACATCTCTGAATGCTTTTAAATGCACCTCTTCTTTCTTCACCATTTAATTCTTTATTCCAAATGGAAATTAGATCAAGAGTCTGAATTTCACCACGGCCTGCTAGGTCAGCCACACCTTGATCAAGTCTTGATCTTGATCGTTTTTTCCCATTATCAGACAGACAGTAAACAATGTTAGGCTGGAGTTAGGCAGAAGGCAGGGTAGATTTGCACCTTATAGGACTAAATCAGAGATGCATAGCATAAGCTTTCTTAACCAGTGGGCTTACTTCATCAGCAGCTGTGAAGGGACTGCACAGCTGAGTTTCCAAATAGAAAGCAGCTATTAGAACACAAAGTGTAGGAAAGGCAAAGGAAGAAGGAGGCACTGCCACAAAAGACAAGGTGGGTGGGAGAGAGAAAAAAATAAAGCAGTTAACCCATTGAAGAACACAGGTTATAGAAACTAATCCAGATAAGGGATGAATCCATAGTCTCGGTTTAAGATCGTACTTAACATAATCTAGTCTATGAAAGATTTTTTGTTCTACTATCTCTGTTCGTTTTTTAAATGTTGTTGTTGGGAAACTGTGAAACAAGAAATCATCCATAGACTGGATTGTGTTAAGTACGGTCTAAACCAAAACCAGATTCTTACCTGGCTTAGTTTTTAACCCCTGCATGCCTCTATGGCTTAACTGGGTTTTTTTCTCGTACTCGCCGTCCCTCTCGCAGCAGCGCCCCATTCTTCCTTCTCTCCCTTTCC
>NW_005841999.1:2660514-2661265 GCF_000455745.1 Alligator sinensis | reverse complement strand
TCCCTACCTTTTGTATTCTAATCACTGCTTCCTATGTAGCTGTTTCCTGCAATCTCTTCACAGAATCTGTGAAAGTGCTTATGAAATCTTATGCTACGCATCTCTGAGTCAGTCTATAAAGTGCAAATCTGTCCTGCCTTCTCCCCATTATTGTCACTGTACCTTTGCTTTCAGCCAATTAAAAAAGGCTGCTGGGAGAACAGAACAATAGCTCTTAGACTAACTTCATGGTAAATAAAGTTAGCTGAATTGAATCTGTTATGAATGGCATCAATGCAACAAAAGAAAGCTTCGAAAGTAAATATTCAGAATGTCTCTCTTTGCTTAAACTCCAAAACAAAGCAAAGGATTAACAAGCTTTCTGTCATAAATAAGTGGCAATGAAAAATTGTTGTTCAAAAATGTACACAGAAAGAGCGAAAGCTGAAAAATAACATGCTGCAGATGAGGGCTTGTACTGAAACTGTAACTGTTGCCAGAAGATGCTACAACTGCACCAATTTAATAGAGAAATAATTCCAGAATAATTAATGAATTAAGTGTAGGTAGTCAACAAAAACACTTGGCAACTAGGTATATTTCCTGAATAATCTTCTTACATAGGTATACTGCTTCTACTGCAAAACAAAGCCATTTATGTCTATAAAAGTTTTTCAGCAAATTTACAGTATGGAGGTGTTTGAGGGTTTTATAACCTGTATATTTTTAAACATTTATCCTGCACATTTAAGGGGTTTGGGTTGGTTTTTTT
>NW_005841999.1:2618036-2660483 GCF_000455745.1 Alligator sinensis | reverse complement strand
GGGGGAGGGGGGTTGTTGGTAGTTTGTTGGGGGTTGGGTTGTTTTGGTTCTTTTTAATTTGGGTTTTTTTTACAAAATGTATAGAAAAGCAACTATAATCGTATAGAGAAAAATTGAAGTTACTGGTTATTGAATAGTACTTGAATTTGAGTGTTTAAAGCTACAGTATATGCAGAATATACAACTCAAATAACTTCCACCAAGTCTTTAATATGTAATATTTTGTGGGTTCCAGACACCTTAAGGGTTAATAATCACAAAACACCATTTTCCCCTCTAATACTTTCCTTTCCATTCTTTGGTCTTCATGCAGAAAAACGTCATCTGTTACAAATTAAACAGCTCAAAAACTATAAGCACCAAACTGTTCTTTTTTTTTTTTTATATAGAGAGCATATTTATCTGGAAACCACTGAAATGCATAATCAGTTCTAAATGGCCACAAAACCTCATTTTCCCACACAGAATTACTATGTTGAATTTAAATAATATAGTACAGGTTAAAAAGTATCTTTATTTTAAAAACATCTTTTCACAAAAGAAAAGAAAAAAAGTCAACAAAATAGTAAAGATAATCTATCAGCCTTTATTTGAGACAAAAACGGGGATGGCTCAATGGAGTGAATATGGGAAGTGATAATATAAAACATGAGGGAAGGATGGTCAAGTTGCATGCAGAGTAGTCAAACAGGATCAGTCGGTAAAAGACTAGTTAGACTGAAGCTAGCTAGGAAGATGCTTACAATAGAAAAGTAATAGGAAACGGAACAAAACAAAACAGAACACCACCAAAAAAAATCCACAACCCCCCCCCCACACACACACCATCTGCAGAATCTGCTCTGAGTGATAGCTTTCCATTAATCTCTTCAGTTTTAAATGAATTAACTGAATTCAAGATTAATAGGAAAAGTTTCTCAGAATAGTGCCTTAGATTACTTATAACAACCTGTGCTAGTACAGAACCTCACTGACATTTGTCTACCTTCTGAAGGAGCATCCAAACCATTTACAGGGAAGCATAAAAAAAAAAAGTTTGCCTTCAGGATCTTACAGAAAAACTGTCTTGATACCGTAACCCTTTCTCCTGTGTATGAGTTGCTTAGGCAACAAAGACAAAAATGTAGTTTGCTTTCAACCACTCTCCCATGCAAACATTTCTGGGGAGAGGGAGGTCTTTCTTGTTCGTTACTAAAACAAGCAAGAAAATGTCACTTAAATGCCTTACTAGCATCATTTAAGAAAAGAAAAGAATGGCAAAAAATTCCAAACCATCTGAATTGGCACAATCTCATTGGGAATGAACAGAGACATTTCTCCCCCTCCTTCCCCCACTCCCTCACCCCGCACACTTAAATAGATTGTCTTAATGTCACTTGGACATGGATGAACTGTCTCCATTTATTGAAAGAGGGATCCACCAACTGAACTAACATTTATACAAGTCTATTTCTTTACACTTCAAAAGAAAGCCAGGAGATAGAGATAATAGAAACACAAAAAGCTTTAGCACAATTGGTTTTTGAAAGTTAGTGGAGTAGTTCAGGTTTCCTTTGGGTTGGCAGAAAATTTGAGATGTCTTGAAACATGGGGCTCTGTGCAGCTCCTACATGTCAGCAAGAATTGTTCTATTTAAACTTGTCTTAATATGTTTGTAGATTTAAACAAGATTTGCTTATAGAACTGTAGGCACAAATTTTACCTTGTGTTAAATGTGTGGAAATTTTGCCATGCTTCAAAGAAGGCTGAACAATTTGGAAACTATCCAATGTTTACAGGTATAAGATACCAAAAAGTAAATGCAGACATCCCTACATAAGACAAGCTTGTTAAGATTTATCAGTAGATAAACATATGCTACCTAAGAAGGTGAATAAGGGTGAGAGAATAGCTTCAGCTTGAATTTTATTGCGAAATTTTATTAACTTTAGATACGTTAAAACAGAATTCAGCAAGATGGTTTTATAAAAAATAAATGTACTGCAAGGACTGTCAGGAATTTAAAGAAGTATACATTCATTATTAACAATATTTGACTTTCTACATCTCTATTTTATATACTGTCCCATTGTTCCTTGTTCTCTGTCAGTCTTATCCATGTTTTAGTTTCATGCTCATGCAGTCCATAGCACAGTGCAGCCCCTGTCCATGAACAAAACTACTAGGCATAATAATACAAATAATTAATCATCATCATAAGGAAACAACCAAAGATGTTTTCCAACTAACTACATACTAACAAGAAAATACTGTGTTAATAAATCTGCTAAAGGCAACTTTGAAGTGCCTCTGTTGGGTGGAAGCTTGTTATATCAGCTACATGCCACCCGATAGATAGGTCACTATCCAGTAGACTTAAAAAAATAGCATGCACTGACATGAAGCCAAAACCAGATTTTACTGTGAATGGGTTATTTTCATGATCTTTGTGGAAAGTGATTTGGAACTATATTTCAAGTGGACAAGAAAACTGTTTCATGTGAAACATACATAACAGTAACACAAGTGAGTTATTTTAAGCATATTAACTCATGCTAATTCAGTAAGATATATATTTTGCAGGTAAATGGTGCAATACATATTACAAAATATATATCGCGATAAAAAATAAAGATATTTATAAGAGAACTTTTTACTCATTAGAAGTCCATGAACCCCAATTATAAACTACTTGCAACTGTAAAACTAAAGTATGCTTGCAGAATCAGGCCTTAGGTATATTAAATTTAGTTTTAATATACTATGTAAGAGCTTGGTTTATATTCTGATCACAAGTCACATAAAAGCAAAGAGAAATATTAATGCTAAGTCGCCAGTTATCCACTATTTCAGAAGCATTATGAGTCTCACTCCAAATTCTAAGGATCATAAACATTTATTTTTGTACTGGGTTATATAAGTTTCATATAAAGCTTTAACTGACAGAAACTGATAAAGTACCATATTTCTTAGATACAATTGTGTTCTTTCAATATAGTATAGAAATAAAATAATTAAAACGCAAACATACACAATTATTTGTTTTCATAGACATCTATATAAAATAATTTTATACAGATGTCTCTATGAAAACAAATAATTGTGTATGTTTGCATCTAGTATAACATATCCTAGAAAGAAAAAATAAGTGGTATATGAACAAACACTACGCACCATGGTTCAGCACTGATAGGCCAATTATTCTTACATAGTTAATGTGTAGCCAAATCCCCACTATGAAAAGGTACCCTATAGTCTTCACCTAATCTAAAATACAGCCAAATCTGCACCAAAAACGGATTTCAGGCCAGTAGTGTCAGCCTGGGTTAGTCCTAGGTAATAAGTCAATTCACTCCTCATCCTAGTGGCTGGTTATATAGCTATTCCCTTTGTGACTGAACAAGGTTATCACAGTGTAAAGTGGTAAATTGAAGCAATAGTTTAGAGGGCTCTAGAAATCTAACATCTGCCCTTAGCTGGAATAAACTGTTTCTACATTTTTTGACAATTTTCAGAGTTCTGTTCTTGTGAATACAGAAAGCCTCTGAAACTTAAGACGTTTCCCCTTTAATAAGCAGAATATAAAATATTAGTAAATAACAAGAAGAAATTTCTCCTGTCCAAATGATGTCTTATAATACATGCATAAAAGTCCTCTAAGCAAATTTTGGTGCAGTATTTAAAGTGGAACCAAGTCAGCTGGGGCCATGAGACTGGTCTCTCTTCTATCTGCTTCTCCTACATTTTTTAAATACTGTTCTTCTTCTAAAAATCTAATTTTATAACATGTGATCCCCAGGACTCACATACAGGGAATGCAAGGAAAGACATTTACTGCATGCCTGTTATAGAATCTCCTGGGTTTTTTGGGAGGTGCAGGGGGGGTTAAGAGACAGTCTGGCAGGCTTTTTAATCTAGAACTACACTTGAAAAGTTTAAGTGATGTTTTTTTCTTTAAATAGCAATTTGCTTTTACTATTTCTATCAATTTATTTTTTAAAAGCTCTGTTGGTTCTATATTTCTCTAAGGAAAAAAGTAAAGATGTTCCTAAATAAACAGCACTGCACTATTCAGAGACAAAAAGAAAAGATTAACGAGGACTTCCATCAACATCTGTTTTTCTCATTCACCCTATTCTCTTCTAAACAATCTGCATTAATCATTTAACAAAAATAATTTGTTAAAGAAACCATAAGATGTACTATGGTAAGTAATCTATCCTGAATTCTATCCCCATTTCGCTGAAGAGCTGCTACTTTAAACTAGTCACTAGTGTCAATCTGTACTAGCATTCAGATGTCTGAAATTACTTGGTAGGACTCTATGAAAAGGCAAAGTTCCCAGAAATCACCTGTCCAGGGACTGAAAAAACGTTATTTAACTGAGATGACTTGCTATCAATGGTAGCCTAAAACTACTTGTTCTATATATGGAGAGTTTTGAGTTCTCAGCTAAACCAAGAAGTTGCCTAACTAGTGTAGCGTTTCACACATATTTCACTATTATTTAATTCTTCAGCCTGGAGAAATTCAATTTACTCTCTCATTTGCCAATATATTATTCCACAGGTACCTTTATAGAAATGAACAAATCAAAATTTAAATCAGCTATTTAGCAGAAAAATTATTTCCTTGCTAGTGAAGTGCTCAGTTGAAGTGAGGTACCTGGATATATATATTTTAACATTACTAGCCAAATCCAATTAAGACTTCTACACATAGATGTGTGATTTTTGCTCATGTGTATAACCGCTTGTAGAATTACTCTTTGGGGTCCTGGTTTTGAAAATCTGTTGAGCACCACGTGAGATGTGCTCCAAGCCCTTAACTTCCATTGTCTTCAAAGGGCTCTGAAGATACTGAGCAATACACTAGACGTTCTTTGTACTTTTTGCGCCACAAATTCAGCCCAGCTCCCTCCGTAAATGCTATCCCCTACTCTGCCCAATCTGCTGTTGTGCTCTCTGCTTCCCATCCTATGCCCCCTGCCTGATCTGCTGCTCTGCTTTCTGCTTCTTGCCTGGTCTGTTCCTGTTCTTACTGCCCCCTCCCCAGTCTGCAGCATACCACACAGAGGCTGCCCATTCCATTTTGCTCTGATATATACATATATAAAAGCAAGAATTCTAGATTCACTTTCTATTTATCCCAATTAAAAATATATTTAGGAAACAACATATAGTGTGCGTCTCTCAATTGGTCAACTATTCTCAAGGGCTTTTTTTTTCCTCCTTTAAATTTAAGAGATTTCTTTGCAATGTCTCTGGCTTACAGAAGGTACTTGTAGTGTACAAGGAAGTAAACAATTAGCCTTAAAGGTCATTATAAATACTTAAATATATAAACTTAACTTCCTCCTCATTCCCATTTCTTTGTTGGTCCCCTTGATGGTGTCTCACACATCTATTTACAGTTTCTGCAGCATATGATGCCCTTAAAGGGTTCCCTAAAGCAAAACCGAACTAATATTGGTCAGTGTTCCAGCAACATATACTCACTGTCTGTAGTTTTCCTTCCAGCTAGGGGGGAGGGGGGGGGAGAAACTGTTTAAAAAGCAAAACCCCTTAGTCTGATATAGCAAAAAACACCAACCCCAAACTTCTCTTAACTTTAGATGTGATTCCTGACTTAATAGGTGACACTTCAAATAAAGCTGAAGTCTCTCATGAAAAAGTTTTTCTATTACTAAACTCCTGGGGGATTAAGTCACTGGGACAACAATGAGGTCTCTATCTTGATAGGGGAAAAAAACCATTATGTGGACTAATGATCCACTGGTTTCCCCCCCAGAACACATCTTAAACAGACAAAAGTGTTCAGCTACAATAAGGAATTTTGATAGCTGTCTTTTGCCCCCACAAACTGTATGAATTCCTCATAGACAAAACATTTCTATAACAAACTTATGTCACTAGGTTCCAAGTAGGAGAATTAGAGATGTTTCTATTTCTTGCAAAACTTAGATCCTGTTATTCTAGCCTTTGTGCATGGTTATACTTCCAGGCATGAAGTGCTATTAAAGCATGCTGCACTTGGCATCTCTTATTACTGAAGCAGAAGGCAATGCAATCTTGTGTAAGTCTAATAATGCCGTATTCATTTTGCTTCTGTGGCTTGAAGCCAACTTATTAATATTCACTTTTAGAATACAGAGCCGAGATATTTCATTTATTTTAAGAATTTACAATTATTTTGGTATGATTCTGTTAGCTGCTGCTCCCAATTTCTTCTTCTGTTTCTTTCAGCTGAAGTGAATCTGGTATAGGACTTTAAAGAAACTGAATTCAGAACTGAAGCATCAAAAGATTGCTACTGGCTACTAGAAGAAAGAAAAATGCAGGCAGAACAAAATGAATTTAAAATGTTACAAATGAAAACGAAAATTAGCTTTCTGTGAACAGTGAAAATTCAGTCTACGGAAGCTTTCATTTGATTTTTTCCTGCCCAAGCCAAGCAGATTAGATACCTGTTGCAACAAACTGTTCATTACCTCTATAAATTAATAAGCAAAAAAAAAAAAAAAATTACTGTTACATATACATCTTTTCTTCTCTCATTTTGTATTTTTACCTCCCATATATTTCTAAACTCCAATAAAGACATTTTAATGAATATTTTAAAAGCAACAACATAAAACAACATTTTAGAACTGTGATAGGGCACCTTTAAGTGGAAAAGACATAAAATAGAAAAAAAATGAAAGCCCTACTTCCTACTTCTGTATTTTAACTGTTTTTCAAAACTAGCTCCTCCATTCTGGCAAGGGAAATCAATTTTCACACTAAACAATAATTATCCAAACTGTTTAGCTGTATATTAAAAAAAATATCAGCATCCAAAATGCTCAAAGTTAACTTTTACTCTCCTTATTTTGCTAAGGGGGTGAACAATATTTTCCTCTCTTCTCTACAGAGGTTTGGCTTTTCGATGAAAAGAAGATTCCACTCAAGAACGAAGACATCGTGGAAATATATACAAATAGTTAGCACCTCATAAAACCCTAGAAGATTAAGGGGTACTCTTCAGGGAGTCTGTTTTCAACAAGATATTCCCTCTCAACAGGGGGATGTTTAAAGCTGATTCAGGTAAAACTAGATGTTTGAATACTCTTTCAAGAATTCTTGTATGCCGTGATATCTACATGGACATTACTGATATATTTGAGAAAAATGTGCTTGTCAATCAAGCCCCAGGCTCAAGCATTAGAGAAGAATAAATGTTTAAAGAAACAGATATTTAATTAAGGGACTTTTATAAAATAGTTTAAGCTTCCATTAGTTTTGAGAGAATTTTTTTTAACCATATTCAATTTTCCTGAGTTGTGTGTAGACATTTGGCCTATAAATTCAGAGCATTTTTACATTAAGAGATCCTTACATACGCTGCATATGTGATAAGCTCACAATCTATAGAAGCACTGCAAATTACACTAAAACACTTGTTAAAATCTTTCAGTGACAGAGTTATCTGCTTCAGTGGATGAGTGATATTAAAGGGAGAATGTGCACTACAAATAACCTAAAAGAAATTTAAAGTATTTTGGATGCTACACTTAGCCCAAACTTCCCTGTGACTATTAGTACCACACACACACACACACACACACACACACACACACACACACACACATATATATATATAGGAACATTCAAAATGAATGGGGGGGGGCAGTGCGTGTGTGTGTGCGCGCACTTTCCTATTCTTTTAAAGTGTTCCTTTCCCCTGTTATTGTGTAAAAGAACACCCAGAACACCAGAGGGGATGAAACTGCTTATACAACAGATAATACATGACATAATTTTAAAAACAGTTCATACTCAAGCTATATTAGGCTTCATATGGAAAAGGGAAACAAGCAGAAAATTTAAGGAGATGGGGTTCCTTTCAGTTTCATTTGCACAAGTCTGAAATGTACAGCACTGATTTTAATGAAATATTTGCAATTTTATTTCCATCAAGCCAGCAGACAGGAGTAAAATAGATGTTTCAACTGCAGCTTTTAGTTTTGTTAGAACATATTCAAATCACCTGGTATCATTTATGTAATTTGTCATTTATTTGTGCTCAAGGACAGTATTAGAGAGAAGACTTACCCATCAAAATAAAGTAATAAAAATCACTCCCATTGTCTAAACACCGCATTTTGATATCCTTACATCAGATGATATATTAAATGTTTTTAATGTCTGTTTTGTTTTTATACAAATCATTTGGACTCTCACAGCTAACTTAGAATGAGGCAGGTCACACTTAATTGATTCCTGTTAGGGAGGTATCCTAAAACTCCTGAGCAATCTAAAAGCAACATGCATATTAAAATAACAGAGTAGGTGTTTCATCTGAAATGCACATGAAATATAAATAGATAACTTACCTTCTGTACACTGTAGGAAGCTAATTATGAGAAGAAACCAAAAACTTTGCATTCTGCAACCAGAAGACACCATTATTGATCCCTTTAAGTATTTTCTTTGTATTCCTTAATGAATCCAGTTATAAATGCCCAGCATCATCGAAGCCAGTGGTTTGCATCACTGATCTTCATACCTGGAAAAGAAGAGTCAGGGGAGGGGAAGGGAGAAAAAAGTCCATCAATAACTACTTACTTTCAAATTTAAAAAACACAACAAATATATAAATAAACAAAACATGCACATAGGATATGAAATTTTAGTTGATGTCAGTAAAAAAAAATCTTAACGAAAACAGAGCTGGTAGGTGTGTTGGATCTGAGACCTCAAGGTCAGTGATCAAATCCAACAAAACAAAATGCAATGAATTTTAAAGTGTGAATGTAATTAGTCTGCTTGAGCACAGACACTCTGAAGATAAGAAAATGAATTTACAGATTAGAGTTAAACGACACTATACCTTGCACAACACAGACCCAAAAAACCAGATACATGTGCAGCAAAAGATACAGCTCAACAAAAACATTTTGCAAGAAATTCTCTGCGGGACTTCTCTTGCCATGGCTCCCTTTTACTCCGTTGCCCATAGTAGTGCCACCTTTTATATTATACATAATTCTGCCTCCTTGGACAAAAAGCAAAAGCAGCAACATCGCCATTAAAATAACCATTTGCTGGAGAAGCGCCAGCTCTGTTGATTACAAGATCAAGGTGAAAAACTTAGAGTTGTATACACATCATTAGCATGTATCTGCAGTGATACATAATGACTATTACATTTGCCCAGCTCAAAGTTGGTGTTACTGAATTAGGCTTACTTAGGGTGGGACAGAGCCTTCCTTCTTTGACCAGCCACCTGAATACCAGGTACATCTTTTTTTTCATAGCTAACTGCATAAGCTATGAAATGCTCCAATCAACCTTGTTAGAAAGTTAAAGAAGAAAAATACTGGGGTGAACCTGAAGCTGAGATTCCAGTATGAATGGGTTGAAGAACTACACCTCAGAACATATGAGTACTAATGTATACCTGAAGAATTTCACTTAGACAGAGATCAAACAGTGGAGTTTCCTCAGTTAGACAGGATCATATTTTCAAACTTGGGGAGCTGATTTTCTAAAACTCCACACACCACATGTCCTTTCTCTTCTCTCCTAGGTACATAGGAAGCTGAAGCTGAAAGCAGCAAAATCACTGAAGCCAATCAAAGGGTGACAACTAGTGCACCCAGCGTGTCATGGTCTGTTTGAAACCAGTCACGAGTTGTCCGTGGGTAGTGAATGACTGGATTGTCAGAAGTTTGTAAAAGACAAAGAACGAGATCCTTGATACAGTGACGTTGATTCAAAGTCACTATATAAATACTTATTAATGACTGTGATACTACTCAGTGGAAATGCAGTGAGCCAGTTTTAGCTCAAAGCCATTACAGGAGGCAATGAATCTGGGTATATTTAGGGCTTGAAATAATCTATTTATTTGATTTTTAAAGAGAAGTGGAAAATTATCCCTAGCAAGTATAAAAGCCACATGCCAATAATTTCTGCAAATTTCAGACTTTATTTAAAAAAAAACCCTAATCTTTACAGGTTGAGAATACTAATCAAATTAATGTTTTCTTCCAAATTCTGTAGATAGTCTGTATTAAATGCATTGGATGTTGCTGCTGAAAAGCAGCACTAATAAATATTCTGCTTTGTCAAACAGTAGAACTGGTACAATTTTTCTCCATTTCAGAAACAGACAGAGTTTTGCAGACAGCTGTGCATCCCTCGGCAAAATACTGCCGCTGCTCATCCACAAGACCTGTACACTTGCATTGGTTCCGAGTACAGGAAGATAATGAAACTACAGCATGACACAAATTATATTACTAGTCAAGTATACTGCTTTATTGTGGAGGTGGCATTAATGGCAATGCCACTTCACAGCTGGAATGTTTCCCACATACCTCTTAGAGGATGCAAGATTTGTGCAGTCTCACATACAAGGAAATGAAGGAAAGCTAGAATTCTGAGCTTGCAGCAAAGAAGGCTCTTTTGCTGCAATTTGCAAATAAAGTTGACAACGACTCCTCACGCACAGCAGCAGGACCATCAAATATGTTTCAACAAAGAACAGCTATGAGTGCCTCTGCAATGGAAAAGTGCAGGACAAACGCAGGGTAGCTCCTCCCTGGCAGAAGCCCCAGTACCTAAGATGAAAGTTCCATCATCAATTAATCTAGTGGTGATACGCAGCTGCTGCAGGAGTATCTTTAAGCAGACACAGAGAGGAGTCATATTTCGTCTCCGAGTCCTTCAGCCTGAGCTGGGAGGTTTCTACATATTGAAAAATCTAAAATCCACATAGCAATCTTATTTTCAGCTGCAATACTTTCTAAGGAGTTCCTGCTGCATAGAGACCCAAGCACTGCTACAAAGTTATCTAAAAAATTGGGGACTGTCCCACAGAAAGCCCAAAGATAATGCAGATTTATTTCTTACATGATGGACCCAAAAGGCAAATCCCTGAACTATTTCACAGACTATAGACTGCTCAATATGATTTGAACAAGCAATTAAAATAATTTGAGAGACTGGATGAGGCACAATAATGGCTACAAGTGAAATTAAGTCACCCTTTTGATTGCTCCCCGGATGTCCAGAGGATTCCGACTTCCTGAGATTTAGTTTTAATGGCTTTTTTTAATTTCCATAACATAATACTGACTGCTTAGCTAAATGCACAGATTTTCAGAAGTTTCTGTCTCCCTTACTCTGTACTTTGTCACTCTTCACCTCGGCACGTTCTTATTGGTGAGGAACAAGGAAAGAATCAGAGCACTGTTAGAGATTGATGATCACTTTCTAGGAAACAGCTGTCAAGATAGGGGAAGCAATGGCAAAGATAAAAATAACAAGAGTGAAATAGAGAGAGTTATTAGACAGGCTTATTTAATATATCCTAATGTCCAATAATAGTTTTGGAAATGGTTTGAAGGTGTTTCTAGGATACCACAGAAAACAATTCTCCAGTTGAGGATACAAAAAAAAGAAACGTTTATACTGTTCTAGTGTAGGGTGAAATAAAATTTGACTCGATCTGCTGCCAAGAATGTCAAAGGGAACTAATCAGGTAACTATCAAATTATCAAGAAAATGTTTCCAAAAGGCCAGAGAATAATTCAAATGCAGCTTGAAAACTAATCCAGGAGATTGCCGTTTTGTTTTAAATAAAAAATAACAGCAACTTTTCAATGAGCAAGTTTTAATGAAAGCCCAAATACTTGATAAAAGACATTCAGCTCAAATTTAAAAACATTCCAATTCTGAATCGACTGTTCAGCAGCACAGCAAAACTAATCCTGAAAAAAATGTTGCCCCAGACACAAGCTGGAGCCAAAGGACACTTGTAGGTATAAATGTTGCTGTCAGCCTTGTCTTTCTGACCATGTAATTGCCAGAGATAGGGAGACAGTCATCAGAATCTCACAACAACAACAAAATCCAAACACAAACAAACAAGACAGGAAAAGCCATATTAAGTTACCTCTTTGCAAACAGAAAAGTAGATCATAGCAAATGGATATCCTGTGCAAATAACTTGTTTCCCCTCAGACTTTAATAAACCTTTTCTCTGGATCACAGACGGCTTAGGCCTGAGAGTGGAGGAGAGAGACTCCCTAGAGCAAAAGGCTGCTAGAATTTCAGAATGCAACAAAAGCTGCCCGGAAAACTTCAGCTGTAACTTAAATCCCTACCTCTGAGCTATATTGTGGTCTCTCACAGAAAAGCCTGAGCTGGAAACTGAGAGGTTCACCTTGTGAAGTTGCCTTTGCATATTTTTTGTTGAAGGAGGGTTGAACAGGAGCAGTAAAAGGGATTTGAGCATTCAAACATGTGCAGAGCAAAGGTACTTGTAATTTCTTAGATCTCTGTGAGAGCTCTGGTCCAAGCCCTGCATATCCAAAAATCTCTCCATTGCTCCTCTGTACTGCTGTAACTTCCTACCCTAGCTTCATTGCTCCTGCAAAACATGTACTACTGTTGCTAACTCTCCCCACCAATGATGATCGGTAGCTTCCCAGAGACAAGAAACACCACTTCAAATATGGATCCTGAAATTGCTAGGCCAGGAGGTGAACATTTGTCTGAGAGGCCTTATGCTTTAGAGCCTCTACCCACAAATTTTCTTGGAGCCAAACGCTAATGGTTTTTTTAGAGGTCCTAGATACCAAACACTTCTCTCTCTCTCCTCCCTTTTCCTGTTCCATCAGGCTTTACAACCACTTAAAACACTGGGGAGCAGAGGAGCTGTATACAAATAAGGTGTTTGTTTTTGGGGGGGGGGTTGATGAACAGCTTTCAAGACTCCTAATACTGATCTAAGCTAGTACTCTGCAGATATATCAACCACCTCTTTACATACTGCAATTAAGTCACAGTATCCCTATAAAGGCAAATAAGAATTAAACCAGCTTTACAGATGGATAGAGTGAAATGCAAAAAGGAAAAATGAATTAACCAAGGTCATACACTGCACAGTCAAAGATTAGGAGCAGAATCCTAGAGGCACTAGGGTTACATGCACTACACTGGCCTGCATACAACTGTCATCACCTTCTGTAACTCAATCTATGAACTAAAAATAATAAGATACCCAAGAAGTGTGGGGAAGCAAGGATGAGCAGAGACACATTTACAGAATGTAATACACTACCTAGTCTCCACCAAAACCTTGTGTCCATAATCTTTCCAGTCAAAAGGTTAACAGTTTTAGAAAAATGACTGTTAAATATCGTATAATTATGTCATGTAAAAATCCAATTAAGGCACTGCTCCTACTGAAACCTCCCTCTAAGCTTCACTAGTGAAATATTGGAACGTGACTTGATATTGTTTATGATCTAACAGCCTCTGTTTTACACTTTGCTTACAATGTAAGAGGTAGGTATCATTTTCAATATGTAACTTATTTACATTTACTAAATACTGTACACTTGAATATTCAGAAAATGCCTAAACCATAACACACCAACTACAGAAACTTCCTCAGCCTGATGAAGTGTTTTTAAACCCAAAAGCTTGCTTAAATACTTTTTTCCAGCTATTTAAGTTGGTCTAATAAAAGATATCAGATTCACCCCAAGAACCTTGTCTGCCTGTGTCCTTAGAGCAACACAGCTACAATCTACACCCCCTAAACCAGAAGAAGGTGATTTAAATGGAAAAATGTTTTACATTAATGATAGATAAGGTATATCAAATCTTTTTTTATTTGCAAGGCTTTGTTAAACTAGGAGACAAATAATATGCAGCTCTCCTGTAATTGGAATTGCTTTAAATACTATGGTAAGTGGTCAACCTATAATTGGTTTCCAATTTAAAAACTTGTTAACTGAAGAAGGACACGAAAAAGGAAGGCTAAATCTTCTCTAAAATTAGTTAACAAATACTAATATTCCATTAAAAACATTGCAACCTTAAAGATACACCCCCACCCCCCAAAGTCTTAACTGGAGTTCTTTACTAAGCAATCCCCATTAATTAACACTTTGAACACTGATTTCTAAAAACCAAACATCTCCGAGCAATACAGAAGGAATGCAGTTCTAGGGAAGGGAACAGCACAGTAAGAACAAGACCTGACCAAGGTCACCCAGTCTTACAATAAAAAAGTAATTTCTATGCACTCAGCTTAATTTCTATCACTCTGAAGTGATACATCAATGCTTTTGCAAAGCCTGAAACAGTGTGGAGTAAATATACATGTATCCTAAATCTAACCCAAAGCAAAGATCACAAACATCAGCTCCTGTGGCCTCGATCCTCTGTTAATTGCTACAGCACAACCTCACAAAGCAGGATCTACCCACCTTGCAAGTAGCAATGCTTAAAACAATACTTAATAGTTTAACGTTACAATTTAGCCCAACAATAGGTATCTCCGTTATTCACAGGCCTGCCATTATTCACAGGATATAAGTGGGATTTAATTTTAAAAATATAAAAGGTTTTCATTTTTGATCAGTGTTCCTATTTGGCTTGGCCTCATTATTGTGTTATCAGATTTTTATATACAGTCTATACTGAGTTCCTTTCCTGACAGGCTAGCTTTGCCCCTTCTTGTTAAAACGGGATAAAGCCTGGACACTCTAGGGAGTTTTCATTCAATAAGCCAGCAAAGTAAACCTTTGCTAGTGTTAATCAGAAAAGCTTTTTTAGCTCCAGGCATTCTCCCTTTGCCAAGTTTGTATTTCTCTTTTTTGCCTCTCTCAGATGCTCAGAATCATGAGGGCTGCCCCATACTCATTATATTATTCCTCCATTTCATTTCAGTTGACACGGCATCACTAAGTCACTACACTTCAAACTAAAATAGTTAAGCTTAAGTCTTTTTAACATTTTTGGCCTCAGAGTGTCACTGATTCTTGCTGGTACCCTAATGATAAATCCCTAGTACATGAAGAACAGGAGACGGGAAGAGATTCTTTAAGTCAATTACAACTGTTATCGGCTGTAATATCTTAGTGTCATGCTGAGCATGTTAAATATGCTGATCGCTTTGGACACCAGAGGCACAGTCTGAGGCTGTTTGCCGTTCTCTTCATTAAAGAGTCCTAGGCTGCTGAAAGTGCAAAACAAATAGCTCTCATTTTCAAATCTATGTAGGATAGATTTTATGAACATCAAAAATAAACAAGAAAATAATGAATAGCTATAAAACACATGGAACCACATGACAAACCAAAGAAACAATCAAAGAGCTAAAGAAAATTCAAAGGCTTTTACATCTCACAAAAGGGAAATCCTCAGAATAATCCATTTATTTAAAAAGCTATCATTCCTTTCAGCTGAAAAAAAAACACTAGTCTAATATCAACAAGAGACACTGTAGTCCTGTAAGACAGTAAACTGTTTGCTGACAGTCTTGACAAGGCTTTGCAAAGGCCCATTTTGCTGAAAGATATTATGCCACTTGGTCGAATTCTTTTCTCAACTAGTTGTTTTTCACAGCAAATAATCTGTTTGAAGTAGAGGTAGACAAAAAAAAAAGTTGGGACTGTGATCAAACATGCCTATACCTCAGGAATGGATGTCACGTGATCCTTTAGATAGCTCACAGCAAGAATTTTAACATAGTTGGTATGCGTTATGCCCTTCCCTCACTTGGCATAAGACCAGAGAAAAGTGCTCATATTAAAGAAAAGGGAGGTTCATACATGCCTTTCATAGCTGACAGAAATAAATGACATCAGGCTAGAACCCACGTATCCAACAAAGAGCAAAAAACTACAGTCCAACAAAAGTTTAAAGAACAGACAAAAACTCATATCTTGACCACATTTTGTAATTAGGCTAAATATAATCTTGAGGCCCCAACACTGTAACTGCATTATAACTGGGTCAGGGGCTGACCATGCTCTAACTAACCTGATCCTCCACTGTAAGTAAGTACTGATGTGCCTGTACAGATGCTGGAAGCACACTGTATCTGTGGATTCTTTTTTAGGCATTTGCACATGGATAAATGTTGAATAAATATGTAAAAGTGCTGCCCACTGTCACAGCTTTCTGAAACATGACATTAGAGCTTAATTTTGCCCTTCCATACATTATGTTGGTGAAAAATTTCTACAGAATGCATACAAACATACACAATGTTGTTCACAGTTCTTACTAGGACTGTAAAAAGCAGAAAGTATTCAATTTGGATTCAGCCGATTGGAGGGACAGTGATTTGAAAACAAACCTTATGATGACAGGCTGAGAGCTATGAGTCTCCAGCCTGGAAAAGCGCAGGCTCAGGGGTGATCTGGTGGCCACCTATAAGTTTATCAGGGGTGTGCATCAGGATCTGGGGGAACATCTGTTCACCAGAGCCCCCCAAGGGATGACAAGATTGAATGGTCACAAACTCCTTCAGGACCGTTTCAGGCTGGACATAAAGAAGAACTTCTTTAAAGTCTGAGCCTCCAAGGCCTGTAATAGACTGCCACCGGAGGTGGTTCAAGCACCTACTTTGAACACCTTTACGAGAAATTTGGATTTTTATCTTGCCGGGATCCTATGACCCCTGCTGACTTTTTGCTCCTGGGGCTAGGGGCTGGACTCGATGATCTTCCGAGGTCCCTTCCAGCCCTAATGTCTATGAAATCTATGAAATCAAAGATTAGAATCACTGTCCCGCTTCAATTCAGCCAATTCAGATTCAGAGATTCAGCCACCGAAGCTTTGGACAGCCCTAACAGGGGTATGTTCCCAGGTGATGAGAGAGGGAGGAAATGAGGCTGGGGTGCACCCTGCCCCCCCACCCTCCCGTGCCCACTGACAGTTTTTATTGCAGCTGATGCCAGTCATTCCCGGGGCTGCTGCGGCAGGGGCTAGGGTGACTACAGGCAAACTGCGCCGCGTGCTGCAATGCATCCCGTGCTGCCTGGGGCTCTGCTTGCTGTCATTCTTTCCAGCCCTGTGGTGAGTGGGCGCAGATGGAGCCCGGTGGGGGGCGGCAGGCAAAACATGGTGCTGCCCCAAGAACAGCACCCCTCCCCCTGCCCCTTTCCTAGTCCCAGCCTCACTCCCTCCCTCACCGCCTTGGGAACCTATCCCTATTTGTTAGATTATAAAGTGGGTTCACTTTATGCGAGGGAAACCTGTAGAGCCTACGGCCAAATTGCTGAATCGGGCCTGAATTTCTCCAGATTGATTTGGTGGCTTCCGATTCAATTTGGACCTCTTAACGGGTCTTCCGATTCAATTCGGATTCGGAGATTCAGCTGCCAAATCGGGCCAAATCTCCTCCAAATTGAATTGGCTACTGAAGCTTCACACAGCCCTAGTTCTTAGCACAGTTCCATAAGGGCAGAAAATCATCTTTGGTTATTTCCTTAACTCAGGAAACAACTATAAAAATAAGTGAAAAAATAATACTTTTTAAAAAGCCAGTTGTAATATATTATATAAATACACATACATATTACAGTAGATGTAATTAGTGCCATATCTTGATGCTTAAAGAAGGAATATGGTTCTAATGTTAACATCTGTGAGATCGTGGCCTAATCACTGTGCACCGAGATATGAAACAAAATCAATGATGGCACGTAAATGTAATCTCTTCTGTGTTTGGCTCACTGCACTAAATTCTTGACTCATAAATCATTGTTACTAGCCATTCAGTGAATCAATATTCAGATTCCCTCTTGGTCTATTCATATGACCACTAAATGAAATAATAATGACTCAAGATCTGTCATATATTAGATCATCAAAATTATCCAAAGGATTTCTTGGGAGCAATGAGGTAATCTAGGTGAAAAAACAACAGATGAGCTAGAAAATAAACATAAAAAACTGTAACTAAATGTAGAAAATGGATGGTACAAGAGAGATCACCTACTAAATTCTTTAAAAACTCATCTTTCATTCTGACCTCAAATATTAATATTTACCAAAGAATCACAATAATCCACATTTTACAGGAGACCATTTTTATATTAAGTGTTTTTAATTATACTTTGAAACATGCAGCCCTTCAGCATCTATTTTTTTTTCAAGCACCCCCTTTCTTCCATAAGCTTTCTTTTAAAAGCACCATTAATATTACTATGACCAAAAATCCTCACTTTCTTACTATGCTTGCAGTACCCGAGTGCTCCAAAGGACCACAGATTAATCAACCAAACTAAAGAAACTAAACTTTTAGAGAGCTTTCCATAAAATTATCTTCTCCAAACAGTTTACAAGTCATTTAATTATATAAAAGGTAGTGGAACACCTCTTGGCAGACAAACATGAAAGCTGTTGTACACTCACCAGCATCCTGCATACACTCAGAAGCCATGATGCTATTACTATCGCTAACAGTAATAAGAAAGAACGAGAGAGGAGAAAAATGTTAGTCAGGACAAATGCCTTGCCTTTAAAAGAAACAATCAATAGCATGGGATGTTTAAATTACCGTCAGAGTAAGCAAGAGATTCCACAGAGCAGACTTGTGGTTATAAGGCTGCTCTGAACCTAAAGAACCCTTCAGGGGCTCCACTCTGGATATTAGCAAGAGGAAGTAATGCCTCCTGTCACTCACTGCCAGAAAGCGAATCTTCCAGGTATTCCAGTTCATGCCGCTGCTGTGTTGCATGTTAGAAGGTTTAAAGTTTACAAACAATTAAGCTAACTAAAAGAAAAACCCAAGACACACACATGCTCTTTTTCCATTTTTTTTTCTCAATTCACCTTTGTTTCATAGTCAGTCCATTTTCTTTTTTCCTTTCCCGGTTGGTAAAAACAATCCATCCACACTAACTAAATATTAATGGTAAGCCAGGAAAAGACACTGCTAAAAGTTGCACGTACAGCCTAAACCCTGTTCCTTGTCCATATACATCACTACAATTTCTAATTATGAGACTGAGAACATTTTATATGTTATCATGTATGCTCTTCTCATACAATATACAATGAGTTGTGACAGGTCTGTTTCTCATTAAGAGTCTGGTGCTGCAATAAGTCATACCACTCCCATATTAACTGCTGTAATGATCTACATGCAATTGCATGGGTTGCCTGTACACATCTTACTGCAGGACTGGATCTAAGTTTTTTTGTGCATGTGCGCAACATAATTAGTCATGTAGGCGTGCAAAGAATGACTTTGCTTAGCTGTATAAGGAAGTAAGATGTCAATGATGCATTAGTCTGGTACTGGCACTCTGCGCAGGGATTAAATGGACCCTTTAGAACCACAGTCTGACGTCAGTAGGTGATAACTTAGTCAAAGGAAAAATGCCCTACTGGGAATACCCAAAACTCCTCTTTTCAGCAAAGGCTATTCCTATGTCTAATTTCAAACTTTTATTCCCAGATACTTCTTCAGGTGTAAGTCTCAGTTTGAGCGAGAACTACTTATGTTCATTTTTTCCTTCTAAATAATTTTTGGAAAGTTATCAGCCTGGCAAACATGCACTTTGTGTAAAGTTGAGAGTAACCAAAATAGGATTTTCAATAGAAACATCAACTAAAGCAGTTGATACACTATGAGGTAGAATAATTTCAATTTACACTTTTGTTCTCCCTTACATTTTATGTGCTATAAGCTCTCCCCCTCTGGCAAGGGTACTAGAATCAAATATTTTTAAAAGATTTAAGCGCTTCAGAGGGGGAGGGAAATGAAGTGCCAATATTTCCTACTAAGTGCCAACACTATGGACCACAAAAGTTTGACTAATGCCATAGCACATACAATGAGGATTTGAGACAAACATGAGAGAGACCACTGTAAAACGAGTTATTTGATAAGGTGGCACGGTAAAATAAATCTCAAACATCGGAGTTGCTAAAACTACTACATCTGAATGTGTTCTCTAAAACCTTTTCTGGAAATCTACACAGAAGTAGATTTGAATTCTTAGAATATTAATTTATCTCTGCTTACAACAGATACAATTCAGGAAATACTCCAGCCTCAGTTTAACACATCTTCCAAAACCTGATGCAGCTGTTAATAAAGTAATCCCTAATGTCACCAATATATTTAGAGTTTAAATATTTTGATTTATGGTAATTATGCCTGGACATGACCGCACTGACTTTGAAATCCATTTTTTTCTATCCAAGCTTTTTGTGGTCTAACTTCTCAGCTATGTAAAAGGCTAAAGCTTCAAGGCCTGGAACTGAGAGACAAGTAATATGTTACCATTTTAAAATACATATTGTCTACTTGTGAAAATATTATTTGCAAATACTTAATAGTCAACAATGTAATTCAGAAGTGATAAATGTGCCCCTTTTAAGAACAAAAGAAGTCTGAATATATCTATCAACATTAGTTGCAAGTGAAAAGAGTAGTGGAGGTTACACAATTTTAATAAGAGCATTATATTATGGTAGTAATAATCTAGGTATTTTACTGGAAGTGAAGTGGATTACTGTAAATGAAATTTTAAAATGTCCTTTCCATTTTACAGATAACACAAAATGACTCTTTTCATGTCTCCAGCGATAAGGATACATTTGCCACACATTTAAATAGTGCCTTCACCCTATCCAACCCCGTTCATGAATTAATAATTTAGTGACATTAATACAAGAAGATAAATGATAAAGAGGTTACAACACAAGGACCAACAGTACACATATACTTCTTTTAGAACAGCTAATACCTCTCTGACAATTACAGTTAGAACTTTTTAGCAGTTTTCAATGGCATTTTTACAATCTAAACAGCAGCTTATGCACACACAATTTCACACAACTCAAGCTTAATAAATCTCCTGCTGGTCGCAAACAACCATTCTAGGGGATTAAAGTGCAACATCTGCTAACATTAATAAGCATTTTATATACCAATATGTATAAAAGCAGTCTCTACTGAATTATTAGTCTTCTAAAAAAGCTTCTAGTCTGGTTTGGTATAAATTATACCTTTATTGTTCGATGGGTGACTTTAATTTATGACAACAATGAGGTATATTAAAACAACGGTAACTAACAACTTCAAAATTACATACCATCTGAAATTGCCCTTTTTATTGCAGGGCAGCTGTCAAACTGCTTGAAAAAATAAACTGCATATACTCCTGCAAAGTATTTTTTTTTAAAAGTACTTTATAAAAATCTACATGCTAAATACTTTTCAGAAGCTGAAGCTACCAATTACTTTCCAAGGGTTAATTTCTCTAGCATATCTTGCTATTGATCTGCATTCATTTACTGCTTCCATTTTTTTTCCTGTCAGATAACAGTCTTCTTTGGAAAAATCACAATTCTAAAAATAACATTTTAATTAGGATTTTTATATATGTTTTAAAAGGAAGAATTTCACAAATCTTAGTTCTTCTCTATTGAGACATACACATTGGTTTGAGCCAAGAACATAGCTGGCAAATACTGCACACACTTCTATACTCAGTCCTGCCAATGCAACTTAACCCCAGCAGTTTCTGTTCTGGACAGCTAAATAATGGAGGCTGCCAATCATGCAATGGTTTCCTAATGTGGATAAAATGAGCTGAGATGGACAAATTTATTTCTTTGAATCAAAATTAAATTTGCATCTAGATCTCTAGATATAAGAATTATGAGGGAGGTGAGCCAACATGCCATTTATTTAGATTAATTTTATTTTTACAAGGTATTAATCCCTTCAGACTTTTGCATTCCTTATTCCTGCCTGACCTTGAATATTGCGCTTAATTTTAACAAATGTTGTTTGCAAAATACATGACAAGATTTATTTATGAGAGGAAGAATTTTATAAAGGTAAATTGTAAAATGGTTGTAAAAAAGAAAACTAAAATAATAACATCACAAAAGGTTCTAGGTTTTGCTACTATTTGACAAACACTAAACAGGTCAGAACCTGTTTGCCATATCAGGCTTTGTAGTTCACACAGCTACCAAGGGGCAACAGGTGCGGGGGGAGGGGGAAATCAATGGGGGAAGGGAGAGGAAAGACAGGGGAATAAACTTTAAGGCATGCAGCCAGGGTACAAGTAAATTTAGCACTTTTTTCCCCTCAAGCTGATGGTTTCTTTTGGTTTCTATTCCTGTAATTTCCTATGTGAACTTTGAAGATAGGAATGACTTGCAGGGTGGTGGCTTCCAGTAGGATGGGGAGATTAGGATCCATGGTGACTTAAAGTCTCCAAAGATTTTTCTAATTAGTTTAAATATCCATTTTTAAAAATTATTTTATTAATGTTAAATTATGAATAACTAGGTTATTGGATATATACAATGAAAAATTTGAAGTGATATAAAATTACAGACTCTTTATTATTTTTTTTTAAAGACAAATAGCAGATGATGAGGTACACTGAGAAGTACTCGCACATCTCAGATGCTTGAGTCACTTAACTTTTGGCATTCTGCCCCAATCTGTATCCAGAGCACGCTGATCTCTCATAGCATATGCTCACTTTGTCATATGCTAGCCTTACTTATTATTAAAGATTTACTCTCTTTGCAGTAGCCTGGTGGTTATTTTCAAATCCAGATCACAACCTTCCACAGTTGCTCAGATTAGCATTTGAAATTTAATCAACTTTAATACAGGAATCAAACAACACTGACAATAAATCTAAGTGGCTCCTTTGCACAAAGACATCTGAATATTAAATATGAAATTTAACAGATTTTAATCATTAGAGTTTGTAAACGGTGTAATATATACGTCTGCCCTAATTTAGTAAGATGGAATTCTCACATAACACAAACTGAACACAAAAAACTGTTCTGGCATTTCACTAAATTAAAATCTTGAATCCCCTTGCAAGAAATGTACAAACTTAGATTTTATTAATACTTTAAATCAACCTGTATTATTCAGTTTCATATAATGCAATTTATGGGAGTCTTCTGTTATGGCAGCAAAGAGTACAATGAGGTCTTAATCAAATTTTAACATCTGCCGCATGGCAAAGACACTGAATGGAAGACAACAGCAGGTCAGGTTGAAAATTGAGATTGTGTTACCAAAAGATTCTTCTCTTTAAAATACAACCATTTATATATTTTTTTCAAATCGAGGTTTAAGCGTTTAGTTACCTTGCTATCAGGGTGACAGAGCAGATGACAGGTTAATGGGCGAAAATTAGATTGATGAGAAACCGTTCTTGCCTTGCAAAAAAGTATGAGGTTGGCAAGTACGGAAAAAGCTTAGAACTCAGGGAAGTTTCTCATTTACCAATTTTAAAACTCTGTAGTTAATCCAAATCTTTGGATATCTACATTTCCACCCCACCTTGTCCTGCTTTATAAACTCTCTCTCTCTACCCCAGCGCCTCTTGCTCTGTCTGCAGCTTTCTCTCTCACACACGCGCACACATATTTTCCATGTGTTAAATACTTATTCTTTTAATTTATACCAGTAAAATGCAACAGTAACCACGTTCAATCTTCTGGGCACCTTTATAATAGTTTACAAATCAGATGCAAAATAAAATAATCAAGCTCATCCAAAAGCTCTAGTAATTACTCACCAAAAATGTGAAGCGTATTGTAGGGGCAACAAAAGCAGCTAAAGAAACATGGAAAGCTAGAAGAAGACACTCCTTCACTCTGACAGTACAAAAGCAGAAGCTGGAAAACTCCTGGGTAGCACGTGAAAGGAAAGAAAGCAGATGGAAGTAGGATGGCCTGGGGGAGAGACAGAAGAAAGAGCAAGCCTCTGTCAAAGATCTGTGCAATGGAAGGAGGGCACCAGGAGTGGAGAAGCTGTCCAGGAGTCTGTGCAAAATACGGCTGTGACAAAGGGAACAGGTGAAGACTGATGGCTCAGGAACGCAAGTCAACAGGGAATAGAGGAAATGCTGAATAGTACAAGGAAGGGAAGGACACAGATGAGGAGAGACAGCAAAAGAGTCTACAGGCAGAAACTACTCAAATGCACTGCTGTCGGAGTTTACCAACAATTACCACTCTGGAGCCAAACATGCCAGTTACCACTTCTCCTAAACCAAATACAAACTGCAGTGACTGTAAATATTTACTTTTAAACAGTGATCATACCACATCAGAAATTGCAGATTACTTTGAGAATTGTCTAAAACAGCAAGAGACATGCAAGATAATTCATGAGCTAAATTGTATTTGAGTAGCTCTGTAAGTATTAAAAGATGCTAGGATGAGATGCACGTATACATGTATGCCTACTTTACAAACTTATTTGGAAACATTACGAAAAGAAACATGAATTATAAGCGACTGATGGTTTTACAGAGCCAAAAATACATTAAAGTTCACCACAGTGCTTCAACACTCCTGCTCACTTTCCAAGCAATTTATTTTCCAAAATCCAATCCAAACGTGCAACAGAGATTGTAACAATTTGATCATAACAAATGTCTAATTTGTTTTTAACAGATTACTGAAAGAGGTGAGAGGGATTTGTCTTTTTTAGGGGTTGGGGGAAGGAGTTGGTGAGGGTCAGTAAAAATAAAGGAATTTTCAAAGCCTATTATGTGTCTGACAAGTCTTAAGTCTACCATCTAAGGGAATTTGCCTAGTTTTTTATGTCAGCTTTCACTACACCACTTGTGACATTACCATGTGCCAACATACACTCGAAAGCTGCCTCTGTTCTATTTTAGTAAGTTAACCTTTAGTCAAGAAACAAACTGATGCCTTTTCACCAACCCCCCCCACAAAAAACAATGTCCCAGATTTTCTACAAATACAAATATATAGCATGAGATGAATACAGTATATGTCAAATACAGTTTAAAATAAATATAGTATTAGTTTTCAACAACCAAGATGTGAACCACAATAACTCTAATACACTACTAGTCCAAGAACACAATATTGTGAAAATGAAATCAGAAGGATTATAGTCAAGCTTTCCTGCAATACTGTTATCTACAACTACAAAAAGTGTCCATATTGTCTAGTTAAATGGGATTTGAGCTGTGAGACCTGGGTCCTCTTCCTCATACTGGCACTAAGTTACTGCGAAGCTGGGAAAACCACTTATTCTCCTTGTGATTCAGTTTCATTACCTGTAAAACTGGGTTAATAACATATGCCCATCTATGCAAACTTCTGTGAGAGTTTCAAATAAAAAAGTGTTATGTTATATCATATTACATTACATTATTAAAACCAGTCATTTATGAGTAGGAACTCATGCATAATCCATCAATGTATTTCATTCTGTTCATTCTGTTTTGAAAGTATTTAGTTCAACCACAATATGAAAGCCAGGAATAAAAACATATTCCAAAACAATGTAGATAAACCGATCTTTTCAACAATGTAAATACAATGTTAAACACTACATTTCTTTTCTAAGAATGTATTTGTCTTGCAACGACCAGTGACAGTTCTGGCAATAGGATCCAGTCCCCTCCAACATCTAATCAGCATGTACCTTAAGTACTTTAATTTTCATAAAGCACTGATTTCCTAAGGCCTAGTTTTGGCACAAAGTATATTTGCCACATACTTGCATTTTGAGCTCCATTAAATAAGCCACAATTATTAAAATTTTATCATTATATTTTTTAGTTATACTGGGATGTAGCTCATTAAAATGGGGTAGAATATGCCACTGTATGGGGAAGAAAAGTACTACTGTCCTTCTATGAAGGACCAAGGCATCAATAATTCAAGTTGATTGGGAAACACTATTCAACAAGATGATTAATTTTTAAGAATGTAGCAAACACTGCAAAACAATTAAAATTTTACAAGAACCTTCAAGAACGTTTGCAAATATGACGTTTTTGAGTAACAGAGCTGAGTTTAAGTCTTTTCTTGTTCCCTGAAAAAAAAAATCTAAAAATCAGGGATTCTGGTATTGCTCAGGGAGCAGCAGTTAGTTGTATAGTCATTTGTATACAAATAGGATATCCACTGAAGTAATAATATTGATACATACTGCAGCTTGTGACTTAGGAGTTCCTTACTCAACCCTACTACCTAGGAGAAAGACGATAAGAAGACAGACAGTTTAGGAGGGCCAAATCCTATTTATTTGGCATCTGGCACACCCAAAATGATTTCCACTAGCATCAGATGTTACTGCTTCTTAGCAACAACTTGTGACAGTCAGGAGCAATCAAGTCAGGAATCCTGTGACAGTCAGGAATCTTAGGTACACCTATAAGTTTTCACAAAAAGGACAATAAAGTGGCAGGCTGAGAAGCCCATTCCAGGTAGCCCTCAGGTGTGAGATTTTATTTAAATGTCACTTTTTTGGTTTTTATAGTTTTAGCTCCCATGTTTTCTTTCTGGCATTTACTACTCATGTTAACTAATATCCAAAAAGCTCACTTGTTACAAAATAAACACAACAAAATATACCCCCCCAAAAAATAAAAAAAGAAACCAGAAAGAAGTTACGTAATACCCTATATATCAGAGGTTTCCGAACCTTTTCTTATTGTGTACCCCCTTCCAGATTTATCAGCTGCCTGTGTACCCCTGCCACCACACATTTTATATTTTAACCCCTTAACTGCCAATCATAATGAAAATTAAATCCACCATTACACAAATTTATCCCATGTGTATCCCCAGAGATACGTACCTCCAGAAGTATATGTACCACAGTTCAAGAACCCCTGCTCTATACATTTACTATTCCCCGAATACCAGTTGTACAACTGGGTTTAGTGATTAGCGTAAATGTAGTAGTACAAAAAGGTCTCCAGCTCCCTGTGTCTATACATGTCCTCTCTGAAACATCCCTATACGTTGGAATCTGGCCAATTTGTAGTCAAAGATCACTGCAGGGTTAGAGGTGGTAAACCACAATTTTCTTGAAAGTGCAGGATAAAGCATTTATTGTTTGTAAATCCTTAATTCCATAATGAATTTAGTTTACATTCAGACATTATAACGTTTTTTATTTAATTAAGGCACATCTCTAGCATAATCGTCCTGTGTTAAGTTACTTTCACTCACTCCCAAATGCTAGAATTTTTAGAGGTATAAGAAAAATATTAACAAAAACAGATAGCTAAGGGGGAGGAGGAAGGAAAGGGTAAAAAAGCAGAGGACTACAGTAATTTAAAACCCATTTCTGAATGTTAACACTTTATTTTCTTGGATAGACAGAAATCAAAGATAAAAGCTAAAATACTCTTTAATTTTATAGCCTAAGGGTTCTATGCTTAAAAGGAAAGAGCATGTAGAAAAATACAATGTCTCTCTCAACCTGTCTGTTCTTTGAAATGTCTTCATTAAAATGGAGATTTTGACTTTTGACTGTGAACAACAGAAAAAGAACCAACATCAAAACCAAACGTCTTCATTTGGAGACGGTTCACTCTTAAGAGTCTAGTGTTTTCTCATAATGATTCATAGTGACCATCACACAATTTTTTTTCTTTATGATGGATTGGATTACCTCTGGTTCTTGATGATTAGCTAGAATAGGAGTACTTATACCTTTGTTTTTATCATAAAACAACTGAAAGAATCTGGCCGCGAATTAAAATTCGCACCATTGAAGGAATCAAGCCTTTCTAGCAGATAAGTGACGTACACAATGTTGAATATATTGAGACATTGTCTAATATTTAACTCTCTCTCTTTAGAGTTCTAAATCATAAACCGGGATTAGAAAATAAGTGTTCTGATATAGGCAAAACAAGAAAGAAAAAAAAAAATTTGACTTGCCGGTGCCCAGAATGAAATATCACTGAACCGAGTTCATAATCCAAGTAGTAAAACGACCTCTTCAAGTGTCAGACAGTTGGTTGAAACCTTTTCAGTACTTAAGAATCACAACTAAACTCCAGCGTTATCGGACATATCTGCAAAATGAGTTGGGTGTTTCTGAAGACAATATCTCCCAAACAATGCACTTGAACAGTTGCTCTCTTTTTTTTTTTTTTTTTAATTATTAGACTAGAATCATAAATTTACATACCTGAAAATTTCTCAGCTATGTATGAGCTAAGTAGGTATGTGGTATGTAAAAATGTATTCCTTTTTTCAAAATCAAGACAGACATGAAAAATGGTAATAATCCAGGAAAAGGCTTATTTTTTTTTAAATAGACACGTTATAAGCAGGCAAATAGCTGTAAGTCAGTGAAACTGGTCAGGAGAAGCTCTTACAAATAACTTCACTGTAGTAAAAAATTAATGAAGTAACAAATGTCATTTTCTTAATTTTTCCAAATTAACTGTTAAATAGTGAAAAAATAATTTCTACACAAACTTAAATGAGTGTATTCTCATAGTATCTCGTAGTCAGCTTACTGTAAATTTTGATTTATTAGTTACTTTTAGTATCAGTAGAACACGCAACTTTTTTTTCAAATGAACACTTATTTGGGGGAAAAAAATCCTTCAGATGTAGATACTGATTTTTTATACATATCTAGTGAGGTAAATGCTATAAGAATAGGAGTTTTACAGCATTTTGGCAAGCAAACAGAAGGCAACCCAAATCAAAGCCAGGCAAAAAGCATTCAGATAAAAAATATATTCCAAATATAGCCACAATTTACTGTTGATTATTGATCAAGCACAGTACAAAAACCACATTGATTTTTGTATAAATTGTTGTATTATTTACAGATTATATCTCACCATGTAATTTATAACGTTTATAATCACTACTTTGCTTACGTGACGTAAATATGACTATCACCAGAAGCAGTATGTTACAAAAGATGTTAACAAAATACCTTGATGTGTAGAAGTACTTGAATTTTGTGCAGATGACAGTTAGAATGAAGAATTTCATTCTTAGGTGTATTTCAAAGGCTCTACTGCTTTCATGTACTCTCTGCTGCAGATTTCTCTCTTATAAGCTAATAGCAGCTGATTACTTACATTCTGATTGCTGAATACAAAAGTTTTATTAGTTACAACTACTCTGCTCTTCTGAAGACTCAAAGAAAAACCCAGAAATTCAAAACCTAAATCGCTTCACTACACACAAACGTCATCCAAAGTCAGTTAAAGATAACCTGCCAGCACAGCCTCATTTTTATGCACACTGCTAATAAAATGATTTTATTTATTTTTGTGCTATAAATAATTAGAATGCCATTAAATTCAGTTTAAGATTTGTGCAAAAAATAAATAAAACAAAAATAAAAAGCTTTGCATCTTCTCTTTGTTTGACATTTATGTGCAAATATTTTGAAAATGTCTAAACAAAAAATGTAAGAATGACAGCATTCAATTAAGACCCAAATGCATCTAAACATTTTAATTTACCATACCTATCATTACCTTACTGAATTCCCTAGAAAGTTCTATTTACTGTAATTATGTATGTGAATAATGAACAGGTTAATACACTCAACCTATTACTTCCTGATGCCTTTCCTTTCAAATCTTACACTTCTATGCAATCTTTATGTTAAAAAAATGACTTTTTTTTTAAGCTGGCTCTTGATATTTTCCCCTCGCTACTTATTTTAGGTTTTAAATTTTAAACAAGCTTTTCTTTTTCATTTCATTCTGGTTAAATACATATAGCCCAAATACAGTCCTCAACAATGCAAACAGTTGCTCTCCCTCTTAAAACAATGGGAGCACTACACAGTTCAGAAGATACCATTTGTCCTTTTGTATTTTTGTATTTTTTTTATTTTTTACTTAAAATAAAATTACTATTGTGTTTCAAAGGTCAACATAAACACTTACTGAGGTGTCTTCAAAAGCGAATGTTATTTCTCAGGTATTAATTCCCATTTTATATAATAAAGGTCCAAGAAAACATAGCTGTTTGATCTTTTGGCTCAAGTTATAAATAGAAGAGATATGGGAATTACTGACAATATATGTAGCTCACAAATGACAAAACAATTTTTACACAAAATTGAGCTTTGAATCCTTCCAATAATTAATTTTAACCCCCCTTTGATACAAAAGTGATAATCCGCTAAGAATGTCAATGTTTAAGCTACAGTGGGAACTGCACATTAATTATTTCCTACCATGTGTGTTTACACGTGTGTATGCTAAAAAAGGAGGAAAATCTTGTCGAAACCTGCATATAATTTTTCCACTACTTAGCTGTAATCGTTTGACAGAAATATGAATTGTGAAGTTCAAAAAATATATAAATATTGACAATTATCTAGCTCAACAACCAATGCCAAATATTTCATTTCGTTCACTTACACATTTAACAACAACATCTGTGTTCATGCACAAATATATACACATATAATGTTGGAAGGCTTTTCAGCAATGAAAATAGCCATGCATACCCTTCCTTAATGTAGAAAGATCTAATTACTTCCTTAAAATATGTTTCAGGAAAATAGAGGTCTTTCTATGCTTAAAGTCTTTGCTCTATTATCATTAACTTACATTTCAAACTCTCAACGTAAAATTTATATTTATAGTATTTTGAATTCTCTATTCTTATGCAGGTAATATAGTAGAGGACTTCAGGGGAATGACTGAACAAAATATGTGAAGTGTCTTAATATAACATAATTAATTTATTAAATGGAATGAAGTGTGGCATATAGCTTCCTCTCAAAAGTGTGATAATGTTTCCCTACTCTTATTCTTTCTATGAAGAAGAGTATAGCGGTTTTAGGTTTTTTTGTTTTGAAATCTAGAAATCCATGTATGGAGAAATAATATAAATGCTATAGATTATGGTCTTTTATTTTTGTTATTCTTTTAAATAACTTCTATAGCCAGTTACAATAAATAAATAAAAGCCAAACTAAACATGTAATGGTTGTTGCATTTCAATATTCAATCTAACCCTGTAACGAGTTGGAAAAACTGGTGGGTGCTAGCTAAATAACTAACTCGCCATCACACAGACGTACCCTAACAAAACGTAAGTATAGAGGGGGTCTTTTTCATACTAAAGCTAAAACAAAGTAATACTCTTTTCTGCAAGTATGATTTATAAAAAAGAACTTCTGATATATCATTTAGAAACATTGTCCTACCTTCAAAAATGTAAAACTCCAGGAGTAGAACTTAATCCAATCTATGTTACTCCCACAACCAGCATTATTCCCACACTTCCTGATTTTTATTGCATTTTATAGCACAATCTTCACTAGGCTGAAATTCTGAGCAATCCTTACCTCACAGGGAAAAAAAAAACACTGTGCAAGAAAAGATTATGTTCATCACCTCCCTATTATTCCTCAGTAAGATTAATTTAAGAAACCTCTTCCTCTTCATCATCAGTTTATACAATAGTATTTTCATAAACAAATAAGAATGCAACTTTGCCACCCCCGGTACCTGTCAAAATCTTTATAAAAGACAGCATTTATATATTTTCTGTAAGCCTTACCATTATAATCCTATTGGAGTGTAATTGCTGTGGCTAATATTCTTACCCTGTTATGAAAATGCTCAACATAAATGTGGCACTAAGTTGTTAAGATAATACATGATCATGCTGTGAGAGGGTAATACCTATACAATAGCCCTTGCCAATACCATAAATCTCTTTATTAGACAACAACCTATTACAGGAGATCTACTTAACTGTTTCCCTACTTAGAGGGCCATTTGGTGTTACAATAACAAGCTGACTTTTCACATTAGCAAGGATTAGCCAGTATAAATAATAAATCGGCACAGAGATGGTGCTGCTGTAGACATGGTAAACCCTTCCTGGGTGTTTAAAATAATAACTCAAAATGTGACTATGAGACTACTTTCTGTTGCACGTATATGTTAAGTTTACGGCTCTGTAATAAACTAATAGAAATGCACTCTCAAACCAATTTTCCTGGAGAATTTATTACAAATGAACATGTTATTGAGTGCTGTTTCTGTTTTATGAAACATGCAACTATGCATAATGCTTTACTGCATAAGACTATCATTGAAAATAGCTTGCAAACTTACTAAAATATTTTAAATGAAAAAAGCTGCCACCATTTTCAGAACTAAATAACACAGGATTTATTTTAAAACCATCTATTATGTTTCTTGCTCAGCAAGCTACACTAGATTAAAAATAAATTATTTTCTACACTAGAAAGGTCTTAACTTTTTGCAGGATCAAATAGTTTCATCACCCACAAACTTATAAAGCAAATTTGTTAGTGCAGACTTCAGAATTATTCTGTTCATTCTGCTAGATTTAAAAATCAAACAAACAAGTTTCAAATGCAAGTATTCTGCTTCTTGAAACAGTCATATTTTAAAAGTAAGCTTAATGCAAATATTTCCTGTTTCACTGATTTTTTCAGTCAGCAATTTTCTAAAAAGCTTAATGCTGGACACTACTGCTAGCTGTCTTGTTTACATTCCAATCACTTATTTGTCAATTAAATGCAGGTAAAACTGATAAATTCATTAATCCTTATTTTTTTTGTAAAATTTAAGAGTTAACCTTACATCCACAATGTAGAGCTCATTATCATTAACACAAACATCTTAAGTATTTAACTATTCCTTTCTGTTTAGCACACTGTACACTGCATACAAAGTTTCTGAAGTCCTTACATAACTATATTATCTACCTAATGCCCATAGGATATTTGTATGAAGAGAGGAGATAGTTTATGCAACTAATGGATTCATTGTGTTCCACTTCCCAGTGTTGTTTGGGACCACTATGTATAGAACAAAAATGCCCGACTGTATACACACCATGGAAGAAATACATTTCCTGCAATATTTGTTTTAAATAAAGAAAATAAACAGGCTTTCTATATGAAATAATTTTAGTGCAAAGGCTAGTTGCTTGACTTTCTAAATTTTTCTCATTGTTTAGTCACGGAAAATCCCTTGAGCAAGCTTTCTTACAACCATTTTTCTGTATTGCCTCAATGTAACAGAGAGTACTCAATGAAATGAAATTGTATTTACTGGAAACATTTCAGCCCTCAATGTCTTGATTACTCTGATTATCTCATATACAAGCTCCCTCTGCAGGTAATAAGTAGAGCTAGCAAAAATATGTGAAAAATGCTAGTAATAGCCAGCACCAAAAAAGAGAGACACAACTGGTCATCATTTTAAATAAATTCCCCCCAAATAGCCTTTTCTGAAGCAGAGTACTGCAAACAACACCCTTAAAATTGTTACTGGCTCCTTGCACCTATTCCTGTCCTTCAAAAAAAATGTAGCATGGTGCTTTAACCTTTTACATATGAAGATACACAGGCATCCTTTTTGAAGTCATCTAAATTCTTTCAGGGGAAGAAAAAACATTGGCCTGCTTACAGGGAGCCAACCTGAAATATTAGAGCACCCAAAACAAAACAACACATCCACCCTATCCGATACATTTCCCTAACCTAAAAACAAACAGACCGCAGCACTGTGTCTCTATTTACTATTGAAGATAAGCCCCTATACCACCTTGGGTTATATTTCCCCTGCAGTTTATAATCAATTAAGCTTAACACAAATATGGCAGAGTAGCTACTGTTAAAAATTTAAGTTTACAGCCGTTTGGATAAAATGTACATTTTTCATATCCAGTTTTCATTCAGTTGCAGGCAGACTAGACTGCTCGACTTCCAACAGGCATCTTCTTCCTCTTGAAAAATCTTTAGTTTGTTCTTCGTAATGTACAAAGCATGAACTTTCTTGATAAAAATCACTTCAACAAGAATGGCTTAGGGCTTCATTATACAAAACCATTAATGGTTAGAAGACAAAATCCTGCCTGGCCTCCAGTCCTCAGGTCTCAAAAAACTGGGAAAATAAGGGTGGCAGTAATGTTCATTTATTTTCTGTAGTGAGTGACTGAATCTTTCTTTCAAGTGTCAAATCCTACTTGCCTTACTCCTGCAGGAGGACTATTAAAGGGTTATTAAAAACTGAAAGATTTGGTCCTAAAGGGATTTGTCTTTCTACTAAAAATATAACCTGCAATGGTTTCAATATCAGGTTGTATTAAAAAACTATAGACAATATTATTTTTTTAAAACACCACATTTAAATGATATTCTAGTAAGTGTATAACATTTACACAAGATAACTATAAGGCAAATTTGGGGAATTCATTTGTGGACAATGGCTGGCAGGTGCTGAGCTCTTTTCTCCTGCAAGTCATTAGCTAGATCCACAGCTTGCAATTACCAGGTACTATCATGTAACTCCTGAAATGGGTAAGACTGACCTAGTAGGGCAAAGTGGGGAAAAAGTAACTACTTGAAGAGATGATCTTGTCAATGACTGTATGAGATTACTGTTCATGGGAAAGGGCAAGGAGAAAGGACATTTTGTTTCTCTCTCAAATAGTTTTGTCTTGTCACTCTCCCATCTTCCCTCACTAAGCCATTCCCAACTCTTCACTTTTCTCAGTTGAACACGGCTGGCTACTAATGCACCAGAACATTAGGACCAGCTTCTCCTCTCCCATCAATTTTACACCGTTGTAGACTCACTGATTTCAAAACAAGACCATTTGCTTCAGATTTACTTTGGTATACATGAGAAGAAGCACCCTTACCAGACAACGAGCAATTTAGTTAAAATGGACCAAATCACATCTACAAACCAATATCTTCAATCTTGCAATGCTTAAATGTAAAACCTACCATACAAAATACCTGTGAAGCGGTATTTTAGGAGCCATTTTATTTTTTCAGACCTAAGAGCCATGTCATCCCTTATGTTCTGAACTCAGCTTTCTATTCAATCAGTTCAAACAGGAAAAAAAAAGTTTGGCTCTAACTGATAAGATGGTAAAATGAGTAAGACAACATCTGAGTCAAATCAGTACAACCATGTTCTCACACACAAACTGAAGCCATTTATTTGCCAAAAAAAACTGCAAATCAACAAAACTATTTCTTGCATTTTTTTTAAAAATTCTCTTTATTCAGAATTGATACTGATCACTGCTACAGAACTGATATGGAAATGATGCTCAAAATGGTAGACAGACTAACGACATGGTATACCATAATGCATTACCTTTTGATGCCAAGCAAATATTGTAAAAGACTGGTAAAAAAGATAAAATGTTAAAGTCCCTCTTACAGTATACCATCTCCCCCTCAACACCGCAGCACTAATTTCAAGAGTAAGACCACTGCAATGCACACGAGGCTCCATCAACAACAAAGCAAGAATTAGAATCTAAAACAAGGTCAATTGTCCCCTCCCCAGCTGCCAGGAACAATTTTTGACAGTAATGGGTGTTAGATTATTCTGTCATCTGGATTCAGAGCAATAATCAGTTTGAGGTGTTGATTGATATGAAAATACTAACAGAGGACACAAAGTACAGCTCAAAGAAAGGAGGAGACCTGGCTAAATGAAAGCCTGAGGATGTTATCATGTCTAAAAGCAACCAAATAGGTAGCACAGATTACAAAAAGTAAATTTGCTCTGACACCATATTACTGATACTAGAGGAGCTGAAAAACATGTATGCAAAGATCTAATTTTATACTCAAAAATCTCTACAGATTGTACAGAAACTGGGTGTTTAGTTATCCTGTACTGCTTTCCTTTAAAACAAAACCAAGAACAAACAACGGAATAGCTTTGTTCATTTCCCATCTTTACTACAGATGATATAATGCCTGAATCCAGTAACAAAACAGTATGCCTTGTACAGCATCTGAAGTCAAGATTTAAAAACTAGTCCTTGTGATAGCCAAATGCAAATCTCTTAAGAAAAACTACTACCCCTCCTTGTATTTTAACTAAGCATTGGAGTTAATTATATAATATTAAGTAATATATAAAATTTAAATATACCTTAAGAAGAATCAGACAGCATTTGATATAAAAATCACCTTGCATTATGTCTTTCCTTCGCATACCACCACATCGGCAAAGGAAAGATGTGTCGGTGCTACACCTGTTTAAAAATGCAGTTAAAATAAAAAGAACATTTTTTTTGGAACAACTTATGAGTCAGCGAACAGAGCAGAGATGGACTTAGGTTCTGCCATGTTGACATGATAAAATGGTACATAGATAAGAATCCCTAGGACAAGAAAAAATTCACAGCTACATTATTTAAAATAGAATATTTTAAACCATCATCTACATAAGGGGCCCCTGAAGTCTTCTGGGTTTTCAACGGATTTCTTTGAAAGTAGATGCTTTTAGCCCTGAAATACAGCTATTGAGACTTAATCCCTTTGTGTGAATGTTAATGTTTGTAATGTACTCCTCACAGATTAGAAAAATCAATGACAAGACCAAGAGAGGCCCCATTTTCTTTAGCACGTTCCCTTGTCAGACGGTGATTAATGCTGTGCTCTGTAGAGGGAGACATTACATCCAGCTAAAACAGACCTAAATATTACCCTTAAGCAGAAGTCTGTTTTAAACATCTCTATTTAAAGTGACATTTCTCCTCTCTTTTCAACTAGTTTCTTTCACAAGTTCCAGTGAGCTGACTTTGTGACTGCCAGATGGTTGACTCATTGTAACTTGTTTTGCCTGCCCTTGTAGCAAAGTTAGTTTGGTGACTGAACAAAGCAAGTTGTGATTTGATCAGGAAAAATGCAGAAGCATAGTCCAGCAGGAGTTCAGTTAAGCACAAGGTAGCCTGGCTTCCACTAGAATTGCAGGTACAAAAATTCAAATTATATAGCTTACATGAAAAGGCTAAAGATAAATACTTGAGTCACTAAATATTGAGAAAAATATTTGTGTACTAAAAAGTACCAGCGGCTATTTTATTCTGAGAAGATGAGTAAAGGGAGGGGGTTTTGGGTAATACAATACAGATGAGAAAAAGGACACAACCAGGGCCACTCTGAAAAGTAATTACATTTTATCTCTTGCCATTCAGTCTGAAATATCTGCCATGGTATTTACATTTGTCCGTTACAAGTACAACAAGCTAGACAGTGGAAAAAAATAGTTTTGATCACTTATCTAAAGAAAATATGATTTCTTTAGCAAATAGTATTAATTTAATCTATTTTATAAAGTTATTGTTAGATCTTTTGACTTATCCATAACTGCTATTGTAGGAATAAAAATAGAAATGAATACACCATTCAAAGAAATAACCAAATAACAGATCATGTGCAGAACAGTCAATATTCTTCCCACTGTACAAGAAATATGCAAACTTTTGATAATATTAACCAATTTAGACACTGGTGGCAAGTTCCTACTAACCAAGGTAATCTCATTTCTGGTGCTTTGCAGTGTAAATTGATTTTTTTTTCTCTTAGCTACTCTGGTAATTGAACAAATTTATACAACTGTGATGGGATTTTACTTACCAGCACACAACACATAAAATCTTCTAGAAAGATGAAATATATTACTTCATAAAACTACTTTTTTTGTTGTAATTAAACAAATTGTATTTAAGCTTGCTTTGTGCCACAAAAGCAATCAATAGCATTTTGCTGTAGGCTGCACTTTACCTGCAGGTGTTAAGCATTGTGTTTGTTTCAGTCAGTATGCAATGGTTTTGATTATTATGCTTTTCAAAATAATTTTTGGCAAATAACAGGCTAGCGTCAATTCAATAGTAGCAATAATACCCAATGAAAGTCAAAAACGAAAGAAATCATAACATATGCAAATTATATATTCCTTCCAAGTCTCATAAAAGTACTCAATTTAATAAAATGAGTCATTACCTGGGCAATGCTATAATTCAGAATCTGATCAAGGACCCTTTTCTTTAAGAATCAATTACTGGTTTAAAATTATCAGTTGTATCTTAAGAGTGTTGTGGTTTTAATAGCCATTAAGATGCATCATTTTTATAACTTAACTCACTAGTAATAAGCAGTACACACACCTCAAACCCAAATTTTAGAAACCTGTAAATTTCATACACTGATGGATGAAAATGTATGCATGTTAAGAAAATATGGTTATTGAACAGGGCTTTAAGAGGGACAATTTTGAACTAATCTTTTTAGTGAAGATGCTTAAATTGAAAGTAGCATGTTCACCGAAGAAAAAAAAAACATTTCTTTCCCATGTGTGATGTTTTCTAATGCACAACACTATCGTTACCCTACTACTCTTACTTTAAATCTTGCTGGAACGCAAATATATCTATCTTTCAAAACTATTTAAATATGAACATCGCTATTAAGAGTAGTAAAAAATGTCTTAAAACGGTTCCCCCTCCACACACACCCACTAGTTATTCTGACATCCAGTTACAATTCAAAGACAGTTATTACAAATGGAAGGATGGGGGGGGGGGGGAATGGGACAGGACATTAGCTTTAAGGTTAAAAGCTATGCATAAATACTTGAGAAGCTGTATATCTTGCAATCCCAGACTTTTTCACATCATAAATTTAATCAATATCAGTCTTCCAAAAATATCTAAAAAACAACTCTTTAACATGTTATGTGACTGATTATAATTGGACTGTTTGCTCTAAAGCATGTTGCTTTATAACTGACTACTTGTCTACCTATGCATGAATATGATTTCAATTTTACGCCAGACAGTTTAACTTCTTCTTTTGCACTTCACCTGGTAAAATCATTAATTGCTACTTCAGGTTCTTGTACCATCCGTCACCCGCATACTTCCCAATGGAAATACCACAGCTCATGAAAAATATATTGCATTTTTAATATAAAAATATCTTTAGTGTTTATTGGTAAAAGTGTCTTTATTAGGAAATACACTAAGTTCAGCAAGATATGTTTTATGAAACATCAACAATATTGTTTTCTAAACTAAAGTGAACAGACTCAATGGAAGTAATAGGAGCAATGACTAACAAATAATTATACAAGTATCCAATAAGCTTTTCAGGTCAAGCTTGCCAAAATACCATGATGATCTGTTTCTAATTCTGTTTTTTCCCCTAAACAGAATATTATGTAAATATCCCTGTACTGCACCTATATTGGATATGCACTGTTAGAATTGCCAACTTATGTTAGACTTCATAAAATAAAAAATGTTTTTTAAAGTTTTATTTGCAACGTTCGCCCAAATATGGCATTATCTTTCTAAAATATTTAACTAAAAAGATTGAAACCTGTCAATTTATAATACATTAATCAGTTCCTACTACTAAATATTCCTTTGTCTGAAATTATTTAATTAAAAAAAAACAGCCATGGTTGGAGTGATGTAACCGCGATGGTCTTGAAAATATGTATAAGGCAAGGATTTTTGTGGGGTACACCTTTCATTGGACCAACTGCATGCCTAAACCACAGTCAAAAATTCATGTTAATAGAAGACTTGTTTAGAAACAAAATCAAATGTTAGTATCTGTATTATTAACAATATTTTTTAAAAACCTACATAAACTTTTAAAACTGTGCCACCTTGATTCTTTTACTTTCATTATTTTCTTACCAATCTAAAAATTCCTTCTGAGTACCCCTTCTACTTATTTAAAGCATTAAAAGCAATGAAATAAATAAAACATGGGGAAAGCTTCTGAAGTGATCAAATAAGGACTAACTACTAAGCAAACTTTAGTTTTTAAAGCTCTCCTCTTGCTCATTTTAAGGAAGGAAACACCCAGAAGCCTGGTGTTAATGTCTCTGCTGATTGTGAAAATTGCTGCAATAAAAACTCCAACTGCTTGTCTTAAATTAAGATCTGCAAGACTACATGTGAGATCTGTATCTTTGCATTAGTTTCTTGTAACATTTGGAAGTTTGGTTGCTTGCTTTGATGTTGGCTTATTAATGAGCAGGGGAACCAAAAGCCAGAAAAAAACGTTTACTGGAAATTCTCAAGTCAAAACCTGAAGTAATTGGTTTGTTCTACCCCACATGATTCAATATCCTGATTTCCCCAACTGGCAGCTCCCAAAGCTATCTGAATGTCTAGGTTCCTTTTCTCTTGCCAACACATAGTAACCCACAGTGATTGAAAATGGCAGCTGAAGTGCTGCTGCAGTACATTAATTTCTTCTCTAAGTGGTCCAATTTTGTCATCTGAATGTTGAAAATCTTCTTTCCACGGCATTTTATACCGTTAGAGATTCATTAAATTTGGGGTTGCCATCATATAAACTGAAGTGCAACCTTTTCAAAGACAATTTTTAGATTATCCCTAATAGCTCCAAAGAATAATACTTTCTTTATAGCACTCTGCATTCAAAGCAGACTAGTTAACAGCAACTTAAGTGTGATAATGGCAATTACATCAATATGTTCCTTTTATACCACCACAAGATACTGCTTTAGACAGCTGAAGGCATTAGGTAAATAAACTGCTGAAAATTACTTCAAAGTAGTAACACAATTGTAGGACCTCTAAACTCTTCTGTCTACTAAATACTGAGATGTTCTTTGTTTGGGGATATGAATGGTCTAAATAAATTATTAAATGAACTACAGTTTGTGTTGAGATTGTTTTACCATGAAGTTCAGTTTCTTTATTAAAATAAAAGTAATAGTTCTTGATCAACAAACCAAAGAGAAAACTAACTGATGTAAAGAACCAATGTACCTATGAAACACTGAAATTCATTTTTTTTTAATGTAAACTAGATATTTTATTTAGCTAAGAGATTTGGGAGATGGCAAGTTATTTTTTGCTAAAGATAAGAGAACAGAATACATTCCCCCAGAACCATCTACTCTCTGGAAAAGCGCCCAACTTATTGAAGGATAACTGCATTTTGCTTGGCCCTTGGTTTGCCATATTATGAATATTGATTTTTAAAGATAATGAAAGGGTAGACCAAGTCATATCTCTTTGCAAACACAGGAAAACAACAGTATCCAATGAATCAAAAATTGTGTAAATATGACAGTCATGTAAACCAACTTGGATGATAAATATTCTACTACAAGACCGGCACAGCCTGTCCTTGCTATTTTAAGCATATGTATTACAGCACAAATATTAACAGCAACATAACTTTGTTTTTTAATAATCCAAACATATCCCATTAAATCAGATCACATCAAGTTTTTATATCCCACATTACTCAGAATATAAATTAAACTGAAACATATGAGTGGAGCAATGAATGTGTGTGGGGGGTGGAAATTCTATATGAAATGTTTTCTTTTATCCTTGTCTAGGGACAAAAGTATGTTTGCTTCAAAGGTTTGGATTTTAAAGGTTTTTCATTTCAAGATTTCATTTGTTTTCTGAGGTAATTAGGAGTTCTTTCCTATTCAGACCCCCTAATGCAATAATGTGTAGGCCATACCCAAAGCATGAGTCCAGTAGAAAAGGCTTTCTAAATCCCACTAACAGACAGGGGACACCAGAAGCTATGCAACAGTGGCTGTCATAAAAGGTCACACTTTTTCTTGGAACAAACCATTAATCAATAGAAAATAATTGTCTGACCGCTTGCAAGGGCTCTGCAGCAAACAGACAATGTTTTTCACTCACATAATTACAAAACAGTAAAAGTTCAGAAACATAACCCAAATCCACCTCCCCATTTTACCCCTTTACAATTCCCACTGCCCTTTGGGCCTCTGCTTGGAAGCAAATGGAAGAGAAGCTGAAGTTTTCTCAATTGAGCTGGAGCTAAGAAACCTTTGATATGCTAATCGCCCCCTTCAAACGGTAAGAATTCACACTTGCATTAATTCAAACAATTTGTGCAGAATGATGTGAAATGGCACCTCTTTTAGTGGCAAGTAACAAAAGGAGGGAATCAAAGTGTCTGAAGAAACCAAACAACGGCACATTTGTTCTGCTGAATTCCATCGTGCACCAGGACATTTCTATGCAAGAAAGACACACCTGAACCCCAGCAGATACCCACGTCCTTCCTGCCAAACCGCCTCCAAACCCCACTCTCTCCGAGGCAGGCTCCCAAGACGACAGTGATTCCTGAGCCCCAAACAGTCGAGGTGCCCCCCCACCCCCCTCCCTGCTGCACTTACTTTGTTTCCCGTCTCCAGATGGCCCCAGCTTTCTACAAGTACAAATCAAAAGCCCTCCTTATTCCACAACTGGGGAGCATTCTGCATGTCTCTGGCTAAGAGCTGGTTGATCTGGCTCTTCGGGAGGCCGGAGGAGGAGTTGTTATAATCAATCTGCAACAGGTAATTATTTACTAAGCGGATGCAACTTTCCTCGTTGTGCAACTGGAGTTCGGCAGAGATCAGACTTGGCGGGGCCTGTTCCGCGCACCCACACACACACATACACACACACACACACACACACGCAGGCAAATGAATGAACTAACCACGTCAAGGCACTACTCGGAGCCCGGCGAGGAGGGAGGAGGAGGAGGAGGGAGGGCGAGCGAGCGAGCGAGGCGGAGCGGGTCCGTGCGCAGGAAAGAATGCCGGAGCAAAGCAGAGACCGAGGAGAGAAAGGGCTGCTTTGCTGTGCTAACGGGAACCATATGGCTCCTGCTGCGACTTCCAGCCGTCCGGGCCCCCTCGGAGGAGCTGCTCAGCCCGGCCCCTTTCAGGGGGCGCCTGGCAGGAGCCCCTCACCCCGGCGGGCCCGGCAGCGGAGCGGGTCCGTGCGCAGGAAAGAATGCCGGAGCAAAGCAGAGACCGAGGAGAGAAAGGGCTGCTTTGCTGTGCTAACGGGAACCATATGGCTCCTGCTGCGACTTCCAGCCGTCCGGGCCCCCTCGGAGGAGCTGCTCAGCCCGGCCCCTTTCAGGGGGCGCCTGGCAGGAGCCCCTCACCCCGGCGGGCCCGGCAGAGCGCAGCTCGGACGCAAAGTTACACAGGCCGAGGTCCCCCCCACCCCCGCGCCCCGCCGCCGGCTGCATCTCGCGGTCACCTGCGCCGCCGGCCCG
>NW_005841999.1:2617015-2617394 GCF_000455745.1 Alligator sinensis | reverse complement strand
GAACCGGAGTCACCTCCAGCCGCCGCCGCCTCCTCCAATCTCCACCCCCGGGCTCGGCTAATCGTATCCCCACCGTCCCCCGGGGAGCCGCACCGGCGCTCCCCCCTACCCTCCGGCTGGGGGCTCAGGCAAAGAAAAGGAGATTAGAGGCAGCTAAATGCAAAACGCGAAGCAGATAATCTGGGGCTCTCCCTGCCACCGCTGCCCATTTTCCGCTCCGTTTGAGCCGCTGCCGCTGCCCTGCTCTTGGGGGGTGGCAATGGGGACTCCATGGACTCGGCCCGCGGAGCGGAGCGGAGCTGAGCGGAGCTGAGCTGAGCTTCGCCCGGCCTCGGCGGGGGCTGGAGCCGGAGCCGGAGCCGGAGCCGAGCGCGACGCC
>NW_005841999.1:2588528-2616922 GCF_000455745.1 Alligator sinensis | reverse complement strand
CAGAGCGGCGGGCGTCTCCCCGGTGCCGGCTGCCGGCTTCCAGCGCGCGCTTGCACAGGGGCAGCAGCGAGCTTCAGGCCCCTGAAACTTTCCTCCGAGTCTCCCCTTTGTGCTGCTCCGGGCCCGGGGCGGGACCGTGCCCTGGGTGCAGAGCTCGCCCGCTTCTTGGGCCGAAAGTTGAGCAGCAGACAAGCCTGCCCTGCTCGTGCCACCCCGGCCCGAGCGTCCCGAGCCCCAGAGCGGCTCAAAGGAAGCAAAAGAAAGCTCCCCGATGCTTTCAGGGCTCTCGAGGTCTGTTTCCTTCATTTCCTTGCATTGAAATGGCTTTGCTCTTGCCCACTGAGCACATTTCCTCCCCCCTCCCGGGTCACCCATGTCAAGCAGTCGGAGGCAGCAAGCCACAGCAAGGAGGTAGGGTCAGGAAAGCATCTCCGGGCAGGGGACCTGTGCTGCAGAACCATTTACAGAACGGGTTCTCAACCTTTTTAGTACCAGGACTCATCTGTAAGCATTGATGGCCAGTCCCAACCCAGTGCCCCTCACCCATGACACACTGCCCCCAGTGCGTGGGGCGGGGGCATGGGGCCCAAGCAAGCTGGAACTCCACCAACCTGCAAGGAAAAAGCCACTGTTTCCCATGTTTTTCTCCTTTAAAGGAGAATCCATTTCTAAAGTTTGCTGATCCATTTTTAAAGTTTGTCTGTGACTCTTTCATATATTCTTGAGATCCACTTTTGGGGCCCCTGTACACATACATTGAGGCTGCTCTGACTCACTGTGATGACAGCGCATGGCTGGAGCATGGTGCTTACCCAGCATCATGTGCACAAGGGTCCCCGCGCTGAAAAATGGTGGCAGGGGCATTTTAACTAAAACTCATTCAACAAGCTTTAGTTAGAGCACCCCCACCACCATTTTTCAGCACAGGGATGCTGATACACATGACACTCTGGGTGCTTTAATTAGAACAGTTCTTGGAGCCACTCTAATTAAAGCACCCCGCTCCCCAGTGCAAGTGTATGAATGCCCTTGGGTCACAACCCACGGGTTGAGAAGTGCTGATTTAGAGGAAGCTACTGAACTGACTTCATCCATGTGATGTGCAGCCTCATGCTTCTGTGCTTTCAGTAACGTGCCTTTTTTTCCCCTTCCAGATGCAAGCGGGGAGGGGAGGTTGCACAACCCCAAAGAAGGGGGGCTGGGCTTTCAAAATGTAGATTTTTAAAACACCCAAATCCTTGGGGTGAGAGAGAGCACTCCCATGCATCAGAATGGGGTTGTTCATTAACGAGAACTGGAGGGACAGGAAACAGGATGTCCCCATGGCACAGAGCCAAAGTCAAGATAGCCGTGGCAAAGGTACCTTCCAGCTCACATTTGCAGGTCCATGATCATGTCTGTTCCCTGGTGCTGCGCTATAAAAGCTACGGGATGCTCTAAATTAATGCCAGTCTGCAAGGCCACACGGAAGCAACAGTACAGCCAAGGGTTGATATAGCACAAATATGCCCCAATCACTACCCTTTCTGCAACCATCCCTCCTCTTCCCTGCTGCAGCACAGGCATCGAGGCCACCACCCTGGCCCTCCACCACCACCGAGTCCCCCTTTACATCATACAGGCCCCAAATATACTGGCAAATCAGCTCAAACAGGACATACCACACCATAAGAAGGAGTCATTGCCTCTGTATTCAGAAATAGGGTTGTCAGCAGCAATAATTTACCTCTTATTCAACTACCTAAGCTTTCATTGTGGTAACCATATTTCTGACTTGTCTACATACAAATGTATGCACACACATTTGAACATGAATTAAGCAGTCGGGCATACTTGAAAGGTCATCTAATCCTGAAAATCAGAGGCCAAATTCTCCAGTCTGTAAAGAAGGTGGCAAGACTGGTGGAGCTGGCTCAGGGTTGTATGTTAAACACCAATGAATGGCATACAAGATTCAGTTAGACTTGGGGATGCCTTAATCAGGGCCACTTTCCACTGGTTTTCCCTTGTGCTAGGGCTAGGAAGCAAGCAGCAAAGGAGCAGTTATGGTGGCTGCATGCCAACGAAGGATTCCCTGCACACTGTGCGGGGAGGCAGATCTTCCTGTGGCCAGTTAGGCTGCTTTAAGTCTGCAAACTGGCTCAAAGCCAAACTCATAGTACAGAAGGGATTGAGGCCCACATTTCTGCCTGAAATGTTTGTACATACGAGATACATGAAAGTAAAAACCTAGTCACGTTCTGCTCACTATAACTGGAAGAAATTAACAGGATGGAGGTTTCCTTTATTTAATTTTATTTTTGTGTATATGCAAGCCTTTTGTGTATAGTTAGTTCACTGTTTTCCCATATATTGTTTCTTTATTAAAATGTTATCTTTAAATACCTGAAGCAAATGTCCATACAAATAAGTATATTAAATATGCACATGTTTATCAGTTAAATCATTTGACATGTTGAATGTATATTTAATATTTACAGCCTAGCTTTTCTAAACTAAATTCAACTGCGGATAAAAAAGGAGAGAAACTGAGTAATGGTCAGCCTTCCCCTGCTTAAGATGGGAACAGCTTTAAACTCCAAACAGATAATAAGAAGGATAGAAGGGGGGCATATAATCTTCTACAGTAATAACTGCCTTCAGAACAGTTTTACCCAGGTAAAAATTGAGGAGAACTGGGCTCTAATATTTGCTGAAGTCAGTGAAGATTTACCCACCTAGACTGAATTATAGGTCTGGGTATGCCACCCCCACTTCATTAAAAATATAGAGGAATTACATTTTTTCCTACATGCAGAAATGTGTAGTCTTACTAAAACTGTAACAACTGGTACAAATGCGATGGAGACCTTTCAGCATCTGTTTTGAAACACATGCTTCCATTTTGGGTTTCTTAATTCTGATTAAGTTCTGATTAAGATGATAAGAATAACTGACAGAAAGGCATATTGCCTCCACGGGAGCACATTATTATTATTCAGCGTTTAATTTTTACCTTACACAACTCTACATACATGTCTTCAAACATACACAAATATATAACCGTAGCATATTTTAAACTCCATCCTATACTTCTTACACAGGCAAAACTCTCACTGATTTCTAATAAATCTTTTGCAAGAGCAGGCACCTGATCTCACAGTCCTTGAAGCATAGTTGCTAACATTTATAATTAGCTATTTTATAAATAATATTTCTGCTTACGATGGGGTATATCAAAAGTACACTTAAAATTACAGCTGGTAATTTTTGTAAATAAATCTCCAAGTAAGAAATTTGTGGATTACAACATAGAAATACATTGTGTTATGTATAAGTAAAATTACAAAAAAATAACTGAGAACTGTCACACAAAAATAATACCTAAAATGAACTGCCTACTAATAATATCCTGCATTATTTTCATTTCACCAATAATTTTCATTTCACCACTAAAGCTTTTCACTTTTTGTGTTTTGTTCAGCTTGTCTAAATACATGCATTTCATTCTACATGAACTCCAGAAAGTGGAAATACACTTGATTCTCTTTTGTTTCTAATCATTATAATGGACCCGCACAATATGGCAAGATATCTATTTTGAAAATACTGCAGGAAATATTTAAATCCCAACAAAAAAAAAAGATTTTCATTAAAAAAATTACTTTCCCTAACACAATGCTTTTAATATTAGGCTTTGTGATGTTTTAGTATGCTTGCTATGCATGCAATACTTGCCAAATCAGTGGAACGTATTGATATGGTGGCCCTGTAGAATAAGACCCTTGAAAACTAAAACAAATGTTTATGGCTTATTGATATGAATCTCAAGGAATTGGAGGCTGTTTACTGTTTCTGGTGGAAGAGTGAATGACGACACTTGAAATAGATTTCACTTTCAGCTGTGCACTTGGAGAGAGTACATTTCAAAATGATTACAAAGATCAGACAAAATGGGTCAAATTATGCTGCCAGTTATAGCCTTGCAATCGTGGTGACTGTACTAGAGTTTTCTACCATAAAACGGTGCTGTATGTACAGCTGTTCATGAAAGATTTTTAAAAAAACATTAAAATATCTTGATAGTTCAGTATTGTCCCAAGTATTATTTTCCCATAAGAAAAAAGTTTACACAAATTTTATGCATCCACTTTTGTCTCTCTTACATGTAGAAGTGATTGCATTTTTAATGTTAGCAACTGACTTTTTCCCATTCCACATACTCCTGTGAATAATATGTCAATGAACATGTAATTAGTCATAATATAAGCAAAGACTATTGGAAGGCCTTGTATATCTGTAGTGTAATAATCTGTCTAAAATTGGCACCAGTTCTTGTGTAGCATTAAAACAAAATTTAGTTTTGCACACAGAAAAGTCACAAATCATAAGTGACTTCCCAATTTCAACACAATACTAAATGACAAAATAGGCCAAATATTACTTGCCTTTCCTGTAGGTTAATCAAAGAGCTTTATATACATAAGGAGAACAGGATTTAGCCCACAATAAGAAACATGAGTTATCTTAAAACTTCGGAAATATATCTTGACAGTTGCCAATTTTTAACCATATAATTGTGTTGAATGTCACTGGAAAAAAATAGGATCCATTAATAAAATAAGAAAATTCTGCAGCTGTTTCTGTCTAGTAAAATGCAGTGTGAATTTGCATTATACATACAGCTTACTACACTAATCAATTTTAACGACTCATAATCTATATTATTATTAAGAAATGACAAAATCATTGACTTACTCATAATACTTGCTAATTGTTTTTAAAAGTAAATTCTACACATGACTAAGGAAACACCCATTTCCATTTGTTTTATGTTAAATCAACATCTAACCACTCATGGTGATTTCATTCAAAGAAAACAGAAGGAACACATTAGCTGTGTGGTTAAGGAGATTGATGGGCTTCAAACATTTTAACTGTGGATGTTTTTTTCCAACTGTAGAAACTCATGGTTTTAATTTCAGTAACTCCAAGAAAATTAAGATCATTTTATTCAACAAAGCTGTTGTTTCTCGTTTCTTAGGCTGAAATTAACTTTATTTAAAAATAAATAATATTAGAAGCAACTTTGTTCAGAAGGAACAACATTATGCAGCAAAAGTGCATGTATATAGGTATCTGAAAAGTTTTTGTATCTCTAATGTTAATTTATTATAGGATTATGAGGCTAACAGTCTGTAAGACTGATACCAAAGAATATGTTGTAGGTTTTTATGGTGGGAAGTTCATGATGAAAAGAACATGCAGGTCTCTCTCCTCTCCAAGCAATAAAATTTGGGGACACAAGTAATGTAAAAGTGTTACTATAGAATTATGATCTTGGAGAGAAGAGCAATAGTTTATTTTGAACTCCAACTATTTCTAGGTTCACGCTGAACTAGAAAAGGCATGATAGCTTAATTTTATGGATCCTTTTGGGGATGGACTTTTTATGGAAGCCAGTGGGAATTTATGTATATCCCAGTTCCCCTCTCTCCAGTGGCTGGATCCAGGCTGTTGTTATTTCGGAACGTGTGTTCCAATAATGCCTGTATAGATCCAGAAGACAGGAGCAAGGAGTTGGAGTGTCTCCTCTCTATTAAAAAAAAAATCTATGTTGCAGGTGACAGGCTGTCTCTCATATTCCCACTTATGAACATCACCCTGCATTATATAATTTGCTTTGATTGCATTAAATCTCTTTATCCCAAACTGGAACACCAGTGAAGCACTATATATACCAGGGGTGGACAAAATGCGGGCCGGGGGCCGGATGCGGCCTGCCAGGCCATTCTATCTGGCCCGTGGGGTCCCTAAAAATGTAGAAAATTAATATTAATCTGCCCTCGGCTGCCTGTCATGTGGCCCTCTATGGCTTTCCGAAACTCAGTAAGTGGCCCTGTGCCCAAAATAATTGCCCACCCCTGGCACTGACCTGCCTCCTGGTGGTTATGAAGAATTGGTTGCACCACCAATTGGTAACTGGAAGTGGTAAGCACTGGATAACCATAGAAATATTAACATCTCTAATTCTTCAATATTTACTTGATCATATTTGGCAGCAGAGCTAGACCCAAAATTTGGGCCAGTTAAACATGCTACTACAAATTATGTTAGCTAAAAATAAGACCATAGCTGTGTATGTAACATGAAAATATTTAGGAGGGCTAAGCCACCAAACCAGCCCTTGTCTGCTGGCTCATTTAGTTTCTGTAGAAGTAAAGTATTCATGATTATGAAAAAAAAAGCTGATATTGACAACCTGCAGAGATTTTAAATTAAACAGGTAACTCAAAGGGTCAAATGCATGCACGCACATGCACACTTTCTACCTCTCCATCAGTGATAATGGAAAGCCTTAAGCCATTGCAACTGTTGTGTTTTGCTGCATAGAACACCAGAAGGGAGAGAAGGCCAAACAGAAGAGATTAAAAAACATGGGTCCTGCAGTGGAAAAGCCAGTAGATTGGTGATTATGTGGGTCCACAAAGTTTTAGCCTTCCTCCTAGCCTTCCACTTCTCAGCCTCTCATGGGCTAAAATCATGAGTAGAGTAAGGCTGTCTTAGCCACTGTTAACGGTCATATGTCTGACCAACCTGATTGCCTTCTATGATGAGATGACTGGCTCTGTGGATGCAGGAGGTGGATGTGGACATGACATACCTTGACCTTAGCAAGGCTTTTGATATGGTCTCTCACAACATTCTCTCAAGCAAGAATGGACTGTAAGGTGGATAGAAAACTGGCTGAATGTTTGGGCTCAGAGGGTAGTTATCAACAGCTCTATGTCTAGGTAGCAGCTGATATCAAGTGGAGTGCTCCAGGGCTTGATCCTGGGGTCAGTTTTGTTCAATATCTTCATCAATCACCTGGAAGATGGGATGGAGTGCATTTTCAGCAAGTTTGCAGATGACACCAAGCTGGGAATAGTAGATACCTGGTGGGTAGGGCCAGGTTTCAGAGAGACTTCGACAAGTTGGAGGATTGAACCAAAAGAAATCTCATGAGGTTCAATAAGGAGAAGTACAAAATCCTGTACTTAAGATGGAACAGCTCCATGCACCGGTACAGGCTGGGGACTGACTGGCTAAGAAGCAGCTCTGCACAAAAGGATCTGGTGGTTACAGCAGACAATAAGCTGAGCATGAACCAACAAGTGTGCCTGCCCTTGTTGCAAAAAAAGGGCTAATGGCATACTGGGCTGCATTAGTAGGAGCATGGCCAGCAGATCAAGGTGTCGGGGCCGAGGGGCTGTGGCCAGCAGCCCGAGCACGTGGGCCGGGGAAAAGGTCGGCACGGCGAACTAGAATTAGGCACGGACGCGTAGAGGTTGATTAAAGATTATTTTACTTACACCATAGGTGGTCACGGTGCAGGCAGGAAAACTTTCTTGAGTTGCAGTTACAAAAAAAACACACAAGCAGAGTTTGCTAGGCTCCACCAAAGATACACGAGCGGAGTTTGCTAGGCTCCGCTAAATGAACATGAACAGAGCTCTGGATACCACTCACGGAGTTTGCTAGGCTCCGTGGACCGTCCGAAATGAGAGTCTGAAAGGTGACTCTCCACAAGCGCACAGGGAAGGGTATGTCGAGGGATCGTGCGGCGACGGGGAGAGGCTAGAGGTTGATCAGGCCCCTGTATCCAAGCCAATCGCTAGCCGCCACGTGGGAATAATTTAGAAACAGCCAATAGTGGAGAACAAATTTACATACGGGTGGCGGGAACTCCTTTGCACCGGGGTTTTCTCTATGCAACTGAGAATTGCGCCGTGCAAAGAAAGCTCCTTGTGGTGGGAAATAATTCTGCAGTGCCGAAGCACACACAAAATCATACCCTTTGGGTCATGACACAAGGGAAGTGATTCTTCCCCTCTATTCAGCACTGGTGATGTCACATCTGGAGTAGTGTGTCCAGTTTTGGGCTCCCCACCACAGAAAGGATGTGGGCAAATTGAAGAGTCTAGTGGAAGGCAAGGAAAATGGTTAGGGGGCTGAGGCACATGATTTACAAGGAATTAGGCTTATTTAGTCTGGAGGAGAGAAGACTGAGGAGGGATTTAATACCAGCATTCAACTACCTGAAGGGTGGTTCCAGAGAGGATTGAGCTAGACTTTTCTTAGTAGTGGCACATGACACAGCGAGCAAGTTGCGGCAAGGGAAGTTTAAGTTTGATATTAGGAAACACTTTCTCAAGAGGAGGGTAGTAAAACACTGAAACACGGTACCCAGGGAGGTTGTGGAATCTCCATCTTAGGAGGCCCCATCCCCTGCCTGCTTCTCTAGCCCCCCTGAGTACCCCTTGACCCCTGCCCTCTCTCCCAGCCCCGTCAATGGCTGCCCTGCCCAGCCCCAGTATCTGGATGCCCTGCCCAGCCCCACACTCACTGGATGCTGCAGCAGCCATCAGGGCCTCTGGGGGCTTGGGGAAGAGCCCCCCATGCAGCTTGGGGCCCTGAGGGGCAGCGGGGATCACCTCCCCACCGAGCAGGAGCCAGTGAATGCAGGGCTTTTTTTTTCTTTTTCTTTTTTTTTTTAAGTGCTGGGAGCTGGGGCCAGGTGGGGCAGCCATTGACGGGGCTGGGAGAGCGGGCAGGGGATGTGGCCTGTTAGATTTGGAGATTCGGCTGATTCGGCAGTGGCAGTGATTCGAATCACCAAATTGAATCACTGTCCCTTGAATTGGCCGAATCTAAAGCCAAAGCAAATACTAGCTGCTTTGCACAGGCCTAATAGGCAGTATGAAAACATGGTTTTCAAAAGTACGATTTTGAATTAGGAACCTAAATTCTACTTTAGGCTGTAGACTGCCAGTTTCTTTTTTGCATCTACCTTGCAATGCTGAGTGAAGCAATACCCTAAATACCTTTAAAAATCTGGGCCATGGTGACAGGAATGATATGAAGTCATGAATGGAAAAGAACAGACAAAACTGAACCAAACTAGACTGAACAAAACTGAATTAAACTGAAGGTAAAATTCTTTTTCTCCAGCTTTTGTTTATTTTTTCCCTTAAAATTTCCAACCAGTAGCAGTTGTCATCTAGACCAGCATTTCTCAACCTGTGGGCCACAATGAAATAGGAAAGGGCTGCAAACAAACTTTAAGAATGGATTCTCCTTTAAAGGAGGGAAACTCTGGCTTTTCCCTTGCAGCCTGGCAGAGTTCCAGCCTGCGACGGGCTGCTTGGGGCCCCACACGAACTCCACCATGCCCCACACATCCACCCCCTGCCCAACACACTGTGGGGCTGGGGGTGGGGGGCACTGGGCAGCAGTGAGGGGTACTGGGTCAGGATTGGCCATTGGTATGTCCAAAGGAGTCCTGGTACAAAAAAGGTTGAGAACCACTAATCTAGACAAAGCACCATGAGAGTTAACTCCCACCAGCTCCTGAGATGTCCCAATTTATTTAGGGAAAACCTCCCCCAAGAGAAAGCAGTTGGCTGGTTATGCCTGGTTTGATTTTACTTTGTGGTTTGAACCAAGGATCTTCTTGGTGATTATTGGCCTTGTAGCACAGATAGATCCATGACTGGCTTCTTCTGGAGCAGATACCAGAGATGTATCGTGGAGTGCTGGTCACAGAGTCTGTGGAACCAGTCACTCACCCTCACATACACTATGCACACCACTGCTGCTTTGCAGTCAATCACATCCAAATTGTCTCCCAAAATTAGGTCTTCCAGGTTCACAATTTATCATGCTTCTGTCAGTCCACCAAGATGTAACTCTTAACAACTATAAGAATAGTAATTTTGTTTCACAAAAAATACCTAGACAGACCTCTCTTTCACTAATAATGTGTTATACATTACAAACACCTCTAGCACAGGGGGCTTAATATCATTAAAGTAAAAGGATCAAAGATGTTCCACCTTTTTTAAAGGAGAACTTACCTCTGACACACCTCAGTATTTTTGACAAATATGCTACTCCACTCTGATTGAAGGTACAGTTCTGCATTTTTAAAAACACTGCAGTGAAAAGACTAGTATTAACACTGCACTACTGTTGTGAGGAACATCCACTGACTACTAATTATAAATATTAAAATACATTAAATAATTAATTAAGATGCTGTGTGTCATCTATTATGAGATGTGGCTGCTGTCTGTTGAATAATCAGCACCAAAATATGATCTTTTTTAAAACTGAACATAGTAAATTAAAGTACTCTGTCATAATATATCAGTAAGACAAGTCTTAAGCTCCATTTTACTGCATGTCTGACAAGCAAAGTGAGGTGTCTGTCTACTCAAGAATTAGTTTCAGTAGGCACCATATACATAGGAATTGTAGGCTTTTATGTCACATTCGTGGAACCTCACTGAGGTGTACAAGCACAGAGCTGCATTTTACTATTCCAGCCGCCAGTTGAGGCTTTCTGCTTTCTGTTCCTGTCCCCCACACATGCAGATACACTCCTTCAATCGACATTTTCTTCCCAGTTACCTTTCTTAGTGGTCATTTTTAGCAATAAAATGAATGTCAGTTCAACAGTTAGCTATATTTTTAGTACATGCCCACTTCCTCCCAAATAGCAGCTCATTCAACACACCTATTCAGACTATGTATTCCAGGCTTCATAGAAAGTATTTAGTAATGTTGGCAATTTTGGCATAAACTTTGGAGCTAGATGTGGTCTCCCAGGGCTTGATATTTTCTAGGAAGAATCTTTTTCAGAGAGCAAATCTTTCTTGGGAACCGTCTTAACAATTTTTAATAACAAATCTTTCTTGGGTTATCATTTTTTACCATTATAATTTTCATGAACTTGTGTTTAACTTAATTTTTTACATGTCTGAACACTGCCTCTTACTGTAACTGTGTTCTGGGTTTGCAGTGGAAATTGCCACTTAAAATCTGTCATTTGATAATAGATTATCAGAGTAAATTTTGACACTTAAATCTTTTATTACTATGATAAAACTAGTTGGCCAAATTCTACTGACTTGCAACCCAACAGAAGTCAATATTTAAAAGGAAGAGTACATACACATGTGTTCACTTGCTTGGCTATGAATTTTAAGCTTTCTCTGCGATAACAAATCTTTTATAACCAGTAGTTGAAAACTGGCCCACTTCAGCTTCATACAGGTGTGACCCCAATACTCTACAGAGTTATACTGCAAGATCGGCGTTTGGATTATATCACAAACTGTAGAGGTTTTTTGACAAAAGATAACTGTACATATGTACAAAGCCCAAAGTTCAGTAAAGACCAAAACTTCAAAATGGCATCTTGAATATTCTAGAAGATACATTTCTAAGAGATATCATTTTTTTTATAAATCTTATGCCAGAAATCAATCTTTAATGCAGAAGATTTTTTTTCACAGTACTGGTTGCAAAAGTATCTTCTGCAAATCATTTGCAAAATTAATATTGATTTAAAGATGTTGGAATTGGCAGATTGTTAATTATGTAAAAAGAAAGCCAAATATTTTTTATCCCATTATGCTAGGATCTATATAGTACTAAGAGGAACATAGGCATCCTTTAACGCCTATTATGCAAGACATTTTTTTACTAAAAATATAGACTAAAATGTACCATGTGCAGGTGCAGGCTCTAGTTCACAATGAAGCTCTGTTTGTTTAAGGACCATTTTTCTAAGAAAAATGCAGTGTAAGGTCAAGCAACAGACAATTGCACAAATATCTTGGAGAACGATGGTGAACTATCTAGACTTGCAATTCATCAATAATTTCTTGGTAATGCAGCAACATCTTGTGACTTATAGCAGTCTCTATTTTTTCTCAATTTTCCAGTTAATGAAAGTAATGTTTAAATACTTTGGAGTTAGATTATTAACTTCTACAAAATAGAAACAGATGTGTGTCTTAGTATGCCATTAAATTTATGATTTACATAGTACCCTTGAATATAGCTGAGCAGAGGCCAATGATTCTAATTTGCTCTAGATTTACAATAACCTGATCTGGTTTTTGTAAGTACTGAAACACTTTAAACAAAATTAGAAAGCCGTTGTGCTTTGTGTGATTAAAGATGCAATTCCCTTTGGGGTAATGAGAAGAGTTAGAACATATTTCTTCCTTTATGGATGTTTCTGTTATAAACACAAGTACAATATATTATATAATTTTTGGTACTATTTCCTTGTTTTTAATTATAAAATAAACTAATTGAGTTGTATTGGAGTCATACTGAAACTATGCCCAAATCTAGCTGAAGAATGCATACTGAGCTTAATAAAAATCCTTAAAATTCTTCCCAGGGTCTTAAGGTCTCATTAGACAAATACTAGTCCCTCACAATTTTCTGAGACCAAAACATCTTTCTGATTTAGAACTACCCAATTTAAAGATTTATTTAAAAAGCTAATGCATTTCTCAGCTTATTAAACTATGTTAATACATAAAGTTTTACAGGACAAAGGGTCAGTGGATTCATAGCAATTTAGATCTGGAGATACGGATTTACTGTGTCTCATGGCAGAAATGAAAACTGGAATGAGTATTGCAGCTGAAAGCACAGTGTATCAGTCAGTTAATCCCAGTAATACTAGCTGTTAGTATCATGTGGAGTATAGTTGTTTTTCCTCCTAATTTAGAAAATAAAATGTGTAGGACACTTCAGAATATAGACATTTTTTTTCAAGACCAAATGAGGATCTAAATCTTAGTAGGCATAAGTACAGTGAATATAATTATTAAGGGCCTGATCCATACACCCATGAAGTCAATGGAAGACTTTCCACTGGCAACAATGAGTTTTGGATCAGGTGAGTAGATGTGTGTGATCTGAGTTAGACTTTCTTTAAATTTTAATCCTGCTTCTGATACCAGTTCCTTTGGTGGCTTAAGGCAAGTCATTTACCATTTAAGTTTTCACATCAATAAAAGGTTAATAGTAGAGGAATAATACTACAACTTAAATAAATATCTGCCTGCCAAGAACATTATGAGACTATTTTTAGGACTGTGCTCTGTATTCTTTTCATACACAGAGCTTTCAGTGAAGCCAAAATAAGGGTTATGGATATGCAAGGAGTGCAGAACTGGGCTGTTAAAGCTGTAAAATGCCTTGAAGATAAGAACTAAGTATTATATATAGGGGTATATAATTATATTCCAATATATCTGTATCTACATTAACCTCTGAGAAGATGTTTAATGCTTCATTATTAATAATAGTGTATAAGTGGGAGGATTACCATTTGAACAAACATTTAATCCCATACATGTTCACACACAAACCTATACATTACAAGATAGCATTTTGGTAAAGCACAAAGGGAAACACAGATGTCTAGAGAAGTCTGTGTGGAAGACAGATCTCAAAAGTTGTTTGTTTGCATATAATATATTTTATTATATATTGGTCTTAGGTACCTAGCAGAAGACATTTTATGCTTTGACACAGGAGACTTATCTGGAGCCTGAATGATCCTGAACACTGCCTGATCCTACTTCCATAAATCATTCTGTGATTGAAAATAAGCTTTTCCTAAATAGGGATTAAAGAACCAAGACCTTTGTATAATATAACACACAATTTACATATTACATATTCTACTCCAGGTTATACCTGTACACCCCATTTGATTTCACTGGCTTGATGAGAGTAACAGAGTGGAATAAGGCCTACTGCACTGCATTTTTGAAACTGCAGAAGGAAAGGTTAGAGTCAGTTTGTATCTTTGTTTCATAGTACTAGATAGAAGCTTTGGGAAGTTCCAAAGAAGTTATAACCAAAAAATATCTTCATCATTCAATGAAGTTGAATTGCTTTTAATTAGACTGGTTTTGCTGCTGCAACTGAACTTTCAGGAAACTCTTTTTATTAAAGACATAATTACTTGTATAAAGGATGCCAGGCTTACAGCAACAGATCAGTAAGTACAGTAACTTATCTGGATGAGATTTCTTTCAGCTGTGCCTTGTTGGAAAATTATGCTGATAAATTGTTATTTGCCTCTTAACTGAAAGAATGACTTTGGATTTGGGGAACATTGTTACAGTACTAAGAATAATGACACCACAAATCTGGAAGCTGGATGGTTTTTTTTCCCCGCTTGTGACTTAACAAAAACTTAGGCCCTAGTCTGGCAAATACATATGTTCTCCTGTAAAGGTGCAATTAATTCTGCCAAAATCAATTAGACTCCGTTCACAGGTGAAAATAAAGAGAGATGTATTAGTGAAAAACCTGGACTTTAGTCCTAGTTTTATGAACATTAACTATTACAAACATTTATCTCTGTGATAGTCATAATAATGGAATAGTCTAAGTTATACATTTTGGATTATAAACGATTTTTTAAACAAAAAGGAGATTTAACTGTTTTGTAAATACATGCTAACTTACTGATTAACAGCATCTATAGCTCAGAAAGCTGTTTCAGGAGCCTGTTTCATTAATTAAAAAAAAATTAGAGATTTAAAAACCCCACAATTAAAGACAAGAACTCTACAACTCCAGTACAGAACTACTGTAGATCTAAAAGTAAGAATTGAATTTGATCTTGGAGGTTGTCAGATTTATTTTAATTCAATACAAGTCTAACTGGCACCTGAAGGGGAAGCTAAACCAGATTCTTATGACAAGTGGCATGGGTCTTACAGAACAATATTGTTTTGATAAAAGATGCAAACATACTGGTAGGCAAAGGCTTATAGTTTTTCATATTAGGAAAAGTTTTTAAATATAATTAAATCACTGAGAAACTGTTTACTTCATTGTGAAAATGCTTTTTTGAAGATGTCCATTGTAACTATGGATACATTTAACATAATTTATTTTCCAGTAAGTCTTATAGCATTGGTTTTGCTCCTGTTGAAGTCAACTTTCCATTTTCTTCAGTAAGAATTAGATCTGGCTCCATATTATTCAACCTTTGACAGAAAAGAGTCAAAGATAGAATTTAGAGTTAGAGATTCTTATTAATTGTCACTGCAAGGCAACATTTTTAATAAAGAAAAAACAGTACTCTACGTGATTCCTTATATTAAAGCACATTCCTAAGACATTTTTGTTGTGTGATTATTCAGCAACTCAGAATCAGTGGGAAGTTCAAGACTGTGCTTACATTTGGTCTTGTATGCTTAAAAACACAATTTAGAATTATTTCTGTAAAATTCAAGCTGAAAGATCTATGGAAATTGCATTAAATCATACTATGGCTGGAAAAGGTAAGGACATGCAGTTTGGCACAGCTCCAATTAATATATGCATAACCCAAAAAAGTAAAGAAATGCCTTTTCTTCTTCTTTAGGTATTGCTTATGGAAATTTATGTGCAGGTTACTTCAAATAACTTTAGTGAGGTAACAAGGCCAAATCTGTTCCAACTTGTATGCCCAACAGTAAGTAGCGGACAGTAAGTTTGCATAGGACAGGTAACATTTAGATTTGTCTCTGTATTCAATTCCTGTTGTTCCAGTCCTAGTAGAGATAAGTCAAATTAAAGTTTGGACATGGTTTTAGATTTCCACATGGCTCATGCCTGTGACTTGCTACTTACAGTTTACATATTGGGGGATTTGTTGCTAATGGGGAATCCAGTGAAAAAAATGTTGCAGACTTCCCATCTTGACAAGACCTTTTATTTCTGCAGAGGTAGCTTCGGTTGAAGAGCTGCTGTCTTCATTATTTAATTTCTTTTTGGAGATTGCAGCCAACATGATCCTGTTGAGTTTTTTTATTTAATATGTTTCAGAGCACAGAACACCTGCTGACTTCTTTAATAACGAGTTGTCCTCATTTGGCTTATATATGAAAACAGTGCAGCAGAGCTAAGTTAAGAATAACCTTTAAATACGAAGACCCATTTCATGCAAAAAAAAAATAAAATAAAGCAAAACTATGTCTAGGCTACACAACAGAAATCCTTAAAATAAATTTGTGAAGGCTTTACACAGCATGGAATCCAGACAGATTTTTTAAATTGAATTCCGTTCAGAGTGCAGCTCAAAGGAATTCATTTCCATTTAGGTTCCCAGGAAAGACATACATGTTGAGTATTTGTATTGCTATTGTTTTAAATTTAACTTGAATTTATTTAGATTTGACTGTGGACAAGAGTCAACACTGGGGAATTACCTTAAGATTGCACTCTGTTCATTTCTTTGAGAAAGATGTCTTTCAAAATGGGTTGATGAAATGATATTAGACTATGAGTAAATTCCAAGGCTTGTATAGTACTAATTAGGCTCAGGCTGTTCTTAGATGTGCAAATCCAGTGCCTATGATTTTGGTGAAACATCTCTATAGTCCCTTTTCAGAATTTTCCTCGCCCCAGTTGTGCCTCTCATGTACCTTTGCTATTTCCCAGGTAGTTTTTTTCTACACGCTGTTCCCTTTCCCTTAGGAAGACACTGGGGTGAAATAGTTTTGGGTGAACTCCAATTGACTTTAGTGGAGCCAAGATTTCATCCATGGTCTCAATCTTGCAGCTCTCTAGTAAGAAAAAAAAATATCCTACTTGAAGTCAATGAGTCCTTCATCTGTTCAAAATGGATATTGGGTAGGACAGACTAATCATACTTTGTCTAATTACTTCATCTTAATTGGCTATATGCTCAACCAAAATGCTCCCATCACTTCTCCCATAATTCCGTCAACTCTGATGAAGGACATTGTTCTGCTTCAACACACAAAATTGACTTTTATGATGTACACTATCTTACCATGTCAGAATATATTTATCCAGAACAAAACTGAAATTGAAATAATCTCAATTTTTTAGAGCTTTGGAATTATCATCTGAAATCCTTCCCCTCCCTTCCTTCCACAACTGCATTTTTAAAAAATTGTTTTACACCTCTTTTAAACAGTTATTTATGCGGGATAAAGAAACAGAGTATACTAAAATATCAGTCTTTTTGTTAATTAACCCCATTTTATGGGCAATAAAATAAGCGGTCTTTACCCATCATCAGTAATATGTGAAGCATATGTTCCCACCCACACTTCTTCCTGGAGCTTATAAATATGGACCCGATTCTTAAAGATGGCCCTACAAGTATGGAAATTACATCTGCCTTGAGCAGTTATAAATAGTGCTATTTGTATAGTAGTTTATTAAATTTGTCTGTGTAATACACTGTTTATGTGAGACATATATATATGTGTGTGTGTGTGTGTGTGTGTGTGTGTGTTTTGAAAACATGGTCTGTGGTTCAGCATTAACATTCTGCCACATATTTTTAAATTTCTAGCATTTTCCACTAACAGTTTTGCTTCAGTAGGATTATTTCTGTATAAGTGATCTTTTCTGCCTGTTCTAAATAGCCAGATTTTTATAAATGGTGGGTATGTGAATGAATGGAGTTTCTTTCTTTTTTTTTTATTTGTTTCACTCTTGTAAATGCCTTAAATAGACAGCCACTTTCCATCTTTTTGTTTGTTTTTGTTTGTTTTTTAAACATACAAGATAAAATTCAGTTCTGATTAAACTGGATGCAACTTTCATAGAAATCCCTGGGACTTCTTTTTGCTAGGCTGAATATAGAGAATACCCTTTTGTTTAATATTTGAAAATTATTTTAGTGATTTCTATCTCCTTAGTTGAACTTTTTCCTCAAGGGCTTCTTCAGTACCTTATGTTCTACCAGCTCATTCTCATAAATTTTCAGTGCTACACAGAAAAAAGCTAAAGCTGTTTAAAGACATGTGATAAGTCATGCAGAAAAAAGTATATATTGTTATATTTTCAGAATGAATCAAATAATGTGGTTTTAATGAGAAAAGTGTCCTTCTCATCTTTTGATTTTTGATGTTCTATACATTGTTCATCTCATGTATGAAAAATGTTCCCCACAAACTCCAATCTCTCTATTACACTTTTGTGATAAGCCTAGAACATCCACAACACATGTATATGCATCTGTTTTCTACCACACAAATATAAGTAAAATCAGAAGTGAATAAAGTTGTCACAGTTCAGTGTTACTGGACTTCATCAGCAGAATATGTTAAGAATTTTAACATGCTTTCATAGGCAGTGATATTGACTATTTCATATTTTAAAGGGCAAATTTTTAATTATAATGAATTGTGGCCAGTAAAAGTGTCATAAGTTGTAAAAGAATTGTTCGCAGGCCATAGTTGTGGAGTAAAAAAAAAATCTCCCTTACATTAAGACCTGGAAACTGCATTTATCATCATTATCACCACCACGAGATATTCTTTAGATTTGTCTTTTGCTGTGAAGAAAGAAATATGTTTCTTTGTACTTGAATTTAGACAAACCTAAGAAAAGTTTACAGAAGACAATAGGATTGGTGGCCTATTTACAGTACTGTCTACAGATCTAAGTCAGGGTCAAGGCTGGTTACTCTTCAAACAAAAAATTAAGAAGCAGGTCTTAACCCAAAGAGATTCTTTACCTTTACTTCCCTTCACAATTGCATAATATTAAGTTTTTTCCTGTATGCCATTCAGATACTCTGGAGATGGGTGTGGTATTCAGGAAACTAAACTGAATATAGTACAATTCCCCTAAGATTCAGAAGCCTCAATAATGTTCTAAAATAAGAAATTATCACAGTTTCACTGCATGGTGTAGAAGTATTTCATAGGGTGTTTTTGTACCCTTTAGAAGAAGTAGAGCTGGACTCCCTTATAAAGATGGTACTAGCTGGAGTTGAAAGGGGGAAATAATTGTGGCCTGAGTGTAGATCCGTTGACCGTAACTTCCTAGATAAGATTTTACTAGAATTAAGGTCCCATTTGTGCCTTAAAAGTGAAAAATCAAGCACTACAGTGTTGTGGAACTGCCCAGGCTGTAGACTAGGACCTTCTCTCACATTACAGAGCCTTCCCTCACATATTGTTTTCTGAAACCTGGGCTTCATGGTGGTAGTGGGCTTAGAACTGCACCCTTAAAGACATTTTTGTGTCTGTCTTTTTGTTTTTATTGTTGTCTTATATGCTGAAGCTAGGCACTCCACAAGATATGTAGGCAGATATGATGATAGTGGTGATGATGATGATGATATGTGTATGTGTATACATATACATGCATACATACACACACATTTACTTCAGCCTATAGATATACATGCATTGTCCTACATATATAGATAATATGTATACATATGTATATATTTACTTCAGCCAACATCTCTTTCTTTTTGCTGTACTCTATATGATTATTTTTCTAGCAGGATTGGAAAAAGATGTTTATAGTCTATCTCACTTAGTTTAAATAAAAATGTTAAAAGGTGATGATCTCTTCAGTCATTACTGATCATTACTGACAAAACTATATTTTAAAATGGAGAAAACAAATGCTTTGACCTTGTGAGCTATGTAATACATTTCAAAAACAAATCTGCTACATCTCTTTGTTTAATACTTATGATTTGCATAGTTGAACCTTGAATGCACGGTCATAAATAGTTACAGAATCCAACTTGGCATAATGCCCAGCAATGTTAGGGTGCCAGACAAAAAATCAGGTCAACCACTCATCAGGAAGCGATTTTGTCTCAACAAGGTGATGTCTAACAAAGAAGCTACAAGATTGAAGACAGATAACATATTCAGTTGCTGTTTAAAAAAGACAAGAACTTTTCATTTATCAGGGTAATCTACTGCTGATAATCAGTAGACTGAATGAACTCCCTCTTGTAAAAAAGAGAAAAGCCCATCAATTGTTTTTGCTAATTAAGATGAATATTATTCCTGTGAAATGAACCAAAAAGTTGTATGAAACCAGAATCCCAAAAGAGATCTATAATCAACTAGAATAATTGCATGGTTTTAATTGAGAGAGAAGTGAGAACTGTATTTTTGTCTTCTTGAAGAAATCATAGCAACACTAGTCTTCATTTATTAAGTTTTTTTCCCCAATCTAATTTAATCTAAAATTTATTTTTTCTACAGGTTAAGAACATTTATGGAATTAAAAAAAATCTGTTTAAATGAGAAAATTGTTGCATATTTTATGAAATGTTACTCTGTGTATGTAGTCAGCAATAATGTGAGGTACCAAATAATTTATTAACATATAGAGAGAAAAGGATCTTTTGATTGAAAACTAGATGCTGTGCTGTTTATAGTAACGTGCATTTAATTTTTATTCATTAAGCACAGCTAGAGTTAAGAATGAGAAGGAAAGTATATTTTCTTAAAGTACAAATTAATTATATTCCACAATTTATTTTCTTCGGCTATCTGGCATTTATCACCCTTTTCAAAGGAAAAAAATCTAGTCGTATTAAAGGAAATATTATTGGCCAGCTCAATTTCACATACTTTATACAAAAGATACCCAATATGGGAATACATTTATGTTTGACTTAATGTTTATACAGTGCTAATCCATAGCCTGCATCATAATCCTGTATGTGCAAATCATTTGCAAAACCTCACATTTGGGGACAGGTACATGGTTACAGTTTGAACTCCTCCCAAAACATTATCAAGAAAAAGAAAGAAAGAAAAACTGCACTATGCATCACCCTCCAATTGCCCAGTGTACTTATGTATTATTTTGTCTATATAAGACATAGAACCCTTTCAGGTCAGAGCCCTTGTCCCCTCTGTTCTGTATAGTGCAAAGCATGCTCTTGGCACAGAACCAATAATAATAATTTTATTTAACATGCAAACTTATATCTGTATTGACCCTAACCAGGATACTAGCTGAATACATTTGTTGTCAGCCTAAATGAAACATCATTTCTCTTCCCTGTCTTTCCCACTAGCCGCCTTCACAGGCTCAGCCTCAGGCTAACATGGCTTTAAGTAGACTAAAGCTGCTAGTAAACATTTACCTTTGACAATATTATTGCTTAATGAATATTGTAGAAAAGTATGCATGTACTGAAAGTGTCTGTCTGTGGCTGCAGTCTACATATGATCCTTGTGCCAAGTACCTACTGCTAATAGGCAAATATACACAAAAGAGACAGGCTCTTTGATGGTTTAATCCCATACATACTTAACTGTCATGTAGTTAATCTTTTTTGATTAAAAATAACTCTTCAGTTCTTCTTGAGAAGTTGCTTTTTTTGTTTGTTTGTGGATAAGGGAGGTTAAATGTAGTGTCTGCTTGAAACTGTTCTCTTTTATTTGTTAGTTCCACTTTTTTTGTTTTATTCTTTAATCACAACTTCCCCACTTCCCCCCCCCCCCCCCCCCCACCAAAAAAAAAAACCCCCCCCAAAAAAAAAAAAAAAAAGGTTCATTAGCATTGATACTTCTGAAACACCCACTATTTGAATGCAGGTAAACATTCCCTTATAGACATCACCAAAGCAAAGTATTCATTGGTATTATCAAGTGGTTTGATCTATAGGTTACAAACAAGTTTTTGTTTATTGGTTTTCTTTTTTCTTCAAACAACTTCACCTGCAGCTTTTACTTTCCTAGGGAAAAAAGGTTCCAAAGAAAAATTCCCTTGCCTTGTGCATTGAAACCCCTATCATCATTTTTAAAGTTCACTGTAAGCCTTGTGTCTTGCTCTGGGTTTTGCTGAACACCAGGAACATCTCTGTTTGTATCAAAGACAGCAGAAAACCATCTTGGTACTCATTTAATAGCTTTCATTGTGTTTATGTATGTCTTACGCATTCATTTTTTTTAATAGTCTCCTTTCAAAAACAGATTTTGAATTCCTTCTGGGATTAGATGCAACGTTTTTTCAACTGTAACACTAATAAGTAGGTGCAATTCATGTTTGAATATGTGCACAAATGGGATATTTTCCCAATAATATTTCTTTCCATTGTAACAGTAGTTCCACTTCATAATGACTTTATGCTGATTTCAAAATACATTTTTATGGAATGGGAAAGAAATCCCTTTATAAAGAATATGCCCAAGACCTGTTGGAAAACATCTTTTCCTAGCAACACAGTCAAAGGATTCAGTATAGTTTGCTTAGAAATGTTATTTTAGGATGACCTTTACATGTACAATGTGATGAATTTTTTCTTTTATTTGATTGTAAAGATGCCATGATCAAAGAGTAAAATAAATATTGCTTTTCAGTTATAGAAATAAGAGGTAACAATGGAAACCATGTTTTTAAACAACATGATAGCATGTAGCACTCACAGAAGGAATGTTGTCTACTTTTGGAAAATATACAATTCTAAATTCACAGATGCAGCAAAGCCCTAGTGAAACATAAATAAAAATCAATTTTTATACAATTCAACATAGTAAAACATTCTATAGGACCCACCTTCTCTCAGTCTAAAAAGAGAGAAACACTTACTCTCTCTACTGATAAAATAAAATCATATTTATGTCTGTAGGTATGTATAAATTATACAGAAAAAACACAGTACTGAATGCTCCAGGTTCAGGAATATTTCCAACAGTGATGGTAATTTTTTATAATTCTTTAGAAGCAAATGTAATGTTCTGTAGGACTTCCTTGATGGCTTGCATAATTTGAATATTCAAATGTTTACAGCTGTTAAAACCGTAATAAAACTGTAATTATCAGATTGTACATTTATTTTTAAGCAAATTGACAACCTTTTATTATAACAATTTATTTTCTGTTCTTTGAATTCAGTATTATCAGATGTAGAAATAGCTTTCTGCTTACCATTCTGGGAAAGATGAAATTTATCATCGTGCCATAAATACCCTAGAAAGCAAAGAAAATGTTATTAGTTATTATTCCTCCATCCACAGGGATTCTAAATGTCAAACACAATGCATCAGCAGCAAAACAAAAGTAAAATGAATCTATGGTTGAAACACAGATCAATATTTTAATGCAGTTCTGAACATACATTACATATACTTATCAGGGACCAAATTTTGAAAAAGCTGTATGCATTACATGTATTCAGTTTGGCATTGCATGTGTATTAGTATTTGTCAGCACACTATTTGGAAAATATGGACCTAGGTTCTTGGCATCCTCTTTGTACCTTCGAAAACCAGCCCCTGGACTTACTGTCATTTTTACAGTAGCGTGGCTCTACAGTACAACTCTACATAGTAATACATGCTAGATGACTCACTCACTCACTCACTCTCAGTGGAAAGGAGAGGTACTCCTAGTCTTTTTACTGACACAAGGAAACTGCCTTACCAGTGGTAACAGAGTGACAGATCAGATAAAGTACCTTGTTCTATGGAAGGCTTAAAAACATGATGCACAAAACTGACAAAAGGGTTATTACACAGAGATATAGTGTGTTAGGATTGTTTTCAACAAAGTGAAAGAAGTTATTTCTTTGTTTGCTTTTCTTGTACTTATTTCAATTCCTTGCGAATTTCATGTTTAAAAAATAATCTCTCTCAGATTTTTTATTGAAATAATTATTTTTATATATGGAGAATTAAAGAAGGAATGGTTGTTCTGTTTCCAGGGCCTTTTTCTAGTCTTTGGTAAGATTCCCACTTGTTCCAAATATTATGGCTATTTTCTTTCCTCTAGAAACTGAATTAAGCCTGCAAATTCCTTTAAAGAAAGTTACCACTGAGCTTACAAATACTTCCCTTTTTTGGTCATTATCTACCCAGGCAGAGCTTGAGTCTCATATAGCTATCTGTGATCAGTGCCCTAAATCCTGAACACTGAAGTTTGAAAACAAGAGTCGTGCAGGATAATAGAGCCAGACTTTGCAGCCTTCCCTCCCATTAAGTAGAAATTTACTCCCACTGTTTTCAGTGTAGTAATTTGAAGACTAAAGATCTCTACAGTAAGCAGGGCATGATATGATAATACTTACTTTTACAGACAGGTGAATAAAAGTTTATACCAAAAACCGACTAGGTTTGTAATTAAACACAATCTATGTTTTCATCTATTTAAACAGAACAGCAATAAAATACATATTAAATGTACAAGAAAGGGGAAGCATGGGAACAGAATATAAAACTAAGTTTTGAAAGAGATGTCTGACAATTAGAAATGGAAGGCTTTAAAAAAAATCACAGATGCTATGGTGTGCACACACGCGCGCACACACACACACACAAAAGAACAGATTTTGATATGTAGGTGGAATGTAAAACCTTTGCAAAAAAGGGAACAATTCAATCTAAAAGCTGGTATGTTACTTTCCCCCTAGCCCTGGCCTCATACACTTAAGGAGAAGTGCGTGAAATACGCTTGCAGAATGAAATATAGGTGTGGTGAGGGAGTGCCAGCTGGAGGAGAATTCCCCTAGCACAGGAGCAGCCTCAGTGTTGGGAGATTACTTTGGGCAGAGAAGGAGCCTTTAAAGTTCTTAGTGCCGCAGAGATTCGATGCTGCTCCAGGTTGCAGCACAGCACACAGGCAATCTGGGTAAGGCTGCTGAAAATTGGAACAACCCCCAGAGGCTGCTCTAATTTACGCTGAGCCATTCTGGCCCTTATCCAGCCTTAAATTTGAGCATCACAAAGATGGCTTCAAGCCACTTTTACCCACTCTACTTCTGGCCTGAATATATTCTACGCTGTGCTTTCTGTGATATGTTTTATAGAATCTCCCTCTGTATTTGGCTACTGAAGGACAGAATAACAAGGCATCCCTCAGCCAGCAGTATCTCACTTCAGGAAGTATTACACAAACTCTAAATGCATGTCTCAGTGCAGCCAAGTTCCAAAGAGGGAAAGGAAATTTGCCACATCAGTTCTTCTTTCTGCTCCAGCTTTCTTCCTAGAGATCCTTACCTCTCTTTTAGCTAGATTCAAGCCTTGTTTCCCTGCCCCTCACATCTCCACAATGCTGGACTACCACTGTTACTTTGAAAATCTCCCTTTCAGGCTGTACAGTTACTGTCCTTCCCATACTTGAGGAGGGACATTTAACCCCTTACAATCCAGGAGTAGAGCCATTTTAGAAACTATTTTTTCTCCTCGAAATTCAACCATTACACACACATTAGCAGAACTCCCATTGATTTCAAAGAGATTTCAAAACATATTTGAGAAAAGCAACATTCATCATTACAGTGTGAGTTTGTTGAAAGATATGCAGTTGCATAAAATCAGATCAAATATTTTATGATGGAGATTGAAGGTTATGTCCTTATTTGCAAGTATCTTCCCCCATGGGCCAGCTTGCAGAATTAGGTCCATGGCCCCAATTGAATAACTACTTAAATTCATGTTTAACACATGTGAGTGGCCCACTGAAGTATTCATGTATTTGAAGCCAGAAGGATGTTTACATGCTTTGCTGTATTAGGGTTTAAATGTTTCACTGGATTCAACTGAGCATGCCAGCTAAGAACAGAAGTAATTAAGCTTGACAGTTAATATGAGACAGGCAGGATTATTAATTTCAGAGCATTTGACTGTATTCAGAATATGATTTATTATTCTTTAAAAATACCTCAGTTGAAGGATGTTACTGGGTTTTCTACTTTCACCAGCAAAATAAATGCTATAAGAGGATATGAACATGATAGCCTCAGGTTTTAACTTTGTTCTTTGTATACCAATAAGGAAAGCTCTTTTATGTCAGATTTTATTTTTTATTAATTTTGCAACTGGCCTATGTCTTTCAGCATGAACATTACAAAGTGGAAAAACTCACTGGATGTTGTAGTTCCTGCCTGCTCATTTCACTTTCTGAATCAATAAGCAGAATCAACTATTTTTAATCACTAGCTCCTGAAGAGGGCAGCACGTTCTAGGTATTATTGAATAGTAAGCTAAGACGTGACAGCTCTGGCTTTACTGTACTCTAAGCAAAGAAAGCAGGGGGAAAAACCCGTTCTGTATATTTTGTGTAGACAGTTCCCATGATACAATAAGCCAGCAAAAGTTCTAGGCAGTTGCAGACCAAGGTCAAAACTGTATTTGATTATTAAAGAGAACATTCAAATTAGGTACCTGCAGCAATGTATTTAGAAAGGAATCAACAAAATACCAGCAAGGAGTACTTCCATGAGGAATGTGTTTTATCTTTAACACTGTAGATAACTTTTCCTATTGGCAGTGCATTGACTATCGAAACTACTAAAGGGGTTAGATTTAATTATCTCACTTCTTGCACATTTCATCTCAATTGCTATGGCAACATCCAGTTGCCTCAGCAGCAATGTACACTTTAATCAGATATTTCCTCACTCATTTCTCTGTGCACCACAGTAATGTAGTCAAATTTACAGCCAAACTCTGATGCATCTGATAACACCTCTTAAGAATGAATAGTTAGGTTCCCCATGACCACCCACCCACCTACACAATACTTCCAGAGACTTTTGCACCCTGATGACAAACTCCGCAAGAGATGAAAAGTGTGCAAACTTTAACTCTTTTCTACTTTATTGATTTTATGTTATTGCTCCCACCACTCCCTTTTATACAAGCTCCCAATACAAAGCTCTCAATAACCCTAGCCAACAAGTTAACAGGCAGGTCCTCTGGTTTCTGCAAGGGACTGAGAACAAGAAACACAACAATTAGTTGGACAACATGGTTCATTCCATTTCCACTGCTTCCCAAAAAACCTCTTTGCCTAATTACTCATCTCTTGATTGGATACTTCTTGGAGTATGCCATAGCTCTTCAAATTCTCTAATCGAAACATCAGGGACAAAAGCTACAGTAAAAATAATTAGGGGTGACAAATCTATACCTGGGACTACATCTTGAGGGGTAGATAGTGTCAGGAGCCTAATCATGCATGTAGAAGTTAGTAAGTTCTAATCATAGAAAGCTTTGCTATTTTAGAAGCAGAAACATTTATGAGTTGAATGCCTGCAAACTGAGAGGGTATTTAATAGCAGCCTTCAACTACCTGAAGGGGGGTTCGAAAGAGGATGGAGCTAGACTGTTCTCAGTGGTGGCAGATGTCAGAACAAGGAGTAATGGTCTCAAGTTACAGCAAGGGAAGTTTAGGTTAGATATTAGGAAGAATTTTCTCACTAGGGGGTTAGTAAAGCATTGGAACAGGCTACCCAGAGAGGTGGTGGAATCTCCGTCCTTAGCGGTTTTTAAGACCTGACTAGAAAAAGCTTTGGCTGGGATGGTCCTGCTTTAAGCAGGGCATTGGACATTAGGGGTTCTCAATCTTTTTTGTACCAGGACCCATTTGTAAATATTGAGGGCCAATTCTGACCCAGTGCCCCTCACTCCCAACTCACTACCCCCTGCTCCCAGGTCCCATCCCCCACTTTTTGGGGCAAGCGGGGGAGGGGGGAGGTGAGGCACGGGGGGCTCCAAGTATCCCCTTGCAGGCTAAAACTCTGATAGCCTGCAAGGGAGAAGCCACAATTTCCTGTTTTTTTTTAAAGGAGAATCCATTTTTAAAGTTTGTTTACGACCCTTTGATATATTCCTGCAAGCGCCAATTTTGGGTCACAACCCATGGGGTGAGAAACATTGGACTAGACCTCCTGAGGTCCCTTCCAACCTTAATTTTTTATGATTCTGTGTAACACAAGGTAAACTGGGAGTAGATGGAACTAGATAGAACTAACTAGTAGTGCTTAGTTTCAATGGTGAATGGTACATTAGAAATCTACTAGATAACTGATTATTTTATATTCAAGATGGACAGATTGATGTGAGAGATTAGAGGGACTCCACTCATTAATTTCTAGTGACACATATTTTACAGACTTGTTAAAAAAAAAAAAAATATATATATATATATTTGTGGATTTTTTTTTTCAATAGAAGTCAGAACTCCATGTTCCTCTTAAGTTTTGGTTTGTTTTTTCCCCCATAGCTGTAAACTGCTGAATTATAATCAACTGTGACATCACATACAATTTTTTAGACAATGCCTTGTACTTCATTAATGAAAGTAATTCAAATTGCTGTTGATAGCATGGTTTTCCAAAATTAAACTAACAAAGCAAATCCTTCAAACTTTACTCACATGAATAATCCTTAAACATACAAGTAGCCTATTTGTAGTTATACACACACACACACACATTTATTACTATCAAAACATTATATATATATATATATATACACTTCTGTTTTAAAAAGTTTGCAGGATAGGGCTTCAAGAGCCAAAGCAACTACTTCCCCTGCAACATTTATTAAAGAATATTTACAAGTTTTAATAGAGTAGTTATACAGCATTTAAGCTATGGGGAAAGCAAAGATCATTTAAAGTTCAGAGTTTGCAGTCTTTTAGTGAAATTGAAATGCAAAAAGCATTTATGCTTTTTTTTTTTGGAAAAAAATTCCAATGTCAGTTAAAGATAATCAGAATGTTTTCCATATAAGTTTTTTCACTTAAAGAATTCATATGAAAAGTGATTCATATGATTTCAATAAACCTATGTTGATTTCCACCAGCTAAGAATCTAGCCCATAATCTTTATGGTATTACTTTTATAGCACTGTAAGTATTCATGACCCTGTACAATTAGGGAACTATGCCAAACTAATAACAGGTTCCCTGACCTGAACAGTCTATATAAAACTAGAGGCACTAGTAAATAAAATATGATACAAATGAAAGAAGAAACTTGTCTCCTTGTGCTGGGGCTCAAGGAAGGCATGAAGATGCAAGAA